>NC_073378.1:102723172-103040047 GCF_028641065.1 Leucoraja erinaceus | reverse complement strand
TAATGGTATATCTAAATAAAAAGTCTAGCATAGATATTAATAACTGGGAGGAGAAAAAAAATGCAATCATTGCCCTGAATGCTGTAATTAACCAAAGAATTTAACAGTCTTTTTATATTGTATAACGAGATGGCCTTCACTGAAGAAACAGAGATCCTCTCTCCTGTCAAGCTTCAAATTGTTGAACAAAAAAAATCCACAAATGTTGCAAATCTGAAATGAAACTAGAAAATGCCGGAAATACCTAGCGGGTTAAGCAGTATCGGTGCAATGAGAACAAGTTATTGATTTTAGATCTGGTTTCATGTTTTTAACCTCATCAGAACAGTAGCACAATGAATATGTTCCTAATTAAACATAGAACAGTGCAGCACAGGAACGGGCTCTTTGGCCCATAACTTTGGTGTCAAACACAATGCCAAGGTAATCTAATCTCCTCTGCCTTCATAATATCTATATTCCTCCATTTGAACCAGATATTTTTCCTCTTAAATAACGTTCTTCACTGTCCGCTATCACACTAATTTTGGTATCTTCTGACAACTTACTAATTATGCTAACTACATTCTTATCCAAATAGTTAATCTAGATGAAAAACATCAGTGACCACACCGATCCCTGTGACACTGCTGCTCACAAGTCTCCAATCCGAAGAATAACCTTCCGCTACTGCAAAGTTCAGGAAACGGGGCCAATGGGGAACTGGCAGAGACTATGATTGGGGGCATGGGGTAGATCAGCCATAATGATATTGAATGGCAGAGCAGGTTTTATGGGCATGGTGGCCAATTCCTGCTGCTTTTCATGATGTTCTTGCTGCACACATTTCCTTCAGTATTACTTAAAGAGCCTGTCTGAGCAGGCCGCTTCTCCTGGAGAGCAATGTGCACTGGCATGTTCTAGGGTACTACAAGGGCCCCAAACATGCACCTCTCCTATTTGAGGAAGATGCTGGAGTCAACTATAAAAAAGATGAAATAGCAGCACATTTGGATAGCAGTAACAGGATCAGTCTGAATCAGCATGGTTTTATGAAGGGGAAATTATGCTCGACTATTCTTCTGGAATTTTTTGAGGATATAACTAGGAAAATAGACAAGGGAGAGCCAGTGGATGTAGTGAATACAGAGAGTAGGGATTACTTTATGTGATGGGAGTAGGCAGACAGGAAACAAATAGTAGGGATTAACGGGTCCCTTTCAGAATGGCAGGCAGTGACTAGTGGGGTACCGCAAGGCTCTGTGTTGAGACCACAGCTATTTACAATATACATTAATGATTTAGATGAAGGGTTTAAAAGTAACATTTGCAAATTTGCAGATGACACAAAGCTGGGTGGCAGTGTGAACTATGAGGAAGATGCTATGAGAATGCAGGGTGACTTGGATAGGTTGGGTGAGTGGGCAGATGCCGTTTAATGTGAATAAATGTGAGGTTATCCACTTTGGAATACGAATGGAGCGACTGGACTTTTATACACTGGAATTTAGAGAGATGAGAGGGGACCTTATTGAAACATGTAAGATTATTAAGGGAAGTTGGACACCTCAGAGGCAGGAAACATGTTCCTGATGTTGGAGGAGTCCAGAACCAGGGGCCACAGTTTAGGAGTGAGGGGTAGGCCATTTAGAACAGAGATGAGGAGAAACCGTTTCATCCAGAGAGTTGTGAATCTGTGGAATTCTCTGTCACAGAAGGCAGTGGAGCCCAATTTTCTGGATGCTTTCAAGAGGGAGTTCAATAAAGCTCTTAAAGATCGCGGAGTGAAGGGATATGGGGAGAAGGCAGAAAAGGGGACAGATTGTGGATGATCAGCCATGATCACTGTGAAGGGCCGAAAAGCCTACTCCTGGACCCATTGTCTATTGACCCTGACCAATTGAAAAATCCTGGTCACTCCACAAAGTGAACTAAAAGAAACAGCATTTTTTAACCTGTTAAGAATAAAGACAAAGATAATTTATTAATAATGTTTGTGTTTGCATATGCACTTAAGTCATATACTACATGGCTGAATATCACACTGCTACCTTAATTTAATACTTAGCACTCTTTTGTAGTAAACTCCAGGGCGGCACTATGGTTTAGCAGTAGAGTTCCTGCCTTACAGCGCATGCAGCGCTGGACACCCAGGTTCCATCCAGACTATGGGTGCTGTCCGTATGGAGTTTGTACGTTCTCCCCGAGGGTCTTCTCTGAGATTTTCCAGTTTCCTCCCACACTCCAAAGACATACAGGTTTGTAGGTTAATTGGCTAGGTAGAAGTGTAAATGTCTCTAGTATGTGTAGGATAATGTTAATCTGCAGGGATCACTGTGGCGGCAGCAGCAGCAGCAGCGGAGACCTGACTCGGCACCGAAGCTGTAGCGGCGGCAGCGGAGGTTTGTGGCGAGGTTAATTTGGCGCCTAGAGGGAGAAGAGGGAAGAGCCAAAAATTGTTTTGCCTTCCAGTGATGTGTAGGTGGTGGATAAATGTTAATGGTGTTTTTGTCAGGGACTGCAGGGAAACAGAATTCGTTCAGACCGAAAGGTGTGGACTTCTAATCTAAAAGTGGGGACTGGGTGGGCTGGTGTTTCCACGCTGTATCTCTAAAACTAAAACACTAAAAACCTGTAGGTGGTACTGTCAATTAAAGAAAAAGATATTCCTTGGATATCAATGGCAGATATAATTTTGTATTAGATTAGCATGAGGATGATTTAAAATAACAAAACCACAATTAGGTTAGATTACTATTGTGCAGAAAGTATAATGACTTCAATAAGTGGGTTGTAATAAATACCAGAGGTGCTGCTTCGTTATATAAATTAAGAACTTGATAACTAACACCAAATGAGGGTTGATTTTGTGGGCAGCAAAGATGAAATTTTAACGATGGAATTGCTGCATTCCACGTGCTGAATTAAGGCCTAAAAGCAGAGTTTGGCGATGGATGGGGGGGCGAAGAAAATGCTACAAGAGCGCCATCTGGTGGTCACAGGCCGGAAGTAATTTTGAAATAAATAATGTGTAGGAAGGAACTGCAGATGCTGGTTTAAACCGAAGATACACAAAAAGCTAGAGTAACTAAGTGGGTCAGACAGCCGGGTCAGCATCTCTGGAGAAAAGGAATAGGTGACGTTTCGGGTTGAGATCCTTCTTCAGACTGAGAGTCAGGGGAAAGGGAAACGTGAGATAATGGTGATAGAGAGAGTTATAGAACAAATGAATGAAAGATATGCAAAAAAAGTAACAATGATAAAGGAAACATACCCTAATCTTCAATTCTGTGTTCTTTACTGAGGTGTTAAGATCCCCAACCTTTAATTTAAAAGCACCGTTATTCTGGTACATGCTAATTTAAAAATAAATGCTCTTAGATGAAATGCAATTGCAATTAACAAAGCAGTTTAGAAAAGAAGCAAAAAGTTTAAGTGAAACAAGAGCAATTCTTGATGTGCACATTATTTTGTGAGGTGACTTGTTCTTGTCTCCATTAATGCTGGGCTACTACATGCTTTAGACACATGGATAAGGTTATCAGCTCCATCCTGGTATGCTCCTACTCCTATTTTAAGTTACAGGCCTGAGATTCCCATAAATCAGTGATGAAATTGCACTTCTTTCCAGGAGGTGTTGAGCACATCCTGGAATCTTTTTGTCTTGTCCACCAGGTGATCTCTTCCCAGGATGAGCTCAGAATGGAGTGGGTTTCAGTAGTATGCAAACAGCATGGCCAAACATATCTGACTGAATAGAACTATAGCCTCAATACTGGTGATGTTGGCTCAGGATAGGACACTCACACATCAGCAATGAGATTACTATTTTATTGCTGTGGTACACCAGTTTCCTGGTGAACCAATGTGCAGCCTAGGCTAATAGCCGAGTCTCACGCTGCGAGTTGACACAAGAGGTACCCCGAGTTAAAACTCGTGGTAATAACGTACCATTAACGTACGGAACTCGTGGACACAACTTAGAGACTCGTGGCGCTAACAGCAGGTACTCGTGAAACTTCTCAACTCTTGCAAAAAATCAAACATGTTTAAAATTTTCCACGAGACAATTTTACTCTTGTGGTTAAGAATTAAAACATTTTAACTCATTGTAAGAACATAGTGGCCCATGCGTTTACCTTAGTGTATCATGAGTCTACCGTGGGAACTCTTTAACTCAGCGGGCAGGCAGCTGCAGATTGGTGCTCCCTTCAGTTTCCCAGCGACAATCACCTGCCATAACGCGAGAGAGATCATGCACTGTTGTAGGTCTCCTTTGCACGTCGGTGTTTCTGTCTTTCCCCACTCATTGTTGGCCCTATCTGTCACCACCCCCACCTACACCCCTCTGCTTCCCGGCCATGTGTGTGACCCCTTCCCTCCCCTCTCCAGCTCCCCGCCCATTGCACCGGCACGGGGGCTTCGCACCGTCTTCACGTCGGCGATGCCAGCAGGTCAGTGCCAGTCGCTCCGGGGCAGTCACTCCCTTCAGTTTCCCAGGGGGTCGGGACGGGACTGGAGTTGGGAGGGAATGGTGGGGGTGGGGGGGTTTAGGGTCTCAGTTGCTGCTGGCTGCGGGTCTCTGGATTCTCCGTGCTTGCAGTGGGCCTGGGTGGTCGGTGTCCCAACCCAGTCCCCCAACCCCCTGGGAACTGAAGGGAGCGCGACTGCCACGGAGCCGACTGGCACTGACCTGCTGGCGTGCCGCATGAAAACAGTGCAAAGCCCCCGCGCCCGTGCCATGGGCGGGGATCTGGAGAGGGGAGGGAAGGGGTCACAACATGGTCTTGACGTCTCCGGCCACTGCCCTGGACAGGAGCTGAGACTGGGAACTGTACCGCCCTTGCCCCCTTCCTCTGCAACTGCAAACAACCTATCTCCTGCTCACCTAACCCACCCACCTTTCCCTCCCAACTCCAGTCCCGTCCCGACCCCCTGGGAAACTGCAGGGAGCGACTGCCATGGAGCGACTGGCACTGACCTGCTGGCATCGCCGACATGAAAACAGTGCAAAGCCCCTGCGCCGGTGCAATGGGCGGGGAGCTGGAAAGGGGAGGGAAGGGGTCACACACATAGCCGGGAAGCAGAGGGGTGTAGGTGGGGGTGGTGACTACCTACTATTTACGTTAATCCCTACTATTTGTTTCCTGTCTGCCGACCAATTTTCTATCCATGTCAGCACTCTACCCCCAATACCATGTGCCCTAATGTTGCACACTAATCTCCTATGTGGGACCTTGTCAATGCTTTCTGAAAGTCCAGGTACACTACATCCACTGGCTCGCCCTTGTCCATTTTCCTAGTTACATCCTCAAAAAAATTCCAGAAGATTAGTCAAGCATGATTTCCATTTGGTAAATCCATGCTGACTCGGACCGATCCTGTTACCTATCCAAATGTGCAGCTATCTCATCTTTTATAATTGACTCCAGCATCTTACCCACCACTGATGTCAGGCTAACTGGTCTATAATTCCCTGTTTTCCCTCTCCTGTCTTTCTTAAAAACTGGCATAACATTAGCTACCCTCCAATCCACAGGAACTGATCCCGAGTCTATAGAACATTGGAATATTATCACCAATGCATCCACGATTTCAAGAGCCACTTCCTCTAGTACTCTGGGATGCAGACCATCAGGCCCTGGGGACCATCAGCCTTCAGTCTACCCAACACCGTTCCTGCCTAATGTAGATTTCCTTCAGTTCCTCCGTCACCCCAGATCCTCTGGCCACTACAATATCAGGAAGATTGTTTGTGTCCTCCTTTATATTCTTGGCTAGTTTACCTTCGTACCACATCTTTTTTTCCCCGTATTGTCTTTTTAGTTATCTTCTGTTGCTCTTTAAACATTACACAATCCTCTTGCTTCCCACTCATCTCTGCTACGTTGTACTTCTTCTCTTTTATTTTTATACTGTCCCTGATGTCCCTCGTCAGCCACGGTCGCCCCTTACTCCCCTTGGAATCTTTCTTCCTCCTAGGTATTAACTGATCCTGCACCTTCTGTATTATTCCTAAAAATACCTGCCATTGTTGTTCCACTGTCATCCCTGTATCTTTCCAGTCAACGTTGGCCAGCTCATTCCTCATGGCCCCATAGTCCCCTTTATTCAACTGTAAGACTGACATCTCCGATCCACCCTTCTCCCTCTCCAATTGTAGATTAAACCCAACCATATTATGGTCACTACCTCCTAATGGCTCATTAACCTCAAGTTCCTTTATCAAATCCGGTTCATTACATAACACTAAATCCAGAACATTGGCCGAGGGGCCTGTCTGGGTCCATCGAGCCAGGTCTGACATCAGCTGGGTTTCAAGGACAGGGCTTGGGCAGTTGGGAATGTCCAGTTCTCACAGATCTCCAGCTAGAACTCACTTCATTGCCACCAAGGCAGAGCATCAAAGCAAACAGGTTGTTAAAATCACCAGCTCGCCTTTAAGGATATTGGGTTGTTGTGGACGTTCCTAGTCCTGCCTCCACAGCTTTTGTTGGTTTTACAGGGAAAAAAAAGTATCATACAGCACAGCAAAATCTTTTCAGAAAGGGTAGGTAGGCCTGTTTGATCAATAACATAATTCCTGTATGTACAGAGGAATAACACCATATTGTATTGTAGAAGAGCTTAGACCTATTATCTAACATCCTCCAGTTTTTCATCATCACATCTGATGATTGATATAGAGGTAAGTAAGTAGGTTTATTGGCCAAGTATTCACATACAAGGAATTTGCCTTGGTGCTCCGCCCACAAGTAACAACATGACATACAGTGACAGTTACGAATGACTCGGAAAACACTAACCATTAATAATAATAGAACATTAATGATAAAACGCCATTGATTAAGCATGCGACCCAACTAAGGTTCACGTTGCACATGTTCTTCCTTCCTTCAAGAACATCAGAAACATAGAAGACATGATCATCAGCCAACATCATAAACTTTGCATCCTTGCTTTTAATTTCATCCCCTCGAGTGTAAAAAATATTTTTTACTTTTAAATGTCAAAAGTGCAGAGCCTTCTGCCTGCCTTCTGTCAGCACAAAGGGTGGAACCATTGAGGCTCCAGCATCAATTACATGGAACAGATAAAGTTTCCTTTGATAAACTAATATACCAGTGCAACATGCCAGATGTAGAATGATTTAGTATTAGGTGGTCTGAAGATTACTGGAAGCAGAAATGAAAAAACATTTTTTGTTTGAAGAGGAAAAGGCCTGATATTATTATGGGATTCTGAGAAAATGTTTGTGTACAGTTATGGTCTCTTAATCTGAGGAAAGCCATATTTGCCATAGAGGGAGTACAGAGACAGTGAAGAAAGCAAATGGTATGTTAGCATTCATAGCAAAAGGATTTGAGTATAAGAACAGGGAGGTTCTACAGCAGTTGTACAGGGGTCTTGGTGAGACCACACCTGAAGTATTGCATACAGTTTTGATCTCCTAATCTTAGGAAAGACATTCTTGCCATAGAGGGAGTACAGAGAAGGTTCACCAGACTGATTCCTGGGATGGCAGGACTTTCATATGAAGAAAGACCGGATAGACTCAGCTTGTACTCGCTAGTATTTAGAAGATTGAGGGGGGATCTTATAGAAACTTACAAAATTCTTAAGGGGTTGGACAGGCTAGATGCAGGGAGATTGTTCCCGATGTTGGGGAAGTCCAGAACAAGGGGTCACAGTTTAAGGATAAGGGGAAAGTCTTTTAGGACCGAGATGAGAAAAACTTTTTTCACACAGAGAGTGGTGAATCTCTGGAATTCTCTGCCACAGAAGGTAGTTGAGGCCAGTTCATTGACTATATTTAAGAGGGAGTTAGATGTGGCCCTTGTGGCTAAAGGGATCAGGGGGTATGGAGAGAAGGCATGTACAGGATAACGAGTTGGATGATCAGCCATGATCATATTGAATGGCGGTGCAGGCTCAAAGGGCCGAATGGCCTACTCCTGCACCTATTTTCTATGTTTAAACAAATTTATTTAAAGAAGTTCTTCAGCAGTAAAACTGCATCAGACCTTAGCCAATGTTTCCCTGCATGCCATGAAAAAGGTTGTGGGATTTCCACATGCCATAACATAAGGAAAGTACTACCCCAAAACAAGCAAGTGTCCAGACCTACTGATGGTTGGATAAAACAGTTGCCAGTCAGCATTATTGAGAATATGTAGCGAGACCAGGCAGGTTGAGTAAAGTAATTTTTATTAGCAATAAAAACGGAACAAAACCTTGTGCAATACGCGTGGCTGACTCAGCTAGCAAAAACAGCTCCTGTTGCTGGGAGTAGTGCTGACGATCTACATAAAAAGCCCTCGAACGAACCCCCGCGATCACGTGACCAAGCCGACCAATGACGAGGGTTCTGTCCTCCCGACCCCACCACTAGGTGCCGCTACAAACACTACTAGGTGCCGCTACAACTCCCTTAATATGAATTAGAGATTTGAAATCAACTCTATTCATATCCAATTGGGTCACCCAAAAATTACAATTGTCTTTCAATTACAAATATTTTATCGGTGACTTAAAGCAGCCAATACTCTCCTTGTTATTCACCAACTACATTTTAAAAACATCACAACACTCCAGTACTTGACCAGCTATATTGATTTCATTTTCTAAATTATAAAACTTTGGAAGTTCTGGTCCTTCTCAATTATTTGTATAGTTTTGCTCTGCCCAGCAACTTCAAATCCACAAGTCTCGCATTCTTCATCTCAATCTTAGTTTTTCCTGACTCCAGTATAATCACAACCATCCCTCCTCCATCACACAACCTTCTGCTATCTTTGCACTCTCAATCTTCCCCCTCAAGCCAAATTTGTTTCACAACTTTTCAAAACATATTTTTTGACCAAACTATTGGCCACTCCCAAACTCTCCATCTTTGACTTGGCATTTATTCTTTTACATTGTGCAATATATTGGGATTTTAAATGACACTTCATAAAAATACAATTTTTGTTGAGCAGTTTGAAAAATAAAGTGATTTTAACAAATTGGTCAAAGCAATCTTAATTCATAATGAACACTTAGATGTATTCAAAAAAAAGAATAACACTTTGTATTTTTACATACCTCTAATTTAGCATCCAGGTCTGCATCTGATGCCACGACATGTGCATCTTCTTTCTTCCCAGTGACCTTGATAAGGCTTTGCTTTGTTTTCCAGTATCTCTGTTGCATTTTGTTCACAACTGAACTGTCCTGGTCTCGGACGTATCGACTATAAAGTTCTCGAGCATATCCACTGATTAGTGAAACAACAAAGTACATTTCATCTTAAATATCTCATTGTTCTGCCAGTTTCTTGCGCTAACCTGGATAAATGTCAAGCTATTCTAACGAGGAAGTATATGGGAGCAGCTCTAACAATGACATGTGCTCAAATTGACCAACGATTAGGTACAGCTTTGTGATACAAATCGATCACTTTGAGTACTTCACATTTCAAACTAATATGATGATAACACAACATTATGTCTTGTCACATAGCTTAGAGTAAACATCAGGAAGTTTTAACATCAAGGAAGCAGACTGGTGACAATTGCAGAAACTGGGTAAATTAATTTAGAAAGTAAAACAAGAAACAGAAGTACATAATCAATGATCAGTCTGAAGAAGGGTCTCGACCTGAAACGTCGCCCATTCCATTTCTCCAGAGATCTTAATATTATTTTACGGATCTTAATCTCGAGTATGCTCAACGATTACTCTGTTGAAAGGAATTTCAAAAGACCTACAATCCTCTGGAGTAAAATATTCCTCTCGTCTCAACCCTGATATTCACCAACTTCCCCTGAGATTATCACCTTTCATTGTAGAACTTGAGTCAGGGAAAACATCACTATGTCCCATCAAACCATCCCTACTCCATCACACAACCTTTGCTATCTATGCACTGGGATCTTCCCCCTCAAGCCAAATGGGGGGGGACAAATTTTCAAAACCTTATTTTTGGAACCAAACATTGGCCACTCCCAAACTTCCCATCTTTGATTGGCATTTATTCTTAACATTGGCAGGCTATGGGATTTTAAATGACACTTCTAAATAATACATTTTTGGGAGCAGTTGAAAAATAAAGTATTTTAACAAATTGGTCAAAGCAATCTTAATTCATAATGAACACTTAGATGTATTCAAAAAAAAGAATAACACTTTGTATTTTTACATACCTCTAATTTAGCATCCAGGTCTGCATCTGATGCCACGACATGTGCATCTTCTTTCTTCCCAGTGACCTTGATGAGGCTTTGCTTTGTTTTCCAGTATCTCTGTTGCATTTTGTTCACAACTGAACTGTCCTGGTCTCGGACGTATCGACTATAAAGTTCTCGAGCATATCCACTGATTAGTGAAACAACAAAGTACATTTCACCTTAAATATCTCATTGTTCTGCCAGTTTCTTGCGCTAACCTGGATAAATGTCAAGCTATTCTAACGAGGAAGTATATGGGAGCAGCTCTAACAATGACATGTGCTCAAATTGACCAACGATTAGGTACAGCTTTGTGATACAAATCGATCACTTTGAGTACTTCACATTTCAAACTAATATGGTGATAACACAACATTATGTCTTGTCACATACCTTAGAGTAAACATCAGGAAGTTTTAACATCAAGGAAGCAGACTGGTGACAATTGCAGAAACTGGGTAAATTAATTTAGAAAGTAAAACAAGAAACAGAAGTACATAATCAATGATCAGTCTGAAGAAGGGTCTCGACCTGAAACGTCGCCCATTCCATTTCTCCAGAGATCTTAATATTATTTTACGGATCTTAATCTCGAGTATGCTTAACGATTACTCTGTTGACAGGAATTTCAAAAGACCTACAATCCTCTGGAGTAAAATATTCCCCTCGTCTCAACCCTGATATTCACCAACTTCCCCTGAGATTATCACCTTTCATTGTAGACTTGAGTCAGGGAAAACATCACTATGTCTACCTTGCAAATCCCCCTCAGAATCTCAGCTTCAATAAAATTACCTTTCATTCTTCCAAATCCCAGCTAGCCTATTCGTACAAATGTTCTGTCCCACACAGAACAATCCGGACATACCAGGGTACATTTACACCGCAATACCCCCAAGACACACTTTAGATAAGGAACAAAGGATAATCCCAACAATAGTGTGTTGAACCTTTGTTTCTGAAAATGCATGGACTCGGGCCACTTCAAATAAAAAGATCTAATTTGGGGAAATTGATTTTTTAAATCTCTGGAATCTCATAAGCCTCTCATAAGGGATTAAATGATAGCAAGTGATGATTTGGCTCAAATATAGCAGGCTGAACAGACATAAATGGTATACATACCAAATTATTGAAGATTCTAGGAGGAAGGATTTACTGACAAATAGAACAGTTAATTGGGGTGAATTCCATCCTCACTAACTGTGCACCAATAAAGGGAACAGCCTAATTCTCACCTTATTACATTTTTTAAAGAGTAAAAATTGGGTGGATTCCAAAATAAAACAAATCCAATAGATCGATGCAAAGGGACCTCGTCTGTTTAAAATGACCATTGCAAACTCAATTAATTTTGATACATGTAAGGAAATGTCATAAATAGAGTTACATAGTTAATCACACCACTCATTTTAAAACATAATTGTGCTTGTAATGTATCTTCAAGTTGCTTTTCTCAGCTACTACCTTGAAGCCTGGCCTTTGGAAGTGATGGAAAAGGTGATAAAAGAGGACACTAATCCAACGTTTTTCATTTCTGATTCTGAATTGATAATTTCCATTTCTCTTTGATCCTCTTCTCTGACTACATGTCCTCCCCAGGTTACAAATGTCCAACATAAGCCTAACCATACATCATAAGCAAGCATTTGGAAGACCAGGGGAATGGATTTGCCAGTTGATACATGACAGCCAGTATCTTGTGTGAGAGCTCAGTTCTGGGCATTATCTGAATGAATTAGTTAAATGCCCTGGTTTAACTAAACGTTGCCTCTGGTTAGCCCACACTTATATTTCTGTTTTGTGAACAGTTCAAATTATGAACAGTTTTCAGGAACATAGCCTTGTAGCAATATGGCAACGAGCGTTTCCAGAACATTTTTTAGACATTACAATAAATAGCAAAACTTACTAGTTTTGATGGTCCATGTTTCATCAGAACCTGAAAGAGATGTGAGATTTTAATTTTTTAATTAAATGTTCAGAATTTTACAGTTTTACTTGTGGAAATAAGCGAATATTTCCAAAACGATTTCCATTTTAAATTTGAAAGAGATAAAGTAAAAACCAGGAACGGTTTGACTTTCTTATATTTAATCATGCTTTTATGGTTCAAAATTAATTATTTCACTTCAAAAACAAAAGGTTGCTATAATTTAAATGAGTGTAAAAGTATCAGTAACAGTAGGAGTCTTTCCACTGGGTGGCACCAGCAATGGTTGCCTCGCCGTCAGTCTGTCTGCCTTTCTTCTTCGGTGTTTTTTTAGTATGTGTTAAATGTGTGTTTTAGTGTTCGTTAGCTTGTTTTATGTGGGGGCTGGTGGAGGGGGTTAAAGGAAACTTTTTCTAAACTCCTACCTCGACGGAAAATGATTTTTTCCCGTAGTGTATCTCCGTCCGCACTGAAGCCTAACATCGAGGAGTTGGCGGCCTTTGTTGGAGACCGATTTCGACAGCTCCACCGCGGGAGCTGTGGGACTTTAACATCACAGAGCTCACGATCCCTTTGCCAGGGATCGATCTCTGAGCTCTACCACAGGAACCTGCGGACGTTAACATCATGGAGCCTGCGGTGTCTGCTTAGAGACCAACATCGGGAACGGCAAGCCGCAGGAGCTTTGACCGGCCCGACGCGGGGGCGTCGACCACTGGCTGCGGTAGCTTCGACTGCCCCGACAGATGGTTCGACTGCCCCGACCGCGGGAGAAAAATGAGGGAAGGTTAGACTTTATTGCCTTCCATCACAGGGAGGTGTGTGGGGAATCAACAGTGGTGGATGTTCATGTTAACTTGTGTAGTTTAGTGTCTTGTTGCTTTTTTTGTATGGCTGTATGGCAATTCGCATATCACTGTACCTTAATTGGTACACGTGACAATAAAGGGTCTTTGATGCACCATACCATACACAATAACAGAACAATAGCACTGAAGATACACAGCCACATTCTGAAGCTTATGCACTATATTTTCCCTTTCTCACCATTTCATGTTTAAATTCAAGTTTATTTTTAATCATTCATGAACTTATTTAGCTTCCTTTGAAAGCATCCTTTGCCTCAAACACCCACAAAACAAATTCAAATTGCGCATGATGTCTCATTATGCTCCAGCATATCAGTTTCTTCCAAGTTCATTAATGGAATTTATTGCTGAATGTGTACATCTAATCTCTTACTCAGCATGTTAAACATATCTACATTCATCCTATCAAACATTGACATAGCTTTTATGAATCCTAATTAGATCAACATTTTTCTATAAAAAGAACTTCCTCTGTCAGAATTTTATAGCATAGAAACAACCCGTTCTGCCCACCGCATCCATGTCAATCATCATGCTAATCATATTTGCCTATATAATGTTCGTATCCCTCTGTGCTTTGCTTTGTGTGGACAATTTAACCCTGAAATCCCCTTATAAATCTCCTCCCTCTCATATTAAACCCATGCCTTTAGTTTTTGACCTACCAAGAGAAAGAGACTCTGGCTATCTGCCCTATGTCTTACATAATTGTATAAACCTCTATCAAATAACCTTTCAGCCTCCTTCATTCCAGGGAAAACAGGCCCAGCCTTTCTAAAATCTGATAACACAAGCCCTCCAATACAAGCAATATCACTGTGAATCTTTCCTGCACCCTTTCTAGCTTAAAGACATCCTTGCTATTGTGGAGTCCAGAATAGCACAGGATACTCCAAGTACGGCCTAACCAATGTCGAGACCCTGAATGGCAAAGGTGTAGCGGCGCCTGCTGGCGCATGCAGGTATCGAACCCGGCGTTCGGAAGCCGCAGTCACGTTACTCAGGAGGGGCTGCTGTTTTTCGCTCGGTTTCGCTATCGCACGGCAGTTGAGTGCTGACCACCATTGTGGCCAGACGTGTTGTAAGAACCTGTGAGCTAAGAACCTATTTTCAGAATAAAATAAGTTATAAAACTTAGTTGTCGTTGTTGCGACCGCCAAAACGGTACGATTTTTCCAGCGTTTCTATAGACAGGGAAAATTGAACTTCAAATCCTCAATTTAACCATATAACCATATAACAATTACAGCACGGAAACAGGCCATCTCGGCCCTACAAGTCCGTGCCGAACAGATTTTTTTCCCCTTCGTCCCACCTGCCTGCACTCATGCCATAACCCTCCATTCCCTTCTCATCCATATGCCTATCCAATTTATTTTTAAATGATACCAATGAGCCTGCCTCCACCACTTCCACTGGAAGCTCATACCACACCGCTACCACTCTCTGAGTAAAGAAGTTCCCCCTCATAAAACTTCTGTCCCTTAATTCTGTCATGTCCTCTTGTTTGACCCCTATTCTCAAAGGGAAAAGCTTGTCCACATCAACTCTGTCTATCCCTCTCATGATTTTAAAGACCTCTAGCAGGTTTTAACTTCTGCGCTCCAGAGAATAAAGACAGGTTGTTGAAAACCCAGGCAACATTCTAGAAATCTCCTCAATTTTGTTGACATCCTTCCTATAATGGGCAACCAAATTTCCGCTAATTTTATTGAAATTCACTCGCGTTGGAGAATTTTGTGACATAAAATGTTCTTGTTTACCTACAATTCCACTTTGGTACTCGACTTAACGGGTCTGAAAGTTTGCATCCCTCTCCCAGTCCTTCCCATCCTATCCCACCATAATGGAAAAGCAATCCATGTCAAGTATTGTCTGGCCTGAGACTGCTCCTAAGCCTCCCCAAATTGTTTTTATTTTTTTCCCTTTCATATTGATCCTGAAGAACGGTGTGATTCTTCAGAGTTTTGAATATTCTGCTCAAGATCATTCATAGTCATACAAGCCCTTCGGCCCATAACGATTAACATATCCTATCTACACTGGCTGCACCTGCCTGCATTTGGCCCATATCCCTTTGAACCTATCAATGTACCTGTGTAAATGTTTCTTAAATATTGCGATAGTGCCCGCCTTAACTACTTCCTCCCGCAGCTCGTTCCGTACACCCACCACCCTTTGTGTAAAAAAAAGTAATCCTTTAGGTTCCTATTAAATCTTTCCGCTCTCACCTTAAAGGTGTCTCCTCTGGTTCCCGATTCCCCTACTCTGGGCAAGAGATTTTTTGTGTTTACCCAATCTATTCCTTGCATTATTTTGTACTCCACTAAGATCACCCCTCATACTCCTGTGCGCTAAGGAATAGAATCATAGCTTGTTCAACCTCTCCTTATAAAACTCAGGCCCTCGAGTCCTGGCAACATCCTTGTAAGTGGTCTCCGCACACTATTTAACTTGACATCTTTTCTATAATATCGTGCCCAAAACTCTAAACATAATACTCGAAGTGTGGCCTCACCAACATCTTGTATAACCGCAACTTGACCTCACAACGTCTATACTTAATACTCTGACTGATGAAGGTCAATGTGCCAAAAGCCATTTTGATCACCCTATCTACCCATGATGCCTCTTTTGAGGAACTATGTTCCTGCACTCCTAGATCCCTCTGCTTTACAGCACTATCCTGAGCCCTGCCATTCACTGTGTAGGTCCTGCCCAAGTTAGACGTTCCAAAATGCAACACCTCACAGTTCTCTGTATTAAACTCAGCCCACCTGGCCAAGCGATCAAGATCCTGCTTTAATTTTTGACAACCATCGTCACTTCTACAATACCACCCACTTTTCTGTCATCTGCAAATTTGCTGGTACGATCTCAACCAAATCATTGATACAGATGACAAACATTAAGGGGCCCAGCACTGAACCTTGAGGCACACCAGCAGTTACAGGCCACCAGTCTGGAACACAACCTTCCATCATCACCCTCTGCTCCCTTCCATGCAGATAAATTTCTATCCATTCAGCCATGTCCTCTTGGATCCCATGCAATCTAACCTTCCAGAGCAGCCTACCATGCAGAACCTTGTTGAATGCAAATTCCTAAAGGAAAATTCCATTGCTGCTGTGCTCTGGACACGACCTAAAAACATCTGAAATCTAACCATTAATAAAACAGGATATGGAAATGTTAAAACAATTTCAAACAAAATATGAAGCATACAATTTAAATGGTACCACATGTTAAATGCTTAAATTCACTGGAAATATGTACCTGCAAAAGCAAATGATTATAAAAAATGGTACAAAATGGACCTTAAATTATACTTTTGGACTGAGGTAGACACCACTGAGTAATATGCCTAGCCAACATCACTTGACAATTGGATTAACATTTCCCCACATGACATTCCAGTCTCCACACACCAAAACTGAGCAATTGTCACGTAAGCTGCCTCTGTCCCAACAGAGCCAACAATCTTCCATCCTGGAAGTCAGTTGGGTTCCTATGCTCCCAACTCCCCCTTCCTTTAACATCTGTGGGTGCAGGCCCAATTGCGTCCCTCTCGCTCAAGATATGGAGTCAACTCAGAAAAAAATTTGGTTTACAAGGCTCTTCCATCTTGACCCCACTGCTTAAAAACCACATCTTTAAACCTTCAAGTACAGACCAGGCATTCAAAACCTGGCATAGCAACGGTATCAGTAGTATCAAAAACCTATACAAGGATGGCATCTTTTCGTCTTTTGCGGAGCTCTCGTCCAACTATAGCCTCCCAAACTCCCACCTTTTTCGTTTTTTCCAGATTAGGGATTTTGTGAAGAAGACATTCCCCCATTTCCCAAATCGCCCCCCTGAAACCCTGACCGATACCATCTTAGCTCTAGATCCCAACCAGAAGAAATGCATCTCCGTTTTGTATAACTTGTTAGGGTCGGTTATATTGAAACCTCATACCTCATTAAAAGCCAACAATCTTCCATCCTGGAAGTCAGTTGGGTTTCCAGGTGTGTCACTTCATGCACTGGCTCAATGCAAAAGACTTCCAGTCCTTAAAGTGAATCAGGTTTCCAATAGGAAGTACGGAGCAACATAGCCAATTCAACTGGGGCAGAACAGTGGTGCAGCCAGTACAGTTACTGATTCACATGTCTGACATGTTAGTTCAAGGTATATCTGTGAGAGGCTTGCACCTCCTCCCTATAACCACATAGGTTTGCCCTGGTGCTTGATAATATCCCAAAGATAAGTAGGTTGGTAAGTTAATTTGCCACAAGTTGCCTCTAATGTGCAACTAGTCGGTAGAATCTCAGGGGAGTTGATGTGAATGCGGAGAGAATATAATGGGATAAGTTTAACAAGTGCTTGATAGTCAGTGCAGACTCAATACGCGAAAGGAACTGTTTTTGTGTTGTACGAATACAGTCGGCTAACTCGAAAGTGCTGAGTCCTGATCTTGATTGAAAAATTCTGTTTGAGATGGTGTTGAGCACACTCATCAAAACAGTGAACAAAATCAATCATAGAGATTACAAAAAGATCAGAATAAAATGGAGAATTTAAATTTCAACTAAGAATGGTACCAATTTACTTTTACACTGTATATACGAAAATCTCAATCTAAAACACTTGTTCACAAATATCGATGGATATTTGTAAACTCTACATTATAAAGAAACAAACACATTATTAAGAAATCAATACTAACCAAACTTGAATCAATCAATAAATTCAGTGAAAAAGAAATGGCAAATCAATAAATATTGCACAATTGAATAGTCATAAATTACTAAAGTCATTGAACCATGTGGATTCAGATATATAATCAATAGAGCAGTAGACAGTACTGAATAGACTAAAGGGCAGGTTAACAAATCAATAATTTAATGGGGTAATAGGCAACTGTATTAGAATTAATAATGGGGCAATGGCCAAATCAATACATTAATAAGGGGTTTCAACAGTTTAACAGAGCACATTTAATCAGTTAGTAAATAGAAAAAAAGTAAATTGATGGTGAAATCAGCTCCAATTATAGAACATAGGGAAGCACATGGACAGGTCCTTCACCCCACAATATTTGTGCAAAACATGATGATAAAAACCAACTGAGTGCACGTGATCCATATCCTTCCATCCCCTGCATATCCAGGATTCTAAAAGTTCATTAAATGCCATTATAGTATACGCTTCCATAACCACATCCAGCAGCGTGTTCCAGACACTCACCACACTGTAAACAGCATGGCCCAGATCTCCTTTAAACATTGCCCCTCGCACTTCAAAGCATAGTGCTTTAGTATTTGATATTTCCATCATGGGAAAAACATTCTGAGTCTACCTTAGGTACAGTCTCGGTCTTGGTAAATTGAACAGAAGTTTGGGGAAAAAAATGAATAAAATAAAAAGTAAATTACTAATTTAATATAGAAGAACACGAGTCAGCAGAGAAGGCACAAAGGAAAGGCATAGAACCACCTCTATGGTTTCCCCAAGGATATGGAGAAACAGGAGGTGCCGTATTAGGCTGAGACACAGGGGCACGCCTGGTATGAGGACCATGTCCAGGCTTCAAGGAAAAAAGGGAAAGTATACTTAAGTTTTTGGGAAGGTTTGGGGAGCTGACCAGAGTGTTATGTCATTTTGTTTTAATATTCATCGGAGGAGGATAATATGTCAGGTTTAGGTGGGTTATACCATCACCTGCACATGTTGGCAAAAATTTGGTAATTACAACATGAAATCATTCATCATGAAACATTTTTACGGACATTAATATAGATTTTTCTACTGACACAAAAGCACAACTGAAAAGCATCAGGAAATATATTTGCAGAGAAGCATTTTCCATGCACAATATAAAGTATAGATCCTCTGAAGGCATCATGCAGGAAGTCAAGGACAAGTTTTCATGCAACACAGAGTCTGACATAAAATTAGACAAAAGGCACTCAGATTAAAATTGTCAACTTTAAATTTATACATCCTATTTTAATGTTTTCATTATAAATATTGACAAATGAATTATAGAGAGTTATCAAGAGAGGCAAGAGGTTAGATTACTGGAACCTTGACAAATATATTTGTATTCTCTCTAGCCACAGGGATAGAGAGTAACAAATGTTATTTTCTTTAAGGAGGGAAATAGGGATAATCTGGGAAAATATAGGCTAGTGAGCCTCACATCAGTGGTAGGGAAGTTATTGGAGAGGATTCTTAGGAATAGGATTTACTCACATTTGGAAGAGAATGGGCTAATTAGTAACAGTCAGCACGACTTTGTCCATGGCAGGTCATGTCTCACAAACGTGAATGAGATTGTTGATCATGAGATAAAGATGGTAGATGAGGGTGGGACAGTGGATGTTGTCTACATGGATTTTGATAAAGCATTTAACAAAGTCCCTCATGGTGCACAGAGTCAAAAGATTAAGATGCATGGAATCTACAGTAACTTGGAATTTGGAACTGCCTTAGAAGACAAAACAGTTTGCAGATGGCACACAAATTGGTCATGCTACAGACAGTGAAAGAGGCTGTTAAAGGATACAGATCAGTTAGGTTATGGACGTAGAAATGGCAGATGGAGTTTATTCCAGCAAATATGAGATGTTGCACTTTGGAAGAACAAATATAAGAGGAATATATATATAGTTAATGGTATGAACCCCTAACAGCACTTCTGTACAGATGGTTCTTGGGAACCAAGTCTGTAGCTCCATGAAATAGCAACACAAGTCAATAGTGATTTTAAAAAAAAGGCATCAGGTATGCTTGCTACATCTGTCCTGATATTCAATACGAGTTAGGAAGTTACTCTGCTGCTTTATTGGACTTTGGTTAGGCCATATCTGGAGTATTGTGTGCAGTTTTGGTCACCCTCTTACAGGAGGGGTGTAGAGACTTTGGAGAAGGTGCATTAGGGGGTTCATCAGGATGTTACCTGGATTACCAGATGCTGGTTTATACCAAAGATAGACACAAAATGCTGGAGTAACTCAGCGGGTCAGGCAGCATCTCTGGAGAAAAAGGATAGATGAGCATCAGAAATTGAGGGGATACCTTATTAAAGCATCAGAAATCATGGAGGCATAGTTAGAGTAAACTGTCAGAAACTTTTTCCCAGGATGGAAATGTCAAATACTGGAGGACATAGCTACAAGGTCGAATAGGGAAAGTTGATAGGAGATGCAAGAGGAAAGACCCCCCCCCCAAATGTAGCAGGTACACTTGAAGCATTTAAAAGGCTATAAGGCACATACAAATGCAGCGAATGGAGGAATATGTTTGTTCCTGTGCTAGACTGTTCCATATACTGCTCTATAAGTTGTTCATGAAACCTACTGGACATAAACTTGCCAAATTGTAATTAGATTTATTTACTAG
Organism: Leucoraja erinaceus; assembly: GCF_028641065.1. Classification (NCBI taxonomy): domain Eukaryota; kingdom Metazoa; phylum Chordata; class Chondrichthyes; order Rajiformes; family Rajidae; genus Leucoraja; species Leucoraja erinaceus. Next base: position 103,019,669 of record NC_073378.1, on the reverse strand, counting down.
TGGTGATGTCGCAACAATTCACAATCCCAATTATTGATGGAAAGCACATATAAACTAATATTTTTATTATAGCTTGTTTATATATTGCAAAAAATAAGCTACTACAAGACTGACCACAACTAAACCCACGAAAAGTCCATACCATTAATATGTAAGGAATACATGTAACATTGATTAGAAATGTAATTTTTTCACTGTACAAATGGTTGTGTTTTTTTTCTCCAATACAGCAATATCAGATACTTTCAATTTGAAATTACCAAGGTTAAAATGTTTTACCAGCTATGTTTATAAACACGTTGATTAAAAAAAATACCACCTTCTCAGAGTCTGGCTATTCTTTGCTTACAAATTGACGACTGTGTTACTTTTGATGGACAACCAAAGCAAATTTAACACTATAAATTCCCCATTCAGAGAAAAAAAAATAAGTTTTCAAATATCTTGCATAGAGACCTTTATTCATTAGCAATAAGGATATGCTTTTTTTTTTTTTTTTGCATAATTTCATCACTGACAATACATTCTCGCCGGAGTCGCCGGTGTATTTTTTCTTCTCTCTCTAGTCAGAAATACAGGGATAATGCAGCAGTTCGTATGGAGGGGGAATGCGAGTTTCTGCCATCTTGACAGCAACCATACAGACCCAGGCATCCGCCACCGGCTCACGCACAATTCAGCCGCACTCTTCCGAGCTGCCTTTCCATATGGAAACCGACCCGTCACTCGTCAAACGCGTCGAACGAAAGAAAAACACCAAGCCTGTGACATGTCAGCTGCAGCCTCGCAATTCAAGTGCATACCTCATTGAGCTTCCCTTGCTAATGCTGCCATCGTCAACGTAGAAGAGGAGGAGAGAAATCTACAAGCAATTTTGTTTTTAATTGACCTATGTTTAAAACGATTAAATAAATTCCACCCTAGCAACAACATGACAATTGGTTGGGACGAATAATTGGCAGCTACCTACCTATCTACGCGGCGGTGGCAGCAGCGGGAGGTGGCTCCGGCTCCGGCTCCGACTCCACCGGCTGCAACCTCCGCGCTCTCCCCGGGCCGCCCAGGTGTGTCCCTGACGCACGCGCGCGTCAACAATGTCCCGCGAACACGTGACGTTCCAGCAACCTGTAACTCCGCCGCCGGGATTCCTTCCACCTCAAGCCAAGCACTAACGGAGTTTCCTCTCCCACAGCTGATGCTTCCTCTCCCACAGCTGATGCATCCTCTCCCACAGCTGATGCATCCTCTCCCACAGCTGATGCATCCTCTCCCACAGGTGATGCATCCTCTCCCACAGGTGATGCACTGCATGTGGTGCCTGGCATCATATGTGGCAATCTTATATGGTATCCTTTTTGGTATATTTTACTGCATCTTATGTGATATCTCGTACTGCATCTTATGCGGCATCCTATGTGGTATCTTATACTTCATCTTACGTGGTATCTTATACTTCATCTTACGTGGTATCTTATACTGAAGAAGGGTTTCGGCCCGAAACGTTGCCTATTTCCTTCACTCCATAGATGCTGCTGCACCCGCTGAGATTCTCCAGCATTTTTGTGTACCTTCGATTTTCCAGCATCTGCAGTTCCTTCTTAAACATCTTATACTGCATCTTATGCATCTTATGTGGCATCCTTTGTGGTATCATACATAGAAACATAGAAAATAGGTGCAGGAGTAGGCCCTTCGAGCCTGCACCGCCATTCGATATGTTCATGGCTGATCATCCAACTCAGATCCAATACAGCATCTTATGTGGCATCTTTTGTGGCATCTTTTGTGGCATCTTATACTGCATCCTACGTAGCATTTATGTTGACGTGGCATCTCATACGATAGGCTTCCCAATAGCCAGCAGGAGATAGATGAACAGATATGAAGACGGATTGTGGAAAGATGCAAAAGCAACAGGATCGTTGGAGCGGGTGACAGTGGTGGTAATGCCATCGAATGCCAGGGGGTTTGGTTTAGATAACAGATACAGCGCGGAAACAGGGCCTTCGGCCCACTGTGTCTGCGCTAGCCAGCGATCCTCATATTCTAATGCTATCCTACACACATTAGGGCCAATTTACAATTATATCAAGTCAATCAACCTGCAAACCTGTACATCTTTGGAGTGTGGGAGGAAACTGGAGTTTACGGAGCAAGCCCAAGCAGTCACAGGGAGAACATACAAACTCCGTACTGACAGCACCCAAAGCGAGGATCGAAACCAGGTCTCTGGCATTGTAAAGGAACTCTACCACTTGTTGGATATCGTTATTGCCTGGCACTTGTGTGGCACGGATGTTACTTACCACCTATGAAGTCGGTATTGTCCTGGTCTTGCTGTAGTTGAATGTGGACTGTTTCATTTTGTGAGAAGTTGGGAATATTGCTGAACATTGTGCAATTATCAGCAAACATCCATACTTCTGATCTTACAATTGAGGGAAGGGCAAAGATGAAGCAGCTGAAAATGGTTTGGCCTGGGATACTACCCCTAGGAATTTCTGCAGTGATGCCCTGTACCTGAGATGATTGACCTCTAACCAACACAACTTACTTCCTTTGTGCTAAATTTGATTCCAGCCAGCAGAGGGTATTCCCCTTGATTTCTAGTAACTCTAATTTAGCTTGGACTCCTTGATGCCATACTTGATCAAACACTGCCTTGATGTTAAGAGCACTTACTTTCACTTTACCTTGGTAGTGCAACGCTTTTGTCTATGGATTATACCAACACAATAATAATGTTGGGTGCTGGGTTAATTTGGCAGATCCTAAACTGGGATTCCACGAACAGGTTGCAGCTAAGTAAGTCATTGCTTCATAGAGCATTACAGCACAGAAACAGATCCTTCGGCCACCCTGTCCATATCAACAGTTGGCCTTCCATGCAAAAGTCCCACTTGCTTGCATTTGGCCCACAGCCCTCTAAACTCTTCCTATACATGAAGTTTGATAGCACTATTAATGATCCCTTCCATCACTTTGGTGATGACGGAGAGTAGAATATACATATTGAGCTGGCCTCAAAAATTCTATTGAATTTGTTAAGCATGATTTCCATTTCATAAACCTACTCTGCCTTTGTCCAATCCTGTTAATGTTTTAGTTTTCTCTTATTGTATGATTTCATAATAGGTGCCAGCATTTTTCCCGTTACTGATATTAGGCTTACTGGACTACAATTTGTCTCTGCCTTGCTTTTAAAATAGTGAGGTTATATTTGTCATCCAATATGTAAGAACTGATCTAGAATCCAAAGAATTTTGAAAGATGATCACCAGGGTATCTACTACTTCCAGAGCCACTTCCTCTGGATAAAATAGAAGTACTTGATCAAAATTTACTTAGCTAAATGGATTTAGCTTAATTAATCAGTCTTGCTTCTTGTTTCTTACTATTTGTTCTACTTATTTATTATTTTGTATTATATTTTTATTTAATGCATATATTATTACTTAAATATTACTTCCATGTAATTAATTTACTTTAACAAGTCTAATAGATCTGATTATTGCTTCGTGTAGTTAATATTGTTTCTTTGTTTAGTTTATTTGTTAGATATTTTTCTTTACATGTCTGTTTTCCACCCTTAACAAATTCTGTTCTCAGTGACTCATTGCATAAAATGACTCAGCCAGATGTAAGCTGCAGAATTCAGATTTGGCAGATATCCTTCCAATGTATGGTTTAAAATTGCACAAGCTTCCACTTGTTATTCCATTTCCAGCCACAATAATTAGACCCTATTTCAAAGAATAATACAATAATAGAAAGAGAATGGAAAACTCCTTCATGCTTCAAAAACATCACCTTTTGGCCAAGCCATCTCACTCATTTCAATTCCTTGTCCTGTCCCCATGCAACATGCCAATTCTTCCCTCCCACAAATATTTATTGGTTTCTTCCACACTTGCTTGCAAGTCACTGTGGCCCCAGTTCCTACAGTCCTTTCTGACTCGCAAGTACCCTGGTTTGCATGCTCCCTTGAAACTTACCATTGCTTTGCTTCCCACACTTCCTTTACCTAGTTAACAAAAAGATTTATTACTCTCCTGTGATAAAGAAGAGTGATAAAATCTGAAGAAAAATGAAGTAACATTCAATGAAATGGCTTGGCTTGTATACTTTGGAATTTAAAGGATGATAGGGGATCTTATTGAAATATAAAATTATTAAAGGTTTGGACACGATAGAGGCAGGAAATATGTTCCCGATGTTGGGTGGGGGGAGGGGGTGGTCCGGAACCAGGGGCCACAGTTTAATAATAAGGGGTAAGACATTTAGGACAGAGATGAGGAAAAACTTTTTCACACAGAGTTGTGAGTCTGTGGAATTCTCTGCCTCCGAGGGCAGTGGGGGTTGGTTCTCTGGATGCTTTCAAGAGAGAGCTAGACAGAGCTCTTTAAGATAACGGAGTCAAGGGATATGGGAAGAAGGCAGGAACGAGGTATTTCCTAGGACTGGTGGTGTAGCTTTCAAGCTTCTCTATCTTTTGCCAGGCGGGAGCAGAGAGAAAAGAGAATTAGCGGGATGGGACGTCTCTGATTATGTTGGCTGTTTATCCGATGCAGTGTGACGTATGGTCTTTGTGATAGACTGAGCTTCATCCACAACTCTCTGCAATTTCTTGTGATCTGCGGCAGAGCTGTCTCTCAAACCAAGCTGTGATGCAACCCAGTGTAAAATTATGAGAGACACAGATGGGGTAGATAGTCAGAATCTTTCTCCAAAGATGGCAATATCAAATACCAGAGGTGAGAGGGGCCAAGTTTAAAGGAGATGTGTGAGGCAAGTTTTTCAACAGAGGGTGCTGCGTGCCTGGAATGCACTGCTGAGGGAGGTGTTAGAGGCAGATATGATAGTGGCATGTAACAGACCTTTGGATAGGCACATGGATATGCAGCAAATGGGACGATATTGATTATGCGCAGGCAGGTAAGAGTTGGTCTTGGCATCATGATCATCTAAGACAATGTGAGCCGAAGGTCCTGTTCCTGTGCTGTGCTATTCTACGTAATATGTTCAATGACTATGCTTTCTATGATGCAACTGTAGAAGTTTGTAAAAGTCATTGGAGACATATGGAATTTCCTCACTCTCCTAAGGAAGTAGAATCTTTGCCGCACCTTCTTGGCTGTTGCATCAATATGGTTGGTCCAGGACAGATAGTTGGTAATATTAACGAGGAACTTGAAACTCTCAAGCATTTCCACTTTGGCACTACTTATGGTGATTGGGGCATGTACTGCACTATGCTTCCTGAAGTCGATAACTAGCACCTTTACCTCGCTGACATTGAGGGGGAAGCTATTGTCCTAACATCATGCTACTAAGTTCTTGTATTTACTATTCAAGATCTATGTTTTCCTTTTCGTATTTTTAATCTTTCACTCAAGCTATTCTTCAATATCTCACACTGATTGTCGCTTAACATCTTCATATCTCACTTAATATTTCACTTCAATATTTCACACTAATTCTCCATCTCAACACTCAATAACAGTAATGGCAGTGGACAGAATGAGAGGTGGTGGAATAAGGCAAAATTAGCGGAAAGTAGACCAAGTGCGAACCTGTTGGGTTCCGTTTCCCCAACGTAATATTTAAACAAACTGCGCACGTGCGGCCTGACAGGTTCCCGTTGTGACGCCAAACACCATAGGGTCTGCTCCCCAACGCACCCGTTCCCTACCCGTGGCCCCCAAGGAAGGCCACATCCTCCAACTCAAGCCATTCCCGAATGCACGTGAAGCTGATCACTGATAGCCGAGCCATTGTGACATCATTATTCGAAGCTGGTCATTTTAAATTAAATTATTTTGATTTTTTTTTAACTTTAATCAGTAATGTCGAGAACTAAAGCATAAAATGTTCAGTGAAGGCCTCGGCGGGAAAAATGTCAATCGGAATATGATAAAATTACCCCGTAGTGTATTTGCGAAGATGTAAAGTCAACCACATATACACACACATATTTAAGATCAGACTTTTAATAAGTACTATTATTTGTTTATTATTATTATTTGTTTATTTGTTCCGAACAAGTAAAGACATAAATAGGAATAAATAACAACAACAAAATCGAAGTAGTCAAACAATTGGACATTCCAGGCAATATTTGCAAAGCAATGAAAAGCATAAAGCAAAATTTAAATGTCCAACACTTTTTCTTTACAAGCTCGAAAAGGAGTGAGAAGAAGAATAACTTATTTAATCTCACCCCTTCTCCCTAAACCCTTCTTCCATATTTAATAATTAATTAATTAATAATAATAGCCTAGACAATTTTTAGAGATGCATACAGAACATAAATAAATAATAAATAAAATAATAAATAAACATTAACCCCTGTTTGTCAACCATCCCCTTCATCCCTGTACCTTGTGAAAAAAAGTTTTTGTGTGTCATTTTGAACTGGTTCATATTTGGACATTGCTTTAACTCCACATTCAAACTGTTCCACAATCCTACTCCACAGACCGAAATACAAAAAGATTTTCTGGTCGTGCGGACTCTTTGTACCTTAAAATTAAATATTCTTCTTAAATTATAACCCCCCACTCGCTCATTGAATAATTTTTGTATATTTCCAGGTAAGTTTTTATTTTTGGCCCTAAACATTATCTGTGCTGTTTTAAATGCAAACAAATCTTCTAATTTTAATAATTTTGACTGTAAGAATAATGGATTAGTGTGATCCAGATACCTGACATTGTGAATAATACGTATTGCTCTTTTTTGCAGAATAGTTAATGAATGTAGTGAACTTTTATAGTTATTGCCCCCAGACTTCTGCACATTAATTTAAATAGGGTAAGATTAGTGAACAGTAGAGAATGCGGAGTGATTTGTGATCCAGAACCTGCTTAACTTTGTGTAATACAGAAATGCTTTTTGACAGTTTGGATTGTACACGTTTAATGTGTGATTTCCAGCTGATTCTATCATCCATTATAACCCCAAGAAATTTATTTTCATGAACTCGTTCAATTTCAACCCCATGACATGTGATACTAGACCAAGTGGGACCCATTGGGCCCCATCCCCCAACATGGGGGGGGGGTCGGTGTGGCGTCGGCACTCACCCTGGACACAGGTTCCCCTGGAGCCAATCACCCCTTCACCCCCCAAAATAAAAATTCTGGAATTTATGGAGGCAATCAATCGTCCCCAGGATGGGGGGAGTGGGGGGGAATGGGTTGCGGGGACAGGGGCAGGGGGAGGGGGCAGGGGCGGGGGGGCTGAGCAGCATGAGCTTGACTTGTGGGGAGGGGGTTGCAGGCAGCATCGGAGGAAAGTTCTGGAAATTATTTTGTAAAACGCCAATCAATCTTTCAGTCATTGAATAGACTTGACTGATTGACTCGATTCCCCCCAAGTCATACACGTTCCCCCCATGACCATCCCCGTAACGTGGGACCATTGGGCCCCCATCCCCCAACATGTGCGGCCCAGTTGGGGGGGCAGGGGGGTGTGAGTCGGCGTGGCAACGTGGAAATGGCAATATTCCACCACTCACCAATTCCCCCAACGCAACGCGTTTCCACCACTCACCAATTTCACAAAATCAACTCTCTCCCTCTCTTTTTTCCTCCCTCTCTCTCTCCCCCCTCTCTCTCCCTCTCCCTTTCTCTCCCTCGATGGCACCGCGCAGCATTTGTCTTCAAGCTTTTGCTGCCATTACCATTGGCAAACTCTCCTTTAAGCTGCTGCTGCCATTACAGTTGGCAACGTCCCATTGTGATGTCATGGTCGCACTCGGCAGCTTGTGTAAATGAGAGCCCATCGTGATTGGTGGACTGTGAGATGGCATTGTGACATCATCACTGGAAGCTGCTGGATGACTCTCTCTCTCATGGACCAGCGCCGCCGGCAACTGTCATAGTCATAGCAGGGTCGCCGAAAAACCGGCGACTGGACTAATGTCTCATTTAGGCGATTTTTTAGGCGACTGTTAGCCGGCAAATACGACAATGGAATTCACCAGTCAGCACCGGCAACAACCTACATCACCTGGCGACAACCTAGGACATCCTGGCGACAACTTATGTTAACCTGACGACAACTACGACAGTACCTACTTCAAGCTACATTAATTGGTGTCAAACCCACGTTTGCCACTGTCGGCGAAAAATTTTCAACGTTGAAAATCCAGCGGTAACCAGAAAGAAGCTATGACTCTTTGGGCGACTGAGGAGACTACTCATGAACATACAAGCGACATCCCGTCAACGACAACTGGTGACCATGTGATGAAAGCCTCCTGCCCCCACCCCCATCCCTCTCTCCCCCACTCCCCTTCACTCTCTCCCCCCCACCCCCCTCCATCTCTCCCCCCCGACCCCTACCCCTGTCACTCTTCCACCACCCCCCCCCCTACCCCTCTCCCACTCCCTCCCCACTCTTCCCCTTCTCTCCCCTTATCCCACCCTTCTCCCTCCCCCCCCCACCCTCTCTCCCCCCCTCCCTTCCCCCTCGCTGCCCTCTCCCCCACCCCTTCCCCTACCCCTCTGTCCCTCTTCCATCACTCCCTCTCCCCCTCTCCCATACTTCAAAGCAGCGGTGTGGAATCACAGATAGACACAGTTATTGAAGTAAACATAGTAAAGAAAAGGAGACATTCGTTTATCAGTTTGACCCATATTATTGAGGGTGGGAGCGGAGGGCACATAATCCCTCATCGTAACTCCTCATAAAATACAGATCAAACGTCAAACTGGTAAGTTTTCGTTTAATCTTACTATTTTACTTCGGAGTCACGTGAGTGACTACGTGAAGACTTCAAAGCTCTGTGATTTCAAACCGTATAACAGTTATTACTTCACTCACTGCCGAAGTCCTTGAGGGAGGAAGTTTGTTATCGTAATCAACCAATGAATCTGTTGGTAGAAAAACACAATGGTATTTTTTAACAATAACAACAAAGAAATTAAATTGCTCCCCTGGGCTTAAATTAAATATTTGCAGTCTGTAAAAAATTTTTTTGCAAATAAAGCAGGTTTCGCCAACGGTTTATTATAAAATTTCTGAACGTTCTTTCCCCCCAACCATCCTGCTGTAGCCAGGATGTGGTCTATAGGCACGTCCATTCTTTTAGCCATCGACGTGGATGCTGCCCTGGTGGAGTGAGATTTGTACATGTTGGTGTTTATCCCAGCAGCTTTTAGCACCTGCTTGAGCCATCTCAAAATGGTTTGGCTCGTCACCCGACCATAAGGTTTTTTATGACTGACCCACAAGGCTTTTCATCTCCCTCGAATATATTTGGTTGTGTCTATGTAGGATAGTAGGTGGGTCATGGCACATAACCGTGGTTCTGGCGGGTAAGTCCGGAATTCCACGACTGGATTAGGTGTTCCTGGTCTGCTCTGTTTGATCAGTCCCTGGATAACAACAGAGATCTGGTCTGGAGCTGTGAGCATGCTGTCCAGTCGCAATGGGTGTAGTGACTGGACCCTCTGTGCAGATACAAGTGCCATCAACATGAGTGTTTTGAGCATAGATTGTTCCAGGTTGAGGGATCTGGCTGGTGGCCATCCCCTGAGGTATGTCAGGACCACACTGACATCCCATGTATGGGTGTACCTTGGTCTAGGGGGTTAGAGTTGTAAATACCCTTCATTAGTTTGACCACCAGCGGGTGGGACCCCCATGGCCTGTTGTCCTGGAGCTTGTTTTAAATAGACAGACAGGGCACTTCTAGCTGTGTTGATGGCTCTGTAGCTGAGTCCTTCATCGTGGTGAAGGTTCACCAGGAATTCCAGTACGTTGGTAACTGTAGCGGTTGAGTAGGTGGTCCCTGTATCCAAGCAGTACTTCTCCCATTTTTTGATGCTGGACAAGTGCTGTTTTTTAGTGGATGTTCGGAGGGATGCTGATATGGTGTCGACGATTTGTTCTGATAATCCCAGTCCCAGAAGTGGTTTGTGCAGAATCTGCAACACAGGAGTTTGATTTTTTCATTGCACGGGTGGCTTGTGCCCGACACTGGGTGTTAATAACTCTGGGTCACTGGGGAATACCATCGGAGTTTCAACAACCATGTCATGGAGTATTGGGAACCATGGCTGCGTAGGCCAGTCGGGTACTATCAAAATACCTGAAGCAGAGTCCATTTGTATTGTGCGCAGTCCCCGACTGATGAGGCAGAAGGGAGGAAATGCATAGAAGAAGAATTTCCCCAATCCAGCGCGAACGCATCTACTGCTGCTGCCTCAGGGTCTGGTTCCCAGGCGACATACATAGGTACCTGGTGATTTAGCCTTGATGCAAATAAATCGATATCTGGCATGCCATATTGCTTGATAACCTTTGCAAATTTTTGGGGTTTAACATCTATTCGATGTTGTCATTAAATTTACGTGACCTGGTGTCTGCCACTGTATTTAGCTTACCTGGCAGGTAAGTTGCTGATAGCGAAATATGTCTTTCGACACACCATTGACCAGCGAAAGGCAGCCGGACCGGATAATATACCGGGGCGTCTGCTTAGGGGATGTGCCGACCAGCTGGCTCTGGTTCTGACAGACATTTTTAACATCTCCCTGAACCAGGCCATTGTACCATCGTGTTTCAAGACAGCCACTATCATACCAGTTCCCAAAAAGTCCACAATAACCTGCCTGAATGATTATCGCCCCGTAGCACTCACACCAATAATTATGAAATGCTTTGAGAGGCTTATTAAGCAGCACATGGTGTCAAAACTCCCCTCCAGTTTTGACCCGTTCCAGTTTGCTTATCGGCCGAACCGCTCCACAGAGGATGCTATCTCTTCTGCAGTCCACCTGAGCCTACAACACCTGGAGGAGAGGAACACCCACGTGCGGATGCTGTTTGTTGATTTCAGCTCAGCATTTAATACGATAATCCCCCAGCATCTGGTGAGCAAACTGGCACCCTTAGGATTCAATACCAGACTATGCAACTGGATCCTGGAATTTCTTTCTGAAAGACCACAGTCTGTGCGGGTGGGGAAGAACACCTCCTCGGTCATCACATTGAGCACCGGCTCCCTTCAGGGCTGTGTCCTGAGTCCGCTGCTCTTTACATTGATGACACATGACTGTGTCGCCAGGTCCACTACTAACCATATCATCAAATACGCGGATGACACAACAGTAGTGGGCCTCATCCGCAATAACGACGACCAGGCATATAGAGAGGAGGTGGAACAGCTGGTGAATTGGTGCAGCAGTTTTTTACCTTCTCCTAAATGTGAACAAAAACCAAGGAGATTGTCGTCGATTTCAGAAGGAAAATTCAGCCCAGTCACACTACACTTTGCATCAACAACTCAGCAGTGGAGCAGGTGAAAAGCATCAAGTTCCTGGGGGCACATACAACGGACACCTTAAACTGGTCCACAAACATTACATCTCTGGCAACACAGGCACCGCAGCGGTAGTACTTCTTCCGCAGGTTGAGAAGTTTACTCCTCCACCCTCCCATCCTCGCCACTTTCTACAGAAGCACAATTGAGTCGGTCCTGACCAGCTGCATCTCCACGTGGTGCGGCAGCTGTACAGCTGCAGACTGGAAGTGCCTTCAGAGAGTGGTGAGGACATCGGAAAAAATCATTGGGACTTCTCTTCCTTCCATCATGGACATGGGGTACAAGCGCTGTCTGAGTAGAGCTAAGGGCATTATCAGAGCCCCCACACACCCACAATTTGGACTGTTCATACTGCTTAACTCTGGGAGGAGGTACCGCAGCATGAAGAGCGGGACAACTAGGTTCTGCAACAGCTTCATCCCCCAGGCCATAAGATTACTGAACAATCAAAAAAACCGAGGCTAGAACTTTTTAAATATCGTCACTTTTAAAAACTTTTAAATATATATTTATTTTACAGAACCATGCGCATGACGCATTTTTATGGACGCACCTGGAACTTTTAACTTTTAACTGATTTTGGAGAGTAAAATGCAACAAAATTTCATTCAAGGTGCACTGTGTCTAGGTGTATATCTGAATGACAATAAAGTTTTCGTTCATTCATTCATTCATTGCCAAATTGTGTTGACCAACTTGTCGCATGATAACGATTTTATGCTGCCATATGGTTAATGTAGGCCATCACCGTAGTATTATCTATTTGTAACCGTACATACAAGTGATGCATATTTGTGCATATGCTTTTAAACCATAAATGTCACCCAACATCTCTAGATAATTAATGCCCAGTGTAAGTGGTAATGATGACTCTGGGTTAGTCCATCTACTACCTGTGCTGGATATAGAGTTAGTTGCTCCCCAGCCTTGAGCACTGGCATCTGTTTGGATAACTAACATAGGGTAGTGATGATAATAGGGCTGAAAACTATGCCAAATGTTTTTTGCCCACCACTGTAGTTCTGATATTGCTTCAGTGGGTAACTTCATGACACGATCATAATGACCTGTATGTCTTTTTGGTGCCTGTACCTTTGCTCTTTGTAAGTTTTGACAGTGCAAAGGTCCGAATTGTATAGCCGGAAATGCTGCTACCATTTTCCCAATTACTCTGTTACTTGTCGAATAGTTGGTAGTTTGTTGATCATTAAATTGTTGCATGATTGTGCCAATTCAACTGTTTTGTCTCTTGGCAATGTTACAGTCACGTAGACTGAATTAATTGTGAAGCCCAAGTAGTCCATGATTGTGGATGGCTTCAACTTAGATTTATCTGGATGTAAGACAATCCCAGGGTTTCGAATAACTGTTTGGTAGCTGATACAGCTAACATAGTCAATTCCATGGTCTTGCCTACTATTTAAGATATCATCAAGATATGCCATGACAATATGTTTTTGTCTTCTGAATATTGCCAGAGCTGGTTTTAGTATCTTGGTGAATAATCTTGGGCTGATGTGAACCCATCTTTAAACTGCCATAGCTGCCCCATCCAGGTAAATTTCAGGTATCTGTGATGATCCTTGTGAATGGTACTAAATAGTAAACATCTTTAAGATCAATGCTTGCCATGAAGTATCCTTTGGAAATTAGTTGTTTGGCAGTAACAACCGTTTCCATTTTGAAATGTATATACTTAACAAACATATTTAGTGAAGTTAAGTCAATGATGATGCGACATCCAACATCTTTTTTGGGTTTAGTGAATATATTTGATATGAATTCCAAGGGTTCATGTTTTCCCATGATACCCTTTGTAATTAGTCTCACCAGTTCAGCTTGTCCCTCTCGTTTATTTAACGGAGAGGGGAAAATACCCTCTGGGATGAATGTTGAACTGGTGGCAATTTTTCTGGTATGAATTGTATTTGTATCCACTAATGCCATTGAGTATATACTGATCACTCGTGATAGACTCCCGTGCTTCTTTAAACAGGTGTAATCTCCCCCCTGTTAGTATTAAGCCCCTATTCTCTATATGCTGGTAGGAACCAGACCCACCTACCCCCATGGTTATGGGTATTCTTCTGTTTCCTGCCGGTCCAACGAGTCTTGCACGTTGTCTGACGTGGCGGTGATGTTGGGGGGTGGCGCATTTTCCATGGGGTCCGCTCTGGGCCCTGGTCTAAAGAAGACTTCCGGGGATAGAATGCGGACCCCGAGCTTTCACCAGTCCCATATGGTAGACGTCGACTGATGGACGCGATGGGGTGCTGCTGCTTAGGAATTATTGTTTTTGGTTTGCTCGTCCCGGGGCCTGCCCTCATGAGACCAGTGGGTTGAATGAACTGGACACTGGTGAGTGGAAAGTGAGTGTGAGAAGTGGAGGGACAGAAAATGGACCGGCTGCATGAGCTAGGCTCAGTGGTCAGGGGTTCTGAAGAGTTAGGCAGTCTATTCTTCATAATCAAAGGGGTGAAAAGTTACCGCAGGTTGGCAGGGAATCAGAGTTAAGGCCGCAATCAGGGCAGCCATGAACTTACCAAATAGCATTCATCAAATCATAGACATGGAAGCAGGTCCTTTGGCCCAACTCGTCCATGTCGACTAGGTTTGATAGTAGAGTTATGGGCCTGTCCCACTTACGCACATTTTTCAACGACAGCCGGCACTCGTCATAGGTCGTTGCAGGTCGCCGAAAATTTTCAACATGTTGAAAATCTAGCGGCGACCAGAAAGACGCTACGACTCTTTGGGCAACTGAGGAGACTACTCACGACCATAAAGGCGACACCCCGGCAACATGTCACGGGGTGAAGTCTGTATGATCATGAGTAGTCGCCCAAAGACTCGTACCTTGTTCTGGCTGCAGCTGGATTTTCAACATGTGGAGATTTTCGGCGACCTACAATGATCTATGACGGATGCCAGCAGTTGCCGAAAAAGTCACGTAAGTGGAACAGGCCCATTAGACTAATTTCCCTGCATTTATCCCATATCTCTATGAACCTTTCCCAACCTGACCTAACCTGTCTAAATATCTTGTAAAAGCTACTGTTGTTCCTGCTTCTACATCATCCTCTGGGAACTCCTCCCACATATGTAGCACCCTCAATGTGAAGAAATAATCCCTTGGGGCCTTTTTAATTCTTTGCCCTCTCACCTTCAAAGTTCAAAATGTACAAAGGTATTTTATTGTCATGTGTACCAATTAAGGTACAGTGAAACTCAATTTACCATACAGTCATATTAAAAAAAGCAACAAGACACACAACATAAAAGTTAACATAAACATCCACCACAGCGAATTCCACATTCCTCACTGTGATGGAAGGCAATACAGTCGAAACTTCTTCATGCTTTATTCTCCCGCAGTCAGGGCAGTCGAACCATCAACAGTTGGGGTGATCAAAACTTCCGCAGTCGGCAATTGAAGCCACCGCGCCGGGGCGGTCGAAGCTCCCGCGATAGGGGCGGTCGAATCTCCTGTGGTTGGAGCTCCCGAAGTCGGTGCCTAACCAAGGGATTGAGAGCTCCACTATGTTAGTCTGTAGGTTCCTGCGGTTGGAGCTCCCAAAGCCAATCCCCAGCAAGAGGCCACCAGCTCCTCCATCTTAGGCCGGAGCGCGGACAGAGATACGATATGGGAAAAAAATTGCATCTCCGTCGAGATAAGCGATTTAAAAAGATTTCCCCCAACCCTTCGATAACAATCAGCATGGGAGCACCTCAAGGCTGCGTGCTCAGCCCTCTGCTGTACTCACTCTATACTCATGACTGCGTAGCCGGTCATAGTGCGAACTCCATCATCAAGTTCGCTGACGACACCACTGTTGTGGGACGTATCGCTGATGGGGATGAGTCAGAGTATAGAAGAGAGATCGAGCAACTGGCCATATGGTGCCAGCACAATAACCTGGCCCTCAACACCAGCAAAACCAAGGAACTGATTGTGGACTTTGGAAGGAGTAGGATGGGGACCCACAGTCCCATTTATATCAACGGGTCGATGGTTGAAAGGGTCAAGAGCTTCAAATTCCTGGGCGTGCACATCTCTGAAGATCTTTCCTGGTCCGAGAACACTGATGCAATAATTAAGAAAGCACATCAGCGCCTCTACTTCCTGAGAAGATTACAGAGAGTCGGTTTGTCAAGGAGGACTCTCTCTAACTTCTACAGGTGCACAGTAGAGAGCATGCTGACCAGTTGCATCGTGGTTTGTTTCGACAACCTGAGTGCCCTGGAGAGGAAAGGACTCCAAAAAGTAGTAAACACTGCCCAGTCCATCATCGGCTCTGACCTCCCTTCCATCGAGGGGATCTATCGCAGTCGCTGCCTCAAAAAGGCTGGCAGTATCATCAAGGACCCACACCATCCTGGCCACACACTCATCTCCCTGCTACCTACAGGTAGAAGGTACAGGAGCCTGAAGACTGCAACGAACAGGTTCAGGAATAGCTACTTCCCCACAGCCATCAGGCTATTAAACTTGGCTCGGACAAAACTCTGAACATTAATAGCCCATTATCTGTTATTTGCACTTTATCAGTTTATTTATTCGTGTGTGTATATATTTATATAATGGTATATGGACACACTGATCTGTTTTGTAGTCAATGCGTACTATGTTCTGTTGTGCTGAAGCAAAGCAAGAATTCCATTGTCCATCAGGGACCCATGACAATAAACTCACTTGACTTGATATTCCATGCCATGTTGAACATTGATAGCAACAAGCCTTGACAACAGCAATAACATTCTGATCTGTGGCTCATGGCAATAAGGTTTCAAAGTTTTCAAAGGTTTCAAAGGTCTTTTATTGTCACGTGTACCAAATAATTGTATATGCGAATTACCATTCAGCCATACTAGAAAAAAGCATAACATAAACATCCATCACAGCGGATTCCAGACATTCCTCACTGTGATGGAAGGCAATAAAATCCAAACTTCTTGCTTTTTATTCTCCCTTGGTCGGAGCAGTCGAACCATCCGTCGGAGTTTGAAGCTCCCGCGTTGGGGCGGTCGAAGCTCCTGCAGCTTGGAGCTCCCAAAGTTGGTCTCTAACCAGAGACCGTGAGCCCCATGATGTTAAAGTCCACGGGCTCCCGCAGTTGGAGTTCTGAAGTTGTTCCCTGGCAAAGACACCACCAGCTCTGCGATGCTGTCCGCAGGCTCCCGAGGTTGCAGCTCTCGAAGTCGGTCTCCAGCAAAGACCGCAAACTCCTCGATGTTTGGCCGCAGTACGGACGGAGCTGCGACTTGAAAATAAATCACTTCTTCATCGAGGTAGGAGATTAGAAAAAGTTTCCCACAAACCCCCCCCACTCCTCACATAAAACAAGCTTCAGAACAGTAACAACATACATTTAGCACATATTATTAAAACAACAAAGAAGGAAGGTTCAGACAGGCAGCCATTGTTAGCGCCACCCGGTGGATATGGTGATGTTACATGGGATATACACCACTCAGATTTTGTCCGTCATGTCTGTAATGTTAATCAGATGTCTAGGACTTAACCAAGGATGAACAATGCTCTGCTGTCTTGATTATTCTTTGTACAATGTTGTTTAATGAAGTAGGGAATGCAATGACATGCTATAACCTTTGAAGCACAGCATCATTTCATAAGCTTTCTGGTAAGAACAACGCACCACTTAAGATCAGCTTTTGAACATACCTTTAAAGCAGCAGGTTTCTCTGAGTGATAAACCTATGTCCCTGTCCCACTTAGGAAACCTGAACGGAAACCTCAGGAGACTTTGTGCCCCACCCAAGGTTTCCGTGCGGTTCCCGGTGTTTTTGTCAGGTTCCCTACCTGCGTCCAGGTTGCAGGTAGTGAAAGCAGGTAGGGAGACTGACAAAAACCTCCGGGAACCGCACGGAAACCTTGGGTGGGGCACAACGTCTCCAGAGGTTTCCGTTCAGGTTTCCTAAGTGGGACAGGGGCATTTTTTAACTTTACAGTCACCCATAGCATTGCCTCCAAAGAAAAACATACCAAAAGCTTTGGCTGCATTGAAGCAGTTTCTTTATCCCTCATGATGAATACACAAGAGGATATCTTCATCCAATAGATCTACATTAAGCATGTGCTTCCTCGATGATTCATTTCAACTTCTTGGGAAATTTTCTGCCGCTGCAGTATCTTCATTTATAGACTCCACTGCAAAACAAATGTGATGCAGGTTTGTGTGTTTCGAGCAGTATTCAAACCAATCATTTAGTCTTCCCTTGCCTTCCACTGGATTGAAAAGGGCACAACCACACTATGTAACCTGTTGTAACCGACAGTTCAATTCCTGGGACATAGCTTTAGAGGCTAATTTATATTTTGCCAGTGTTATTAAGGCCAATTCATACCATTGACACTGCAATGTAAAATAAATAGCTAATGCCCACCTTCTGGAATCTTTTTTCACTTCTATGAATTAAATACAGTTTATGGTTCTAACGTGTGATTCTTTACAGGAAATGCAATCTTCAGAAGTGGCAGGACTTAAATCCGGACCATTTAACCTGAAGAATCAATGGCATTCTAGAGAAAATTTGTAAATTAAATACTCATAATTTGAGAAGGCTGCTATACAAGATAGTAGTCCATGGTATTATAAGTAAGGTGCCAGCATTGATACAAGATTGGCTGATTGGCAGAAGGCAAATAGTGGGAATAGAGGGACCTTTTCTAGTTGGCTGCTGGAGACGAGTGGTGTTCTGCAGGGGGTCAGTGTTGGATACTTAAAAGTAGCAGTCGTTACTTTTCATTTTGTATGTTAACTAGACCAAGTGGGACCCATTGGGCCCCGTTCCCCCAACGCAATAATCCACCACTCACCAATTACCCCAACGCAACCCGTTTCCACCATTCAATATTCATAGCCCCCGACTGCCCCCTCTCCCGCACAAGTTCTGGAAATGAAACCTCTCCCATTCCATTCCCCCCCAATGAAAACCCCCCATGTGGGGAAGGGGAGGGGGGGGGGGGGGGGGGGCGGGAGATTCGGCGCTGGCCTCCCCCCCCCCATCCCACCCCCCACAAGGAAAGTTCTGGAAATGAAATCGCTCCCCTATTCCACCCCCCACAATGAAAACCCCCACCGCCATCCCACCCCCCACAAGGAAAATTCTGGAAATGAAACCTCTCCCCGATTCCACCCCCACACAAGGAAATGGGGAGCTTCCACCCATTCAACTCCCAAATGGAAAATCACTTTTTTTTGAGTAAATGAAACCTCTCTCCTATTTCACCCCCTCCCCATAATGAAAAACCTCCTCCCAAGATATCTAAATGGCACTCACCCGTAGCCCCCAACTGCGCAGACACGGCTCATACACTCCCTCCCCCTCGTCACCACCCTCCCTCTTCCCTCCACTCTCTCCCTCACCTCTCCGTCCCTCTCCTTTTCCCTACCCTCAGTCACTCCCTCCCTCACTTCTCCCCTTTCACACTCCCCCCCACTAAACACAATGTTTAAATAACATTTCTTCTCCTCCACTCCCTACCTCTCCTTACGACAATGTAAGAAATCTCTCATTGCATTGGGTGGAGCTTATCTCAACACTGTTGATTGGCAGCTGAGATCCCATTATGATGTCATTGTCGGGTGGCGGAATGTTCATGGCAGCTTATGTAAATGAGATCCCATTGTGATTGGAGGACTGTGAGATCCCATTGTGACGTTATAGCTGCTAACTGCCAGAATCTCCCATCAACTGTCCCAGCATCTGTCAAGTTATTCTTCTGTAGGTGGGTTTTTTAAGCTTTTAAATGTGAATAACTTGTGAAATATAGCATCAATCTGAACAAAACTTTATGCGGACGGATGGACAGACAGACGGAAGGATGGACAGACAGACAGACAGACAGCCAGACAGATAGTTGATCAGGATGATGGAATTAATGCCTATGTGACCAAATTTACAGATGATGCAAAGATAGGTGGAGGGCCATGTAGTGTTAAGGATGAGAAAGGTTATGTGGAGAAGGCAGGAGCATAGGGTTGAGAGGGGAAAAATAGATCAGCCACAATCTAATGGTGGAGCAGACTAGATGGCCTAAATGGACAAATTCTGCTCCTATGTCTATGATCTTATGTAGCTACTTTAAATCCAGCTTACAGGAATTGGGGAAGAAAGCAATAAAAAGTAATCCAAAGTTTTTAAACTTATGAAACGAGTGCATATCCAGGACCTTTCAATCATCTTCTGATTGTGTGCATGAAAAGTGAAAAGAATGCAAATATCATTCTCTGCAGAAGCACTCTTGTTCTTGTAAATTTGCATTTCATTATATGGCTGGTTTATTTCTTCCCTTAATTACTGTGACTTATTGAATTATGCTTTGCATAAAGTACCTTTGTTTTATTTCTCATGCATGAATACAGTGCAAATGTAATGTCTGCCAACTAGTCAAAGGAAGTTAATGACCGGTTAACATTAGAGTTTTGCATCCACTCTTGTTAAAGCACCACAAATGTTGCATGGAACTAAGTGTGAATTTTACACTTTTATTTTCAGCTGTTAAGCGAGTGAATTAAACAGGACTAAATCTTTAGAATTGTTGCCTTTTAAATGTCTTTCTTATTCGGTTGAGATGAGTTCAGTAATTATTATTATAGGTAAATTGTGATTGGATGCTTTCACAATACGAAAATCCAATTTTGCAGAAGTGTCTATAGTTAAATCACTTCCATTCACCATTTTGAGTTGATTGTCAGTAATTAAATTGAACAAAAAGAGGGAAACCTAATTTCTCGTGAATTAATATGTTCTTATTTGGATTTAAAAAAACGATTCCAGAAATCAGTGAAATGTTTAGTTCCTTGGGACTCTGAGAGATGATTCAAATCCCATCATCCGTGACCAATACAATTTAATTTCAGAAAATTGTCTGTATTCTCACAGGGAAAGTTGTCACCAACTGTTTTAGCACTCAGGCTGAGAACCCTGAGTGTTTTGAAAAACTACATATGCCTCTTCCAGGAACCATGAAGAATGCAATCATAAATATTGTAGTTTGAATAGGTTAGCCATTGTTGGTTGGTGGACACAGCTTTGCCAAAAAAACTTTAATAGTGAAGGTTTAACTTCTGTAAAATTATTTCACCTCTATCATTTCAGTCCCCAAGAAAATTAAAGTGACCTGTCCAATGACTACCACTACCACTCAGTAGATCAAACAATGTTTCAATTAAACTTTATTGCCACATGTACCTGGGTATATTGAAATACTTTGTTTTGCATACAAGCCAGTAAAATCATGTAGCAGACCTCACCTTAGCAGTACACAAGTGTCAACACATTTTGGCGGCGAAAAAGTTATAAAAGTTCTCCGAGCAGTATTACCTACTGTCTGCTGTTGCACGTGGAGCAGGCCTCCTCCAACCCCCACCCATCTTACTCAGAGTCCCCCTCCGCTGTACAGGACAAGAGGATCTTTCTCATTGATTAAAAATATAAAAGAGTTATCAGTTTTTATAAAATGTTGAGATTCTCTCTCCTGAAGGCCACGCCCCTTCCGGAGGGACTATAAAACCCGGAAGTGTTGAGTGCCTCAGTCAGTCTCTGCAAGATGGGGGAGCAAGAGGGTCACGTCTCTCAGTCTGAGCTGTGAATAACACTGAACACATGTCTACTAAACTGTGAGTGGTTTTACTGACTTGTCAGTGCCCTTAATGTGGTTTGAAAATATAGTTTGGAAATGCTAAAGTTGTGTCGCCTTTGGGTTGGAAATTCTAAAGATGTGTTGCCTTTGTTTGGAAATACTAAAGCTGTGTTGCCTTTGTTTGGAAATGCTAAAGCTGAGTCGCCTTTGGTTTGGAAATGCTAAAGCTGTGTCACTGTTAAAGTAGCCCTAATTAAAGTAGCCTTGCCTAATTAAAGTAGCCTTGCCTAATTAAAGTTGCCTTGCCTAATTAAAGTTGCCTTGCCTAATTAAAGTTGCCTTGCCTATTTAAAGTTGCCTTGCCTTCTATATAATTAAAAGTCTAATCTTGACCACTTCCTGTACACCTGTGATTTTTGGCCATCTTACTCAGAGTTCCCCTACTCAGTGGCTCAGTCTCTGCAAGATGGAGGAGGGAGAGGTCACGACTCGCTGTCTTTAGTGGCCTTGCACCCTGCTTGAAGTGGTATGAAACTGCACTTGAATTTGGTGGCCTTGCACCCTGCTTGAAGTGGTAAGAAACTGAACTTGAATTTGGTGGCCTTGCACCCTGCTTGAAATGGAATTTCAAGGAATAGCCGTGAGTCAACTGCCAGCCCACCAGCCGTGAGTGAGCCGCAAGCACAACAGGCTTGAGTGACTGAGCCGCAAGCCCAAGAATCCATTCAATCCATACTAGCCCTCTGGAAACCAGTCCCTTCAGCCCAAAACACCCATACTAGCGCTGCAGAAAGCTTCCCCCCCCCCCCCCTCACTGGCCACCAATATTCGAATAGGTGGAGAGGTGGAATATTATGTTGGGGGACCAGCCCTCCCGTGTGATGCTGGGACTCAACGGGTTCCACTTAGGCTAGTATTTTTATATTATTTTGCATTACTCAGAATTTGCATTACAATCTTGCACCATTTTGCCATTTTGTACTCATGGCTGTATTTATTGTTGGATTTATTACCACTGTTATTCTGTGAGCTTTATGGGAAAATGGAATTTCATTGCCTCCTGGTGTATATTCCTTAAGATAATCTAAAATGATTTTTGGTTTGATTGAAAGCTTTGAACAGAGTAATAACTTTCAAAGGTGCAATGCTTAGCATTCCCATTTTCGTTTAGAGTAATTCTTCATGAAATCTCTGAGAAATGTCATTGGTTGATGTAAATCATAAATGGGATGAATTTTGTTCTTTCAATAAATGGTAGGGAAGTGTGGGTGAAAACATTGGCCATCAAACCAAGAAATACGTAAATAAATGTCCTGTTACATCTCAGACGCAAGTATAAAGTTATGTAGGAATGTGTTGATTAATAAATTGAAAAATATTTTTGCATTAAATATTTTATTGGACAAAATTCTAACCTGATATGATAAAGATTTATTAAATATTTTAGTACTTGAATGTGAACGTCTCTCTTCTACGGACTTAATGAAAATCTGCAATTGAATCAATTTTAGTTTGGAATTTATTTGCACCCTATGATATCTTGTCCATATTAAAATTTCCATGCAATTTATTTTCTTTATTCCAAAGCTTTAAATTTATTTCATCTATGGTTTTCAAAAGGTTGAAGAGAAAGCACAAGCAGTTAAATTGATGCACCACATCATAATAATATATAATGGTTTCACACAAAAGGAGAGGAGTCAGATTATCAAGAGGGTTCAGTTTACATAATGTGAATAAAAAGTTCATACAGTAGTTTTTGCAGCCACTTTTACAATAGCGCAAAATATGATCATTAATGCCTGAAAGAAAACAGTGCGAGTATATTTGGAAATCAATGCTCTGAAGTCAAGTGCTATGTAGAGCATATTGAGAAAGCTTGCATTTATATTACTCAAAAATAATGTCAGTCTGATGTGAAAACCATTTTTAAAAGTGCTCAGGATGCCTTATAGTTGATCTGAGAACTTTTAGGTAAAGGCAAATGCACCGCTTATCCTCTCCTAATACAAATTAGCCACCCAGAGAGCAGATTTCTGATCATCCATTCAAGTCACTGTGTTGTAGATTGCAAGCATGGCCCCAGACTATTGTGCACACAGCTTCTTACATCCCGCAGTAAGTCTGATAACTGTAAAACAATTGAATCTTAAAAGATGTAATAAAATGGATAAAAAATTGAAATACTTTTGTTCCTGATTTATGGGTCTCTTTTGTACAGTAAAAACGTACATTTAAGTAAAATACAATCTTAACCTTCACTTCATAAAATTGATTGGCTCTAACGTACAAAGAACTGGTTCCAGGAGAGCCATTGGATAACACTTGTGTAGATGTCTTAGAATTGACTACTCATTACTCAAGTAAGCCACCACAATACTGTAGTTTGACTTCTCAAAGGAGAGATTATATTTTAAAGCCTTTTACTGCTACAAGGATTGGACGTGTAATTTACTCATTGGAGGCTTGACCTCAATGTAACAGATGCAGTCTGTGTGTAAAACACCTCTAGTTGGCAGCTGATAGAAACAGGCAGTCTGGGGGCAGTAGACTGCCATAGGTACTGATGAGAATTGAATGATATATTCATTAAAATACACTTTTACAGGAAGTTATATGGTTAACAAAGGGAAAAATATTGGATAATTGTTTTAATGAGTGTAATTTTTGAATGTAGGCTTTGAGGGCCTGGTAAAAATAAGGTGAATTATTGATTTTCATTACATGCATTGTTTAATACCTTTAACTATTTAAAAAAAAATGTTTACATGTCATAAATTGATTTATTTTAAGGTGTTTAATAGTTAACTAATTTTTGTTTAATTTCATTTTTAATACCATTTAATGTTTTTGATTGCTAAAAAATGTTTAGAAAAAAACCCTTTAACAAATGGGAAGGTTGTGAGGCAATCAAAGTATGTCCACTGTTCCCAGAGGACTGTCATGGATAGGACTTGTTCTCTCCTGTCCCTGCCTCACTGCTAAGCTTCTGGACCATGTGGTCCAACAATTATGGTATTTTGGTTCCAGAAAAGGTAAGTTTGGAGAATATGGACAGGGTTGGCACATTGGTAGACTTGTTGCCTTACAGTGCCGAAGACCAGGGTTTGATCTTAATTATGGGTGTTCTCTGTGTCAACTTTGTACCTTCCCCCCGTAACCTGTGTGGATTTTCTCCAGGTGCTCCGGTTTCCTCCCACACTCCAAAGACATGAAGTTTTGTAGGTTAATCGGCTTCGGTAAAATTGTAAATTGTCCCTATTGTGTGTAGGATAGTGTTAGTGTGTGGGGATCGCTGGTTGTTGCAGACTCGGTGGACCGAAGGGCCTGTCTATCCTGTATCTCTAAATTAAACTAAACTAAACTAGACTATATGTAGCAGACCACACAGATAAAATCTGGCACTGGCAATTTATATGGCACCTTTCATGACCTCATAAAGGATGCTGTAATTGATGATGTACTTTTGAAATATAGTCAATATTGTAAAGCGCTGATGTAACTGATATGTTCACAGCAATAAGCACCAAACACTGTTATGTCAGTAACCATTTTGTTTTCAATTATGTACATTGCGAGATTAATATAGGACAGAATACTGGCACAAATCAACTACCACCTCAAAAAGTGTCAAGTATAGATACAGCTATCCAGGTGAGGAAGTGGAGCAATAGAAACTTTCTGCTAGAGGAACAAGTGTTGAGGGAAAGGAATTATAGACAATTTGGGTCTAGAACTAAGTGGAGATGGAAGATAACCACTTGAAAGAGGGAAAGGGATGAGACTGGGGCAGAAGGTGATATGTGGGAGAGAGTAAGGATGATGGCCAGAGGGAACAGTTGGTAGAGAAGGAGCAGTGGATTTGGGGAAAAAGGGGCAGGTGGGTAATGCATGGTAGCAGACAAGGGAAAAAAGGCAGATGGCAAAGGTTCAGACAATTGCTGGAGTAGGGATCATATAAGGGCCTGTCCCCGTCATTTACACGACAGGCCGGTAGTGACTGACGTGCGACGGTCGCGTGCGTCATCATGCGTGCGCACAGCCGTCTGGAGCACGTGGCGTCATTTGAAAATAGGCACAAAATGCAGGAGTAACTCAGCTGGACCGGCAGCATCTCTGGAGAGAAGAAATAGATGATGAGATCAATCTGACGAAGGATCTCGACCCGAAATGTCACCCATTGCTTCTCTCCAGAAATGCTGCTGGACCCGCTGAGTTACTCCTGCATTTTGTGTCTATCTCCAATCGTCTTGGCCTCGCTCTGGGAGTAGGAGTGGGGGGTGGAACAGGATCCGCAACGGCCGTGAGCCCCAGGCCGAGTTCGGCGATCACTTGCCTGCTTCTGCTGCTGTTGGAGGTGAGACGTTGCATCGCGCCAGGGTGTCCCACTTGGCCGTCATTTACGCAACAGGCCAGTGGCGCACGAAGATTTCGTGCAGAACGAAATTCTGGAGCGCTGCGCGATACCACACGCAACTCCATACTCCTCCACGCCACTCCATGCGCCCGACCCACACGCTACCAGGTCGCTTAACTGGCGCGCAAATGACGGCCAAGTGGGACAGGCGCTATAGGCAAACAGTGGTGGAATATGATAAGTGAGAAAGATGTTAATGAGAACCATTAAGGGTGAAATAAGGGGCAGATGGTTCCAGATGAGGGAGGGAATCCGATGGATGAAATGTTTTGGCAGTAGCTGGATGGAACCAGGTAATGGAGTGAGACGGAAATGTGAGTTAAGGACTTGGGAGGAGAGCATGGGAAAGGGAACAACAATGGGAGGACTGGAGGTGAGTTAGAAGCAGAGAGAGAGAGAGAGAGGATAATTCAGGAGGAAAGGGTTCTCTGATGTTGGGATATTAAATAGCATTGGGTTGTAGACTACCCATGTGGAATATGAAGTAAAATACAAAGTGCTGGAGAAACTTAGCAGGTCAGGCTGCATCAGTGGAAGGGATGGACAGATGACATTTAGAGTCTGGACTCTTTGTCAGATTGATTGTAGCAGGGGGAAAAAAGCTAGAAAAGAGATTGCATGTGGCTTCATTGGCAAGATATTTCGCCCTGCTCCGCGATGGAAAAGTCCACTGCTGAAGCTCTGAACCCGACTCCAGGAAAGGCCGGTCCAATCCAAGCTGTTGGGCCTCGAGGGGAGGCGGAGAAGTGGACATGGAAAAACTGTTGATGTGCTGTTCCACCATCGAGGGTGACATTCGAAGAACGCCCTGTTTCCCCCCTTCCCTCTGAACCCCTCCAGGAAAGGCCGGTCCCCTCCCCTCGAGGGGAGGCGGAGAAGTGACATGGAAAAAGTTGCCTCTCCATCGAGGGTGACTGAAGAACGGTTCACTCCCCCACACAAGACACACTAAGAGACAGATTTTATTATTCTGTAAGTAGGACTGTGTCTTTAGTCAGAGGATGGTGAATCTGAGGAATTATTGTTGGGGACAAAGACCCGTCATTTATTTATTTGCCTCTGTACTCCACAATTTGAGATTTGCAATAGAAAAAAATCACATGTGGTTAAAGTGCACATTGTCAGATTTTAATAAGATTTTTATGCATTTTGGTTTCACTGTGTAGAAAATACAGCAGTGTTTATACATAGTCCCCCCATTTCAGGGCACCATAATGTTTGGGGCACAGCAATGTCAGGTAAATGAAAGAAGTTACGTTTAGTATTTTGTTGCATATCCTTTGCATGCAATAACTGCTTGAAGTCTGCGATTCATGGACATCACCAGTTGCTGGGTGTCTTCTCTGGTGATGCTCTGCCAGGCTTGTATTGCAGCCACCTTTAACTTATGCTTATTTTGGGATCTAGTCCCCTTCAGTTTTCTCTTCAGCATATAAAAGGCATGCTCAATTGGATTCAGATCGGGTGATTGGCCACTCAAGAATTGACCATTTTTTAGCTTTGAAAAACTCCTTTGTTGCTTTAGCAGTATGTTCGGGATCATTGTCTTGCTGTAGAATGAACTGCTGGCCAATGAGTTTTGATGCATTTGTTTTGACCTTGAGCAGATAGGATGTGTCTATATACTTCAGAATTCATTATGCTACTACCATCAGCAGTTGTATCATCAATGAAGATAAGTGAGCCAGTACCTTCAGCAGCCATACATGCCCACGCCATAACACCCCCATCACTGTGTTTCACAGATGAGGTAGTATGCTTTGGATCTTGGGAAGTTCCTTCTCTCCTCCATACTTTGCTCTTGCCATCACTCTGATATAAATTAATCTTCATCTCAACTGTCCACAAGACCTTTTTCCAGAATTGTGGTTGCTTTTTTAAGTACTTCTTGGCAAACTGTAACCTGACCATCCTAGTTTTGCGGCTAACCAGTGGTTTGCATCTTGCAGCGTAGCCTCTGTATTTCTGTTCATAAAGTCTTCTGCGAACAGTGGTTATTGACAAATCCACACCTGAAGGGTGTTTCTGATCTGTCGGACAGGTGTTTGCTGAATTCTTCTGTCATCAGCTGTGGAGATCTTCCTTGGCCTGCCAGTCTCTTTGTGATTAGTAAGCTCACCCGTGCTCTTAATGATGCTCCAAACAGTTGATTTTGGTAAGCCCAAGGTTTGGCTGATGTCTCTAACAGTTTTATTCTTGTTTCTCAGTCTCATAATGTCTTCTTAGACTTTTGTTGGCACAACTTTGGTCCTCATGTTGCTAAAAAGCAATAAAGGTTTCCAAAGGTGAGAGCTCTCTTATACCTGCATTAAGGATGTATTTAAACACACCTGAGCAATTACAAACACCTGTGAAGCCATGTGTCCCAAACATTGTGGTGCCCTGAAATGGGGGAACTAAGTATAAACACAGTTGTAATTTCTACATGGTGAAACATATAAAAATACCCTTCAATAAAATCTGACAAAGTGCACATGATTTTTTCTCTTACAAATCTCAAATTGTGGAGTCCAGAGGTAAATAAATAAATGATGGGTCTTTATCCCAAACATTATGGAGGGCACTGGAGATCAGCCATAATTGAATGGCAGAGTAGACTTGATTAGGCAGAATTACCTAATTCTACTCCTATCACATATGATCTTATGACCTAACCAGCAGGAATCCAATTGACTGAATGACATCATTTGGTGAGAATTTTCATCTTCCAGAGGAGCAGGCCAAATAGGTAATTTTAGATGCCAAGCTATATTTCAGTTTTTTTCAGTTTTAATTACTTTTTAACATCTGCTCTGTATTCTACATAAACGTCCAAAAAAAAGAACATGTTGGTTGATAAATGGTTACTCTAAGTTATCACTGGTGTTAGTGGGTGGCAGGATGGCTCGGGGTACATATGAGAAGGGATAGGTTACCGAGAATGGGATTGCTCTCTGAATGGCCTTCCTCCGTATCATAGGAATGATGAAAATAATAAAACAAGATGGAACAACGCAATCACAACAATAATGGTTCCTCAGACTGTGGTGGGTTTATGGAACGAGCTGTCAGAGGAGGTAGTTGAGGGAGGTATACAAGGCAATGTTATATATTTGCATTAAGTGTTGCACCAAGTGTTATCCTTTATATGTGTACTGTGAACGACTTGATTGTATTCCGGCATAGTTTTTCTTGTTGGACAGCAGGCAAACAAAAGCTTTGTACACGTGACAATAAGAAACTAAACTGAACTAAATTATAAAAGCATTTAAAATATATTTGGACAGGTGCATAGATAGGAACATTTTAGAGGGATATGGGTAAATTGCGGGCAATCTTGGTCGACAAAGGGCCTGTTTCCGTGCTGTATGACTGACTAACTTTAAATGGGTAAAGCAGGTTTTCAATATTTGGTTGGTGACAATCTGCAGCCACAGCGAGGCGCTGTCGGACCGCTCATGGCTCGATGCGCGGAGATGCGAGACTGAGTCATTAATCTATCCGATGGAGACACGAGGGACTGACTGCAGGCGCTGGAATCTCGAACAAAACACAAAGTGCCCAACGGGTCAGGCAGAATCTGGGACCTTTCCTCACCTGTCCCGTTTACCCGGATACCAGGGGCGCTGCTTTGATTCTGCCACCCCAGCAACTTGATATTACATGCTGTGCAGACTAAAGGGGGGGAGATGGACAAAGGCGGCGGGTCTTTCACTGTTCTGTGTGGCCAGGGTTTAACCCTATTCGCGCAATGCATGTGGGCAGGTAGGGATCTACCGTCTGCGGCTGGGACAGTGGGGACTGGAGTAAACAAGAGGGGGAGGCGGAGACAGCAAAGCATTGCAAACGCAGGTGAACACTGGCATCCAGGGAAGGTAACGCCTGAATACAAGTACCCAGGTGCCGATATAACGAGCACCAATACATGGAAAGGGACGGGAAAGCGGGCACGGTCCTTTGAGGATGTTCTCAGTAGATGTAGATAATGGACGTGGGAGAAGGGTCGGGGGAATAGTAGGTCCAATGGCAGGACACTGTGTATCCCATCTCCGGCTGCTGACCCCATGTCATGTGTAGTCGGGGGACAAGGCGCGGGGCCGAACAGCCAGGGATGTGACTGGATGACTTCCTTGTGTAACAGCGGCGGTGGGAAGGAAGCGTGCACGTCGCACTGTAACCCGACTGCCCTTTATTAGAAATTCAGATTTGTTTTTGCTGGGATGTGCTTTGCACAATGCGGTTGACACAATGCTGTTCACCGTCTTCTTCTCCTTCGCTGGGATTATTCTCCCTTGCTTTCATTATATTGAATCATAACGTGGAGACAGGCCCTTCGACCCAACTTGCCCACATCGGCCATCATGTTCCATCTACACTATTATTTGACATCACGGAATTCTTTGCACTTTTTACATTGCCATCCTGATGTCAGAATGTGTCACTTTTCCCCGTTCAATGTTATCACCAGTTGGTGGAGGTTGGAACTATGTGTCCTCTTGGCTGACGCCACCAAGCTCTCACTGTGGCCTGTCCGGATACTCATGGATATATGAATATAAAGGTCCATTCCCCTGACATCAGTCTGAAGAAGAGTCTCGACCCGAAACGTCGCCCATTCTTTCTCTCCAGAGATGCTGCCTGCCCGCTGAGTTACTCCAGCATTTTGTGTCTACCTTCGATTTAAACCAGCATCTGCAGTTCTTTCCTAGTCCTGGATATGTTTGTGTCCGTGCGTGTGAAAGAGGAATAGATCTCAATAAGTGATATTAATTCTCGTCCTCTCTCGTTCTCGGGCCTATTCCTCCATCATGACCACTGCGTGATCCAGTGCTGTCTTGCTCCCTGTTCAGCGAGGTTTGGACACACTTTCAGACACCCACCTCCCCCATCATAGAACTAATCAAACACATCAACAGGCTTACGGCCTATCCTGTCCGTGCCCACCGAAATATCTGCTTGACTCAGTCCTGCTTTCCAATATTGGGTGGGCACTACTGCAGGTTGAAGATAGACCCAAAATGCTGCAGTAACTCAGGCATCATGTCTGAAAAAAACCTATTCCACCTCTCCAGAGATGCTGCCTGCCCCGCTGAGTTTCTCTAGTATTTTTGTCCCTATCTTCGGTGTAAACCAGCATTTGCAGTTGCGACCTACACTGCTGCAGGTCGTCTCCGGTGCCTTTCCGGGTTCCTCTTTATGTGCGGAGGGGTTCTGACTCCACTTCTACACTTTCAGGCAGAAAGTTATAGACCTTTGTCACCCTCTGGATGATTTTTTTTCCCCTCTCCACTCCATTTTTTTGTAGCCAATGGTGCTGTGCCCCTATATTTCTGACCTTCTGCTAAAGAAGGTAGATCATGTGTTTGTTCACTGAACAGAATAGGATTAGTTTATTGTCACATACACTTGGGTGTAATTAAATTCCCTTTTCCCAAGAAGCTCAAAGAGTAAACAGCATATGCGGCAATGATAGATGCAACAAAACATACAACTGCGATGGTAAAGAGCAGTGGACTGTATTGCGATCTGAAGTCATGCATAAGAAATACTTAAGTGTAATGCCGGTGGGTAATAAATGAGATGGAGTACGTGACAGCGCCTCCGGGCGTGGGGCGTGAAAGATGTGATTGGTTCAGGATTCTGATAGCAGTGGGGAAGAAGTTACTCTTAAAACTGAACATCTCTGCCTTCAAGCTCATGTATCTTCTCCCAGAAGGTAGAAAAAAAAAGGATGACCAGATGGGGAGGGGGGGGGGGGGGGGGGGGGGGTCCTAGATGATACTTCCAGCCTTTCTGATGCAGTCCTGTGAATGTCCAAGTCCCCTGCCCTCCCCTTTCTTGTCCGTCACCGTGCTAAAAGCATGCCCACCTTATTCCAATATTTTATTACTCTGCAGCTAGAATACTTCACTCCTGGTAACATCCTAACAGACCCACTCTGCACCTTCTCAGTACATCCAGATCTCTCGGCCATTGGAAGTACAGAACAATGCGCGGCCTAACTAATATTCTAACACAAACCTGGCAATGGCCGTCATGTTCTCTCATCCCTTATGCCTTCTAACCACCTGTCTTGTTATCATGAAGGATTTGCTGACACAAAGCGCCTGTTTCTTCACACTTATCTTAATACACTGCCAAATGCATTACCTCACTTCCCTGGATTAAACTCCATTGATCATTGAGCTGCACAACTGACCAGACCACCTCTATCCTGCTGAAGTCGAAAGCTTTCATCCTTTCGGTTTTTGCTCACAGCCAGTTTTAACTGTTTAGTGTAACGTCGTTTCAGAAGCGGATTCCTTCCCGTACATCTTCATTGGGGTCATATCCTACTCCCCTCCCCGACAGAGGCGGGAATAGGTCAATTTTATGGTTTTAACACATTAACTATCTCCCCAAACAGCGTGCAAATTTATCCTCCCCGAATCTAGCCACGGATCCCCACATTAGCTAACTGTTGCGAAAGATGAAAGTGAAGATTTTCACCTCTTGAAGGAGTTATTTCTCTGTGATGTACCAGGACTTAAAGAAAGCGGATTTTGCATTGGGAACTTCCCGTGAGCTCACACGCGAATGTATCAGTGAAGAGTTTGTTTTTGGCTTCGTGATTTCGTGCACAATAATCCTGATACATCGCATGATCTTTAGCTACCCCGGGTGCATCTTTTAAATGTACGGACGAGAAGAGAATCCCGAGGTCGTCAGCTAATAGAGGGCAGCGGGAGACACTGGTTACGTTATTGTTCATCTCGCTCATCCCCCCCCTTGTCGCCCGGGTTCCGACTTTGTGCCTCTGACATTCCCTCCTGCCATCGCTCTGCCTCTCCGTCAGAGTTCCGCTGAGGCGGAACCTAATGCCCCAGCGTGTACGGGAGTGATGGGGAGAGGAGAGTTTAGGATGCAGAATATCCATTATTGTTGAGATACCCACTCCCCGGGACTTTGTAACGCGAGAGAGGGAGCGATGAAGCTCGCATGCCCCGAGCAGGTTGGAGAGTTTCCTGAACCATAATTATATACGCGGTTTGTATAATCAGTCATTGGTCTTTTTTTTCTAAAAAAAAAACCACTCTCCGCATCCCATGTTGACACGGAACTAGAGGCATGTAAACGGTGGACCCCAATGCAGCGAAAGCGGCCGATTACACCTTACTATCATCACCACAGTTCACATGATTCAGTGCGGTATTATTATCCGTCTGACAACGCTCTAGTAATTATATATTATGAATAATGGTGACATCAATTCAAAAGGAGGTTGATTGTGTAAACAGCGTGAGAGGTATTTTAGGGTCAGAAGAGTGCAACTAATGAGCGGCCTCAAAACCCAAGCGCGGCAAAAATGTTGAGTTCATGATACCCAAACAAAACAATAACCTGCGCAGAACAATGGGAAGATGTACTCAAGGTGCTTCGAAATAATGTCTCGAAGTACTTCATGTATCTGTGGGAGATGCAGAAACATTGAAAAGATAACTGTTCACTTTGAAGTCTTAATGAGGAAATAATCTAATCTGTCTGCAAAAATAACAACAAAGTGATTAGCAGCACAAAATATGCTAACATTATAATTCATCTGATGAAATCCTAGCAATCTAACAATTATAATCAGTGGCTGCGGTATGGTAAATAATAGAAACGTTATTCTTGGATAAATATTGAGCGCTGTTATTGCTAATCAGATGACGAGAAAAGGCAAGCACGAAACAAATAAACTGCATCGTGTGTGCGCAGATTTACTTTCTTCTGCCAGTCTGCACTCTGACCAATGAAGTAGCCCATTACACAAATGAAGAGACGGACGCCAATTACCTCGAGACATGCATTAACTAACTACCCTGACCATCTGACAAAAAAAAGACTTTTAAAAGTCTTTGCTAAATAACGAGCCAAATCTTTGCTAAATAACGCTGTGGTTGGAGCTGCGGTGGGTTCGCGGTTTCTCTCTTTCTCTCTCTCTCTCCCTCTCCTTCTTCCACCCCATTTGCAGGGCCGATGCCCCCCCTCCCCCCCCACTGTTGGGCTGGGGTTGGGGTGTTCAGCGGAGGGGTGCAAGGGGGAGGAGGATGCTCGCTGCCGCTCTCTGATAGGCAGCCGGCTGCCCGATGTCACGGGCAGTGACGTGCTCGAGTGCAGCCAACGCGAGCTCGATTGGCGTTTGCAAGCGAGTTGAGGCGGCGGCAAAGAGGGGCTGATCACCAATGATCAGATTTAATCGTCTCTGAATTGAAACTTGGCAGGCACTGAATTATGAGATTGCTTCACTGTTTTGCTGGATTAATTCGCATTTAATCGTATTTTTTTTAATCTGAAGTAACCTTGTCTAGTGGTCATGGGGTCTATAATTTCATTTTTGTTTAGATGTACAGGCTGGTGAAAGATCTCTCTTTACTCTGGTGGATACAAGGTGGATCTATGTTAAGAAGCAAAGGGAAGGCAGAGGAAGTTTAAGAGGGGAGAATGCAGGCTGTTTATTGGTACACTGTCCTTCTCCTTCAGAGCACTCTTTACCTGGTAAGTTTTAGTCTACTTGATAATTTCAACATTCTAATAGGTTTTGTGGGAGCGATGTTGCTCTTTACATTGCAGACTTGAAAAGCACAGAATGCCGTCTGATGCTGGTGACTTGGTGGATTGATGTCGTAGGACAATTACAACGTTTAGGTCGGTGCTTCCTGAACTTCGCATTAATACCAAAAGTGCAGGTTTTTGCTGCGAGCAGAACCAAGGGGATTGTAAATGACAGTCATCTGGGAGTTCTCATTTCAATCGGTAGATCTGAGCATAAACGCTCTCAAATTGGCTGCTTTTTGAAAAGCAGCATAAACCTGAGCATATGTGCAGGGGGTTTGGGGGGATTCAAACCGGTGTATCATCATAGGGACCGGGGTGGAATTGAAACAACTCCTCTCAGAGTTGCTCATACTTCAGGTCGACCTAGCAACGAGTAGTTTCAATGTGGAAAAGCAGGGTTTCTGATGCATCCTTACCTGTTCGAACTCTCGTTTCAAATTAATCGGATGCTACTTTTGTTCATATTGCGAAACAAGCATTGGTGTTGCCTCGTTGATATTTTTTACAAGCCACTTCATTTCATTTGAGGTTTTTCTGGCGCCACGCATTTGCAATTATAGTGGGGGTTTTAAAACCCCAATAACGGGAAATAAGCAATGTTGCAGAACGCGTGGAGTTCTGGCTACTTACACTGGTGGTCTTTGTGGAGTTGTTTCTTGTAATGGAGAAGGGGCAGTGGTTGCAGTTACAAAATTACGCCGATAGAGAGTGCAGGAGTTCTTCATGGGCACAATTCGCAGAATGTGGAGAGGTTAGGAAAGAATACATTTTGTTGATAATACGGCGTCTCTTTTGGAACAGTATATAAATGCAATATTTCAATTATTTGTGTTTTTAGCACTGTGGCATCCTGAGGATGAAATTTGACCTTAAATCTCTAACTGATTACCCTCATATGCCCGAGCAAAAGATTGCGTTGGTAGTTTTCCGGGATACATTTTAATTGGCACGTCCCTTAACTTGTTTGAACGGCCAGATAAATAATGTGGCAATGGGATAAGTTGCACGAAAGTAAAAGCAGGATAGAAAAGGGGCAAAAGATAAAAGGGTCAGGAAACGATAGCGAAACTAAAATGCTGCCGGGAAATTCCATGGTAAAACAAAGGGAAACAACTGCGACGTTAAATATATATTCATATTTTAGATGTACACACATCATACTCTTTAAAAAAAAATCCAGACAGTTGGAGCCCATCCAACTGGGACTCGTTCAGGGCTTAGGTATCTAATGTTCAACTTCTGAAACACACCGAGTTGGCTATTCTTACAGTGTTGGTACCTAAAGAATGAACGCTTCATTTCATAATTAAACAGCCTGGGACACTCAGCACACCGCCATTCATCGTTTAAAAAATGTTTTTAAGGGAAGATCCTAGTGGAGAAATAGATTACTTTGTAACACTTAAAAATCTAAACACATCATGGGCGCTTGGTGAAATTGCCGCATTGGAGTACGGTCTGTTTTTATGTACTGTTTTCACGTTAGCTGCGTTCATTTCCCCCCTATTGGGGGTCGGGGGGGGGGGGGGGGAGGAGAGGGGGTTGTTAAAAACCATTCCATTTGCAAATTATGCTTATTTAATTAATGCTTAGTTACAAACTTCATTGGGTAAATTGCTTTCTGACTACAAACCCGTTAATACAAAAGGATTTGTTTAATTCTTGCACATCTCAAGTGAAATTAAGTTTCCAATGAAACTTAATTATTAGAAAAGTACACATTTTAAAGAATTGGTATTTAGTCAAATGATTGCAGAAAATGTTTCAAAGACCCTAATAGAATAATTAAAATAGATTAACTTGCTTAGGGAGATCGTGCGGGGCTCGACCTATTGATCAGTCAGGGATTAAAATGAACTACAAGGCTTTAAACACACCGGCAACAAATAGCTGGCCTGTGATGGGCTAATTTCTGCTGGGGGATGCCAGGTAGTTATTGATCTGACTTCGAAGATCAGACGAGCGGTTAATTAACACATGCTTGTGGAGTATATGCGAGGCTTCCCAAGAAATATTGCTGTTAAACACGGACATGTTATCAGACACAATTTTATAACTGTAAACTGTAATATCGTTTGTATAAACGCAATCGTCAAAATAATATCCCAGCAACACAGAGATGGGCATTTAAAATAAAACTTTCCTTTAATTCCGATGCACTCAAACAGGAGGAAATGAACAATACGGAATTGCAAATCAAACGCGATCCAGTGTGTTGTGAGGTGGTTCTAAC
This sequence comes from Leucoraja erinaceus, assembly GCF_028641065.1. Classification (NCBI taxonomy): domain Eukaryota; kingdom Metazoa; phylum Chordata; class Chondrichthyes; order Rajiformes; family Rajidae; genus Leucoraja; species Leucoraja erinaceus. Next base: position 102,983,521 of record NC_073378.1, on the reverse strand, counting down.
ACTTTTATAATGAATAGGCCTGTACTGAAAAGAATAGGTAGCTTTCTTTCGCAGCTGGTAGTCATGTTCCAATCATCACCGCCTCACCTCCACCATCACCCCACAGGGCACTGTCCCCGGGCCAGAAATCTCTCTTCCAAGGTGTCTGCCGGCTTTAAAGGACGCATTCCTGGACACCGGCCAACCATCGGACAGACACCAGGCCCCGGGCAAGAGAAGTAAATGACGAAACAACGGGCAGCTGTTTTATGAAAAAGGACGAGGACAATCTTCTGGGAGGCGTCTGGAGCATATGGCACACACTCCGCTGTCGGAATGGGCAGGAGCCCAAAGCTATTCCTTCCAGCAAGACTCAAACTGTGACTCAAAGATGTGCAAGGATTCCCGCCACATTAAAACATAGGGAGGATATGGTATATGTTGATAGTACAAAAATGGACACGTACTTGCAAGCTAATGCATGGATATATAGCATTGTGCAGTCCCAACTGTTTTGCTGGTATTCCCACATCTTTGCACCGATCAGGGGAAATCCGGTAGAAATGATCCTGATGCCTACAAGAATGATTGACTTGTTATTCTTTGTACAATTGACTCCACGATTAATGCAATATGCACCTGTAAAGGTCATGTCGGCTCTCGGTTTACAGTTCATAAATGCGATTTAATTACAACATGGGACTCAAAATAAGAAAGTTGCATTGTCTTCCATATTATCAATAATTTTGTAGACTGTTTTACCAAGGTTTATTACCACATTCCGAACATCGTTTTACATTCTTGCGGGTGCATATATGACAAACCAATGCGGCATATAATTGTATATTTATTATCCGTTAAACTGTGTAACTCACATCCTCGTAAGCAAATGACAATTGTTGCCCTTTCAATATGTCGGCTTTCGGTGATATAGATGGCTGAGCCTAATCGACATCGCTTCGGACATTTATAACCAATTCATAGACTAGAGATTTTTTATAAAACACCATTCTGTTGTGTAGTAGCGAGGAATGCCAATATGCAAATAATAAAATTTAAATGATTAATATATTCAATAATTTCCTCATGTTAGAAAGTTTATTTTCTGCAGAAATTTTTGCTCCGTTTTAAAACCATTTTATTTTACGTGTATGGACGGAGTTGGTTCATTATTTTGGGGCATAGCCACCATTCTCTCGTCTTCGTTTGATCAATGGTTGGCGCTGTGCTGTTCCCCAACCCCCCCCCCCCCTGTTCCCCCCCCCCCCCCCCCCCCCCCCCTCCGCCCCCCCCCCCCCCCCCCCCCCCCCCCCATATTACCCACATCCGATATTGACTAGATCACCAAAAGCCAAACCAAATCTAAAGGCGGTATGAAGTACACACTCTACTATAAACAATGCACATAGACTAACTACCCTGGTGACTTTAATTTGATTATGTTTGGTTGCCTGTCGAGGCCTGCGCGCACGTGTAAAAACGAGTGCATCAAACATGTTGCCCTCAGGCTAATTTCCCTCCAATTTCCTCTCTTGCGATTATATTCATTTTGTCTAGTTCATTTGATTAAAATAGTGACGCCAGCGTAAATAATAGTGGCGGGTATTTAGTTCTGTTAGGATTCCGGTGAACTCGGCTGTGATAACTTTAATATTGAAATTAAATGGATAAATGACTACAGTTTGAATGGATATCGGCAAGACTAAAATAAACCATAGATAGCATAAAGAGAGCGCGTTCAGTTTTGCATTACTTTTTTTACCCGAGCATTGTTTCGGGGTTGGCGAAGACGAGGCAAAAAACAAGGTAAACGTAAATCTCAGTAAGAGATGGCCAAAAATTGAAATCTCGGGCGTGTCTCCACCCATTAATTTCGGCACAGTTTGTGCTTGCTTAATGCTTTTCATGGCATGGGTAGTGTTTTATTTCTGGTTAATACGAGCAGGGATATTGGAAGCTGCTGTTTCTGGAAAAGGCAGCCGGCCCTTAACAGTCTAAGCATTCCCAACTCCTGCTGATCCGTGGATTGGCATGCAGCAAGCAGAGCATTCTTAATAACACAATGCAAGATTATTCTGGTGTTTTACAACACGTCCTCTGTAATCCAAACACAAGCCTACACACCATTCTGTAAGAAATTGTATACTCAACGTGCTCGTGGTTTGCATTTTCTCAACGTGACAATAAAGTAAAACGCAAAAAGACTTTAATATTTGACAATTGTGAGGAGCTTTCCAGTCAGTCAATGAATTCAGCTCGAATAAATTGTCTCTCATGAATATGTTTCCAGGATGAATATTATTAGCGACTTTTTGTTCTATTTGCCCTGCTACTCTCAACTCCAAAGGCTTGCGGACCGTTTAGCCAAAATACATGGAACCTTATTCAAAAGACGCTCTTTTGCTTTTCATAATGTTCTTCAAAGTTGATTAGCGAACTGCATGTATAGAAAGATGGTAGGGCAAAAGATTGGAGTTGAATGATGCATGCACAGTCAGAATTCCTGTAATTAATAATGCGAGGTGGAATTAATATTATTTGGAGACTTGTCACTCGACCATTTGTCGGTAATATATTAAAGGTGCTATTTGTGCGATTGCACCGTGATTTCTTCGTTTTAATGTGATATTTTGCTCATCTGTTCGGTGTTGACCCTCAGCGTAGGCCAGCAATGCGACCTATGGGTAATATGTTGGCAGTAACTTGTTAATTCAAGATTTGTCTATCACATTCCATTAAAATGCACCATTTCAGCAGCAGCCTGAAGCCATGATATTCTAAATAGGGAGCGAAGGAGAATGATATTTGATAGGTGCCGAGGGGCTTTCCATCACTGTGTCCGTGGTCATGTTATCAGTGCTAGTCGTTCTAACGCATTCGCATCCAAACACATTGGACTATGAATGTTTTCTTCAGTGCAGAGGGAAAGCGAAAATTTCAGCGAAGTGGGCCAGAAAAAGAAAGTGACAGCCATGTAAAAGCCTCGACTCTTTAACGCCAATTTAAATGCAATACCGAAATGGGTATTCACTGCACCATTCACATTACATGCTTACTTAATGGATATTAATTACAGTGTCTTGCAATGGATTAGACAAAATGATTGATGTAGCTTCTAGATTTACGATTGAGGGAAGTGCTCGTTTAGTAATTCTTCTTATTTATTCAGTGTCTCGGCGATGTAGTCATCTTTACATACAAACCAACAGTTCCCACTGACATAGTATTGTAGCCAATCTATGTTTAGGTAAAGAAGGCAAGGATCAGTATTCCACTGGCGATCTTATGCTTTTCTTAACCAGTTGGAATAAGACGAACTTCATTTAAAATGTGCTGGATCTAGAGTTTTGAAACAGGCGTTTTTCTATAAGGACATCTGTCATGCAACGCAAATGCATGGTAACGCTTTAAAATTACTCCTTATAATTTAAGGACAGATGCCATCTTACTGAATTTTCAGGACATCTCGCTCTTAGGCACTAAGAACTAAAATGAAATTGAACGCACTGCTTTAGCGTTGACTTAGTTCGTAAAGCAAACGCTGCCGACGTTTTCTTTGTGTGTGTTATTAAATATTTGCACAGTTGTCATTTGCCAGACGATGCACTTCAATTTCCCTCCTATTCTCTTTTTATATTAGAAAAAATAAATGAAATAACTTTAGATTTTTTTAGAGTCTTGAAAACCACGTCTGACCTGAAGATTGGACATGCTGCCAGCGACTGGCAGGTTCAACGCCCATAGTTGTCTGTCTCAATTAAATAAGTATTGTCCCGGGAAATAAACGACTAACACATCCTAGCTCACCCCCTCCGACCAAAATAACCGCATTGGTTCTGATTCATTCAAAATCTTTGAAGTATTTTGAATTATCATTCTGTTTCCCTCTCCATAGATGCCACCTGACTCACTCGGTATTTGGGGCATTTGCTGTTCGTATTATTGAGAACAAGGTGTGAGATGCATGTTGCCAAACGCAAGACTAGTCAGTGCAGTACGGAAAGACAAACCTAATGTGAAAGGCCGTTAGTCATATTTATGGTGAAGTATTTATAGTTATTTCTATATTTCACCTTCAGTGCCACAGCCAAAACACCACTACAAAGGGAATAATATACAGCTCCAGAACCATTCTTGAAAGACCAACAGACAATGACAAAGAAAATAATTTAATTCCAGAAGTTCAGCTACTGCACCAAATGTCCTTGAAATTAAACCAAATCTAGGAGAGGATCCAGATTGCATTTGATAAATTAGAAATAAAGTATGTTTTAACTGTGTAAGCAAATATTTCAATATCTGTCGTCACCGAATTGCCAAAGCTGATTATGGCGGAGACTGCAAATCTGAAATACAAACGATAAAAACTGAAATATTCTGTAGGTCCATCCCGATAGAACTGGAAATAGAATAAAACCCGATTTAATATTATGGATTAATTAACAATAATGATTGTTGTGATTGGATTGTACAGTTACTTCACTGATCCACTTAAAGTCTCACAACAAACGTGAAAAAATGCTTTATGCGGAGTTAAACCTACACGAAGATGGACATAAAATGCTGGAGTAACTCAGCGGGTCGTGCATCATCGTTGGAGAAAGGGAATAGGTGAGACTTCGAGTCAGCCCTTTAGAAAACCTGTCACGTCGTCGTTAGTTTCTATTGCCGATGTTAACAACTTGCAAATTATGAGGTTATGATATTATCTTTGTACAACAAATAGCACAAACAGAGAATGCCTCTCTAAAGTTCTCCACTAATTGTAGACTACCTTGGGAGGTGTTGACGACATGACAATCAAAGATCATAGAGCGGAGCTGATCTTTGATGACAATATGAGTACTTAGAACCCGGCTTGTAGTTAAGGATCATTAGAGGTGAAAATAACTTTGTTACATGAAACCACACAACACAGCAATGACTGCCAAATATGATGCCAATCCCAACACTCTGTATCCCTCCATACGCCTATCCAAACGTCTCTTATCACCGTTGTATCTACCTCGAACACCAGTTCCAGTAACATGTTGCAGGCACTCACCGCCCTTTGTGCTAAATGACTTACACTGCACGTCTCCTTTAAACATTAAACAGCCTTCTCACATTAAAGCCATACCCTCTAGTTATTTATGTCTCCTTTACAGACCCATAATTGCAAATGCCGCGCACGATTTGCACAATTCCCCAAAATCATTCGCGATCAGTGAATTTTATTTCAACTCCTGTCTCCAAATAGTCGCTCGCAATTTCCGAGATGTAAGCAGAGTTGGTGAAACTCTTCGACACAAACGTTGCCATTGCACAGGAAAGAACGGGAGGAAGAAGGGGGGCCGTGCAAACTAATCCACGTCAAGAAGACAAAAAGCCAATGTGTAATGAATAATACTTCAAGGAAGATATTTCAAGGAAAATATTCATTAGAGTATTATCTTCGCTCTTCATACCCTTGCTATTCCTACTTGCTCACACGTTCTGGGGCTCGATTTGGTTAATGCTGAGCAGGAGAAGCTCCAGGGACACTGCGAACAATGTGTGGTGTGTAATGAGCGAAGCCGGTTGAAGATCGTGACCCACAGCAATGGAAAACATAAATGCAGGGATGTCGCAGATGGCCCGTCGAATTACTTTTGTCTTCGGTTACTGATCCAGCTAATACCACAGTGGGTCTGGCTTGCTTAGCTTTCAGTAGGTGCGCTCCTCGAAAAATAAGATCTCTTGCTCTGGCGACCACCTAGCGGAATGTGTGCTTGGGTCGTCCTTTCGATAACCAGAACCAATGCTCGAGAAACATGACAATGTCGAAATGCTTCGCTGTTCAGATCGGCTGACAAACATCTTTTTTGGCAACATTTTGGAACCTACCGTTGGATAGAGGGGCAAGGTATCCGCCTGCTCCACAATAACTAAGAAACCAATTTGTCTTGTCTGTAAATATTATCAATAGGGCCGTAGAGCTTCAAAAGACTAGACCTTGCTCAACTGGCGACCCCTTTCCTACTAATGTCCACGGAGCACCAGCAACACGGTGGATGCATGGGTCAAACGGCACCTATCAACATTACTTTATAACTATGGTCACATCACCTTCCATCCTACTGAGATCAGAGCTTCCGCTATTCCTAGAAGTTGACAGTTTAGAAAAAAAGAATCGCATTATATTAGTTAAAATGTAATTAGACAGAACTTATCATTCACACGGAGTCTCTCAACATCTAATGGAGAAAAGTGATAGGTGACTTTTCGGGTCAAGACCCTTCTTCAGACCTATTCTTCTGAAGAAGTGTCTCGACCTGGACCTCGACCCTATTCATTTTCTCTAGAGATGCTGCCTGACCCGCCGAGTTACTCCAGCATTTTGTGTCTATCTTCGGTGTAAACCAGCATCTGCAGTTCCTTCCTACACACTCTCAACATTTAATGTCGTTGATTGTAATGCATTCCAGTACATCGAATTGGATGGAAGAAAACAGGAGTGGGGGCAAATAGTCCGGTTCTCTTCAGCTTGCCCCGTCCTTCAAGATCTCTGACCTCCGCTTCTTCTTTGTACCACATCCTCACGGTCAACCCCTCAATCTTTCAAAAATGTATCTCCCTCCACTTTAAATATTTCTAACGATATAACCCTCACTATTCCTTGTGGTGTAGAATTCCAGAGTTTTACTGCTACGTGCATGCAAGTTTGTCTTCCCCCTAGCTTGGTTTAAATGACCAGACCCCTTATCCCTGGAGCGTTAGCGGCTTGGGGAAGACGTGATAATCGTATATACAAATTATGAAAAGCATAGATAGGATAGACAGTCAGAACCGTTGTCCCAGGATGAGAATGTCAAAACTGGAGGGCAGAGTTACTGTGAGGGGGACAAATTTTAAATGAGATGCGCGGGACAAGTTTAATTTACGCAGAGAGTGACCAGTGCCTGGAACGCGCTGCCAAGAGTTCTGGGCGAAGGCAGATGCGATCGTGGCATCTGAGAGGCTTTTGGACAGACACGTGAATATGCTGAGAACGAAGGAATATGGTTCACGAGCATCATGATCGGCATGGATATTGGGGACCGAGGGCCTGTCTCTGTGATGTAGATTTCCATGTTCTCTCATTCGAGACTCTCACTTGTGTAAACATCTCCATTCCTCCAGAGATTCTGCTTGTCGCGTTGCGTTACTCCAGTATGTTGTGTCCTCTACTGAGATGTTTCCTGTCCCGTTGAGTTATTTCACCAGTTTGTGTCTATCTTCGGTGTAAATCAGTCTATAATTCCTTCCTAAACATCAATTCCTCTCTATCTGCGCCATTAGGAACTTACTTGCTTCCATACATTCGCCGCTTCTTCTAAACCCCCAAGAACACAGATTTCCCCCATTTGCTTCTTTGACGGAACGACCCCCTCGACTTGATATTCGCCTGGTGAACTTTCTTTGAATTGCCTCAATGTTGCCACATCTTTTCATAGACAAGGAGGCCAAAACTGTGTGCAGTATTCCAGGTGTGGCATGAAAGTTTAAAATGGGATAGTTTTGGTATAAACTATCCTCCTTTTAAACGACAATCCACATTGCAGTGAAGGCTGTTATGCTTTTTCACATGTTCTCAATCGGAATGAAATTAAGATTGATTTACATAAGGACACGTTCTTTTAGCTCTGATGAACCGAACCGAATGAATAAATCGGGTTTTACGTCCCATTTGGTGAGATTTAGAGAGGGAACTCGAGTTGAAAACCACCGTGCGATTTGAGAAAAGCGAAATGTCAAGCAGTAGAGGGCACGGCTTCAATGTTTAAGGGGTAGAATTTAAAGGAGATGTTTTTTTTTCTAACACAGAAAGTGGTAGGTGCCATGGGCGAGCTGCGATCGTGGATTTGAAGACTTTTGTATAGGCACGTGGAAGGGGGCGGAGAGAAATGGCTCACGTGCAGCCAGATGAGAATTATTTAATCTAACATCATGTTGGACACGGATATTGTGGGCCGAATGGCCTATTTCTGTATTGTACTGTTCTATGCTCAATGCCTACTTTGTTTTATTGATGGATCTTGTTTGGGACGCCACTACATTAAAGGCAGAAAAGGGCTATCCCGCTACCAACACACCCAAGTCATGCAAGCGAGTAAATAGTGCTTGTGCATAGTTTGTGAAGTACGAATACATTCGAAAAAAAAAATTGCTTTAATTCACTCACATTTCAGAAATAAACTCTCGCCGCAATAACAAAGTAGAGCATTTGAACAAACTTAACAAACCCACACAGTGAAAAAAAAAAGCTGAGAATGCGTGGGTTGAATAGAATTTCCACTGCCAACGCTTACTTAGACGGTATGTTATGCAGTTGCTGTGTACATTTTGTTCTATGAGGATTATAGGGAACCATCCAGTGCTTCTGCGAGCCCGCTTATCCAGAGCCTGCCCGCTTATCCTCAGCCGCCCCATTGTAAACACCTTGGTCCTGCATGATAACTTCTGCAGTGTCAAACATTAGTTTCTGAAAATTGAATGAAAACTAAAATGCAGATACCTTAAAGTCATCTGTATTAATGTTTTAATTCAATGTCTATATTAAACGTGTCTAATATAGCACAACCCGCTTAGTTACTCCAATACTTTGTTCTTGCTCAAGATTCCAGCATCTGCAGCTCTCAAAATGCCGCCATTTACACGACCTTCAATAACCGGAAGATAGACGTTTCAAATGCCAAGAACGGTCTTAAGGAGAGATCTGCACTTCCTGAGTGTTGCTAATATATTCAGTTTTTACTAGGCCCGTATGTGTAAATCCAAATGAAGTAGTAGCGTATCACAGCATACAAATCTCGCAAACTATTGACCGCACTAAAACTTTAACCAATTAGTATACTATGCAATTGCAAGGAACCTCAAACTTATTTAATAGAATGAACAAGTTTGGGGTTGTTCCTCGTAGAGTCCGAGGTTTCTCGTTCCATTCTTACCCCTATCTTCATTCTTACCCCTATTTCCTCGATTTATTTGCACTGTAAAATTGCAACATCTCATACATTACTACAAAAGCTTCTTCTTTGTTGCACCGTAATTATTGCGGACTTTTGTACGATGACTTGTGTAGTCATTGATACTCGTGATTGTTACACTATGAATGTGAACAATATTTTGCAATTATTTAATTTCATGATTGTAATGCCCCCGTCCCACTTAGGAAACCTGAACGAAAACCTCTGGAGACTTTGTGCCCCACCCAAGGTTTCCGTGCGGTTCCCGGGGGTTGCAGGTGGTTGCCGGAGGTTGCAGGTAGTGGAAGCAGGTAGGGACTGAAAAAACCTCCGGGAATCGCACGGAAACCTTGGGTGGGGCGCAAAGTCTCCAGAGGTTTCCGTTCAGGTTTCCTAAGTGGGACAGGGGCATAACTTTCCCTCGCAGCTTTCTCTGGGCTTACCCTTCTGCTCGTCATTCTATTGCCTACATTACGCCAAGGGTAATGAGTAGTAGTCCATTTAGAGGCTATTTCTGATTGGTATCAGTGGGCTAATTCCCATTCTGGATTTCTACTTTAGATGCACAATAATGTAACAACGTGCCCCAGAACAGTTGGCTAACGACTACTTCTTTGCTATAATGAGCTATTTAACTGAAACATTAACAGTTTAATCTCATGATTTCATGCAACTCCCACGAAAGCTGGCAGGATTTGGACTTGCACCTCACTAATATTTGGAATACACATGAATTCGGAAACTCCGCGTCTTTCTTCTCCCATCAGCTGTTAATTATCCCTTACGATTTATAGCTCCGTGAATCCACGATCCAGTAATTAAGTCTATGCCGGAGCCAATACAATGTCTGAGTATTTCGGTTATAAATTCCGAATGTGCAGCAGACGAGGATCTGGTCAAGTGATATTTATAATTTATGGAAGACTCGAGCACCGGTTTTATTAAGGAACTTCATAATGCCAACTCTGCATATACTGTGCTTTATTTTTGATGGCAGCACCAAGAAAAAGTTCCATCTCACTACAATCCGCGACCAACGCCCGCCTTCACTTGCCCACCAACTCCTCTTCCACGAAAAATCGCTCTCAGCAGATACTTGCTCCTAAAACCCAGTCAATGAAAAGGCGACTGATAGATAACCTGCCAAATGCAATACTTTCAAAAAGGATCAGTACTCAAGCGCAGTGATCGTACACAGCACTAGACGTTATTTGTATCTTATTGTAGTGTGTCCTGGTTGAAAATAAGAAAGGATTCGATGTAATTTAACACAATCCTATGAACACTAATCTGCTGTTGATACAACGTGCCTCCAGAGAGCAGGCAGTTGACGAGTACCTGCCACTGAATACATACTTATTGACAGACTGGACTGCGATCCATGGTGCGTTGATCAATGAAAAGTAATTGTAATTGAATATATTGTGAAAGTATTATGAGGGCATCTTTGGCAACACATTGTTATTTCAGCCCATTCAGAATTCCGAGGCAAACATATGCAACTTCGCAGAAAAAAACTTAATTTACATCACGTTTCACACTTCACTATTTGTATTGAATAGCACGAAAGCTGTCATGAATTATGCATGTCTTGACAATCGTCAGATTATTGTTATCACCGGGATATAGATTAACATTTTTATACGTTGTAACGAAGAATAGCTTTTATAACCAGTGACTACTTTTCCCCCCCAAGAACAGTAATACGCAATCTTTATTAACACATCGAACGTACGTTTCAGCTCCAAACTTCCGACCCACCTCGCCCGAAGAAGGATCTCGACCCGAAACGTCACCTATTTCTTTTCTCCAGATATGCCGGTTGACCTGCTGAGTTACTCCAGTTTGATGTGTCTATCTTCGCTCAACACGAGGTTGCGTGCATTGGGGGGGGGGCAATTCTTTCCAGATTATTATGAGACCATGGATTTCATGGTTTGAGTGCATCATTAGATTTTACCGAAACGTACAAAAAAATGCAGTTGCTGCAATCTTGAGCAATACAGAGCAGTACACGAAGCGCTAGAGTAACGCGGCGTGTCAGGCAGCATATGTGGAGGGGATGCACTGATGACATTTCGGTCCCGGGACAGCAAGATCTTAGCTTGTTTTTTAATCGTCAAGTGATCGCCTGTCGATGCTTACATTTATGACATTGGCTGCTTCCCTCAGCAGACCCAAGGCCTTACCAACCCCAGCAGCATGAGGGGGTCACCGTGGTTTCCCTGTTGGGTCCAAGGAGAGAGGTGGAAGTCGGGATGGTGCTGGAATACCCTTTGATTTAAGTTATTAAAAAAATTATCCGGCTTGTCTTCGGACCCAATAAAAAAAAAAACCCAGAATCACGAGATGGTGCTGGGCAATATGTGGGAATGGGCCAGCGCACTCATCAACTGGAAAATGTTTTAAACCAGAAGTACGGAGACAGGGAATACACGAGTAGAGGGAGGGGGTGACAGAGGAAACAGGCAAATAGGAATGCTTGGGAAATGAAATCAGATAGGATGTTAGAGCACAAGCAACACGTCCTTACAGGAACCTCCGGGTGCTCCGGGTTTCCTCCCACAATCCAAAGACGTGCAGGGTGAAACGATAATTGGCCTATTTAAAATTGCCCCTAGTGTGTAGGTAGTGGATGCCAAAGTGGAATAACATAGAACTAGAGTTAACGGGTGGGTGACCGATGACAGTGGTTAGTTGCGCTCCCTCAAACGTGCGCAGAGACTAGAAAAGGATCAGGATGCGAATTAAAGTACTTTGTTGTCGAATTGACGCATTTTTCCACTCTTGCCCCAGATTGAACAATTTTGAAACTTTTGCCTTTTAGGAGTGCATATCCGATTTTGTTCTTCATTCTTCACCAACTAACAATTTGCTTTCAGGGAATGGGGGACGTTTCAGGTCGAGACCCTTCTTCAGACTGAGATACCAGTATGTGTAGTCTGCAAGTTCTCCGTTTGACCGCGTGGGTTTCCCCCCACATCCTAAATACGTGCAGGGTTGTACGTTAATTGGCCTATTTAAAGTTGTTAGTATGTAGGGAGTGGAGGCCAAAATTGGATAACATAGAATTAGCGTGAACGGGTGATGATGGTCGGCACGACTTGGAAAGGCCTGTTTCCATGCGGTATCTCTAATCTAAAAAAATAAAACTGATACCAACAACCAACCACCTTCCCGATCTCCGTCCTCTAAGAATATAATTCTTCCACTGCTATCTCCGTTTCCCCCAGAATAAATGATGCTAATTTCCATTTCAAGTTTGCCTCTTTGCTATTTGTCTCTTCGTGGATGCAGCTTGGCGTGTTGAGCATTTCTAGCTTTCTCTGCTTCTATTACAGCTTTCTACCATCGGGAGTATTTTATACTAAATTTGTAATGTAGCTGATGGTGGTAAAGGCTCCATTTCAGAAATATTATTTCTGAGTGGTGTTTGAATGACTGCTATTGAGTTATTTTTGTTAATTATACTGGTTTTGTTCAGAGCCATGCTGATAGATTAAAGCATTGACTTCATAACGAAGGGGCATAAAGGAGAGGGGCATTAGGTTCATGTACAATGGTACGTCACTCAAGAGAAGATTTTTCTACCTTTATCCGTCAGTAATGCTCATTTATTAATCATAAATATGCATCAGTATCCATGTCTTGTCCCAGATACGTGTTAGCACAAGTTCCTTCTTAGTGCATGTCTCACTTGCTGGTTCAATAGATGGGAGGCTCAAACTGCACCAGAACTAGAAGGTACTGGGTAGATGTCAATGGCAACAAATGTCAAAAAAACACTTCAAGCCACCTTCCCTCTCTTTCCCATGGCAATCATTTCCTGAGAGATCTTGCTTTCCCCATAAATAGTCAGATGTACTAAGCTTTCATGACCAATAAATGATTACAGGACTTCATTACCCTTCAAAACTAGGGCCTAATGCATGGGGAACAATTGCCAAGCATCTTGTTGATCACATTAGATGAGATATGCTGATGTTCTTCTGGTACAAAGACGGGAGCAGAAAAAATGCACCTTTCAATTCAGACTGCATGAATAAGAGCAACGTTTCATGCAATGTATTAAATGTTTCCAGAGAGTACACCATCACATCTACCAGCCTATGCAGTCCAGTCTTGTTTTACTCAATCCAGCACATGCAGACATATCTGGCAAGGCAGCATTTACTGCCCATCACAGATTGTCCCTGCATTGAGTGGTTTTCTAGGCCATTACAGTCAAGCCACAATGCTGTTGATTAGAACTCACATATAGACAAGTGCAGCAGATTGCTTTCCTTAAAAATATCATTAGACAACCAGATAGGTGAACAAATATTTTAAATCAAGCCTAGCAGTATAATCCTGTGCTACCAAATTCTGTAGCCTGAGAAAATCAACTAAAAACCTTGGCGTGTGAAAGTGGTTATAGACTGAAATGCTCTATCTTATTTCATAAGTTCATAAGTTATAGGAGCAGAATTAGGCCCCAGCACATCGTCCACTCCACCATTCAATCTTGGCTGATCTATCTTTCCCTCTCAACCACATTTTCCTACCATTTCCCCATATCCCCTGACATGCTTACTAATTAAGAAACTGTAAATCGTCACCTTAAAATATCAATTGACGGCCTCCACAGCCATCTGTGGCAATGAATTCCACAGATTCTCCACCCTCTGACTAAAGAAATTCCTCCTCATCCCCTTTCTGAAGGTACGTCCTTTTATTCTGAGGCTATGGCCTCTGGTCCTAGACTCGCCCTAGTGGGAACATACTCTCCACATCCATTCTATCCAGGCCTTTAACTATTCAGTAAGTTTCAATGAGGTCCACCCTCATCCTTTGAAACTCCAGAAAGTACAGGTCCAGTGCTGTCAAACCCTCATCATATATTAATCCAATCATTGTTGGGATAATTCTCGTAAATCTCATCTGGATCCTCTCCAACTCCAGTACATCCTCCCTCAAATATGAGGCCCAAAACTGCGTGCAATACTCCAAATGTGATCTGACCAGTGCCTTGTAAAGCCTCGGTACACAAAAATGCTGGAGAAACTCAGCGGGTGCAGCAGCATCTATGGAGCGAAGGAGATAGGCAACGTTTCGGGCCAAAACCCTTCTTCAGACATTGTAAAGCCTCAGCATTACATCCCTGTTTTTGTATTCTAGTCCTCTCAAATTAAATGATAGCATTGTGTTTGCCTTCCTTACTACCGATTCGACTTGTGAATTAACTTTTTGGGAATCCTGCGCCAGCACTCTCAAATCCGTTTGCAATTCTCTCCCAATTTAGAAAATAATCTATGCCTTTAATTCTACTACCAAAATGCATGACTCCACACTTTGCTACACTGTATTCCATCTGGACTTCTTTGCCAACTCTCCCAACCTACCCAGGTCCTTCTGCAGAGTCCCTGTTTTCTCTACACTACCTGCCCTACACCTATCTTTGTATTATCTGCAAACCTAGTTGCAAAGCCTTCAATTCCCACATCCAATTCATTCATCTACACACCGTGAGTAGTGGCAGCCCCCAACACCGACCCCTCTGGAGCACTGCTAGTCACTGGCAGGCAACCTGAAACAAACTCCTATATTACCACACTTTGCCTTCTGCCATACAGCCATCCTGCTATCCATGCTAGTACCTTTCTTCTGATACCATGGGCTTCTTGAACGGCCTCACATGCGGCACCTTATCAAAGGCCTGAAAATCCTGCTACATTCACATGGAAAGATGGCTAAATCTATCTGAAAATGATGTGTCAGTGTTAGATTGACAGCATTTATAATCCCCAAAGTGATGTAAGAATATACAATTCATGACACATTTAATCCGTGATGCTTGATCATAACATATCTTGGAATATCAGTAATAGGTATTATATGTAACATATGAAAAACTTGCTTTATGACAATCATGAATCCAAAAACAATAACTAAAAGCATTTACTTCTAACGAATCATACGTTTCAATGACACGTGCTACGACTCAATGGAATTGAAGTATCGGTGATGAAAGTCAATAAGGATTACCCTGATTTAAGATTGGAAGTCTCTGGTGGGGATACAGTGGTCTGTTCAGTGGTGCATTATTGATCTGAAACATTGCTTGCTTTTCCCTCTCCACAGATTCTGCCTAACGTGCTGAGTATTTCCAGCACATTGTTTCTCTCACAGAATTCCAGCAGCTGTCACTTTGTACCTTTTGGAAGTCTAATAGTACATTTGATTCGCAGATTATGAAAAGGATTTTTCTGCAGTTGCATAGAAGAAGCAAAACATAGTCATAGGAAATTAATGGTTTAGAGCAATATTTGTTGGAAAATAAATGACTGCCTGACTGTAGTATGACTCCAAGGTGCTACAGGTATTTACTACAGAATAAGTTATGGTAGTTTCCAAAGAAAATCAACTTTTAACATGGCACTATTATGCCATGCAATGTAATGGTAGCTATTCACTTTTCGAATATAATTTTATTTTAGGAATTTGCCATGTCATTTTAACTGAGGCATGGTAGAATCTCTTGATGTAATCCTGTATTTCTTTTTCAAAGCACTGCTATCTTACTTACTTTTTTGTGAAGGAATTTGGACAGTTTAGTTTTAAATGGATTTGATAATAGTTTGGTTATAAAGCCTTGTCTCATACAACTTGTGACCAACCCAACAAATCCCCTTTTTACTACTGTGCTTGTTTGATCAACTTTTCAAAAACATGTTTGATAATAATACTGGATAATTCTCTCAAAGACTCAAACCCTTTTTAGAGATGGAAACGCATTTTGTTTTCAGCTATAAGGAACAGTTTAGGTTATGCATATGCTCTAAGTAGTATTAATTATAAAGAACTGAAAGTTCTGGAGTAACACAGCGAGTCAGGCAGCATCTCGGGAGAACTTCATGGGGTCCTGACCTGAAACATTGCCTATCCATGTACTCCAGAGATGCTGTCTAACCTGTGGAGTTACTCCAGCACTTTCTGTTTATTTCTTTTTGTAAACCGGCACCCACAGTTCCTTGTGCCTCTATTCCGCCCAAGTATCATTACTCCCATTTGTTTATATATATCTAAAATTTTAAATACTAAAGAAACAAAATTCTGATTTAGTATAATTCAGACCTAAGGCAGTGGTAATATGAACAGGACAAGGGGTCCTGTTCCAGGACAAGGGTCACAGCTTAAGGATAAGGGGGAAATCCTTTAAAACTGAGATGAGAAGAACTTTTTTCACACAGAGAGTGGTGAATCCCTGGAACTCTCTGCCACAGAGGGTAGTCGAGGCCAGTTCATTGGCTATATTTAAGAGGGAGTTAGATGTGGCCCTTGTGGCTAAGGGGATCAGAGGGTATGGAGAGAAGGCAGGTACGGGATACTGAGTTGGATGATCAGCCATGATCATATTGAATGGCGGTGCAGGCTCGAAGGGCCGAATGGCCTACTCCTGCACCTAATTTCTATGTTCTATGTTTCTATGAATAGTCCTTTCCAAAGCAATAGAATACAACATTAAAACAGGTACATTTCAGCAAAAATTAGACTTTAGTGGCCTGGGCTTCCCTAAAATGACTACAGCTGCTGGTAGGATGTATATGTTCCAAGAACAGTGATACCCTGCTCCACATCTATATGCTCAAATGACAAATGTCAAAATAATCCCAAGGTTAAGTCTGAGGCTCATAATTCACGTCACACTGTTCATTTTCCTCATTTGAGTAGACCTACCGTTGCCTGATATGATTGCAGCCAGAACAATACTAAGATGCACTGCAAAGAAATCTTTATGTGACCATTGCACAACAATATGCCCAACTGATTTACACAAGGTATTGTTTAATTGATATTGTTGCCTACTTTTCTATTATTTATTTCAGCTTCTTCCTTTTCCGAAGCTGTTAACTCCCCGTGAAGTATTGCACCTCTCATGCATTGAATTCTTGAGCTTTACACCATCTGAAGTCTGAACATTGGGTGTTGTGATTTGCCTAGAGCCTAGAGCTCTCATTCTATTACACAAAAACTGCATTTTACTACAACCTTGGGATGGTTCAGATGAGAAATAACATTGAGATCATCCTAGTCTGCAATTTCAGTTTGAGGAAAGCAGCTGTCAGTTACAAAGTAAGATTATAACTTGATGAACAATGTAGTTTTAATTAATACAGTATCTTTAATGTAGGTTTGTATCACATATTCCAAGTATATTATAGAGGGATGCAAGTATATGTTTGAGATATGCTGCATGACAAGTAGAGTATTCTAAGTAGAAGAGCAGGAAAAGAGAAATGATTTAAAATTAAGCTTTAATTACCTCAAGGTGCTTTGTTCTATCACAAGATATGCTGAACATTTCATGAATATCAGGTAATAGTAATTTTATGACTAAAGATTTTTAGTTGACTGACCATATATTTACATTTATCTTACCTCCTGACACAGATCTTGTTCTTCCTTTCTTTATTAGCAAACTTAGTTTATATTTTGCCATTGAAATGTTTTTCTTTCCATTTGGCTGGCATGTATCCCATAGCAGTGTTTGCCACCATTGAATGGATTGTGTCTACATTACCTTTCTCTACAAGAGAATTTAAGGGTACCTTAGATATCTTTGGCACGTATATCATCTCCTCACCTGATTTGGCAAATGTATTCCTTTTAAAAAGCAGAAAACAAGTAATGATACATTTTTGTTTGTTTTTTGCCTCTGATATTTTCTTCTCCAGTGCATTTTCTTCTAAAATAGTGGTTGGGAGTCCTTTCATGCCTCAATCAATATCACTTAATGACAGGATGCTAAAAATTGGATGAGAGTAGCATGAGATGTTTAAATTTCCAAAGGTTGGGAAACATCGTTGCACTTTCTCGTGATAATAAGTATGAGATTTAATTCAGTTTATTATTGTCATGTGTACTGAAGTAGAGTGATTTTTTTTTTGTTTGCATGTCATCCAGTCAAAGAAAAGACTAGACATGATTACAATCAAACCATGCACAGTATACAGATAAAGTGTAAAGGGACAACATTTAGTGCAAGGTATAACATTGAAATCCTATAAAACCCAATTAAGGTTTGTTCAAAGTTCTCAAATGAGGTAGATGGAAGGTCAGAATCACATTATAGCTGTTGAGAGGACTGTTCAGTTACATGAGAACAGCTGGCAAGAAACTGTCCTTGAATCTGGAGCTATGTGATTTCAAACTTTGGTACCAGTTGCCTGATGGGAGAGGGGAGAGGGGAGAAGAGGGAGTAACCAGGGTGAGACTGGTCCTTGATTATGATGATGGCCTTGCTGAGGCAGCGTGAATTGTTGATGGAGCCAATGGGAGGGAGGGTAGTTTGCGTGATTGTCTGGGCTGCATCCACAACTCTCTGCGATTTTGTGGTGTCTTGGATGATGCTGTCATAAATGTTTTCTACTGTGCATCTGTAGAAGTTGGGGAGGGTTGTAGGGGGCATGTCAAAGTAAGTAGAGGCATTGGTGCATTTTCTTAGCTATGACTTTTATGTGGCTGACCCAGGACAATTTTTTGGTGATATTTATTCTTAGGAACTTGAAGCTTTCTACCATCTCTACTTTGGTGCCATCAATGTATACTGGGGTGTGTGTACTGTTTTGCTTCCTGAAGTCAATCACAATCTCCTTTGTCTTGCTGACATATGTATAAATATACTCAAACCATATACAGTATGATGTGCCACCCTGGCTACAAGATTGCTCTTATATCTAAACGAACATATCATGAATTCAAGAATATTTTAGATATGTGCTTACATAAACTAACATGACACTCCACCACAGTGTTAAATGATAGCTAATTTGTCAGAAGTGATATGAAACTAGTTCCTGTCTACCAGCAACATAAATGATTTCACATTTAGTCTGGGTACCTCAACAAATATTCCATCTCTGAGTTTATGAAGCTTAATAGAGGCATTTCCTGTTACTGGATGTGTTTTACTCATGTGTGCTGTATTTCTTACAATTTTTTTCAGTGCATTGTTCTCTGTCTGAAAAATTACGATATTTGATTTCAGTGAAGTGAATTTGGAGGCACTGGCTTGATGATAGAAGATAGAGAGAAGATTACGAAATACTGACTCTGGCAATGATCTTTTACTGTGATATAGAAGTAGAGATATTGTAACTTGAAGTAAGTAGGTTAACAATTTGGTTTAATTGAATGAGTATTAACGTGAATGCAATTTGGCGTTCAATGTTTTTAGAGTACTGGAAGGTGGAAGGTGGGAAATGTTCTCAAGTTGTAGAGTGGTGGGCTGCATTTCATGGTTGGAGATGAATAACAAGCAGTACATGTTCACTTGTTCATATCTTCCACTTAGCAAGGACTTCATGTGGGCTTTGGTTTTGTAAGTACAATCAAGGATGCATGGCACTCTATTGTTTTTGATTCTGTGTTTCTGACCAAAGATTAGTTATTTAGCTGTAGAATTAGGGCGTGAAAACAAAGAGAGATAAAAGAGTGACCAAAAATATAAACAATTTGTTTTAAAAACACTGGTTTAAACAAAGAGACACTGAAGTGCTGGAGTAACTCAGCTGGTCAAGCAGTATCTCTGGAGAACATGAACAGGGGATGTTTTGGGTTGGGACCCTTCTTCACACACACATTTGTGTCAGTTTCTTTTTGAGTGTTTAAAACCTATCATAATAATAAAAAAATAACAGCACTGGAATCATAGAAAACATAGAAACAAAGAAATTAGGTGCAGGAGTAGGCCATTCGGCCCTTCGAGCCTGCACCGCCATTCAATATGATCATGGCTGATCATCCAACTCAGTATCCCGTACCTGCCTTCTCTCCATACCCTCTGATCCCCTTAGCCACAAGGGCCACATCTAACTCCCTCTTAAATATAGTCAATGAACTGGCCTCGACTACCCTCTGTGGCAGACATTGCAGACATTGAGATCAGCCAGACCTTCTAGGCATGGCAATGATGAAATTCTCAGCAAGATACACCTGAGCAGCTTTTTAGGAAGAAAATTCCTGATTTACCTAATTGATTGTTTGTGCACAGTTGTTGTGTGAGATTTTCAAGGACACCAAATTATGTGTGTATACAGGTCTACTGATGGAAAGTGCACATGCATTGGGCATATTATTCCTCCAGTAATACTGGAATTCGCTGTCCAGTTTTACCGATACAGTTGTGTTTATTGCCAATCCTAGCAAAATATTATAGGTAGACAAAAATGCTGGAGCAACTCAGCGGGTGCAGCAGCATCTATGGAGCGAAGGAAATAGGCAATGTTTCGGGCCATAACCCTTCTTCAAAAGCAAAATTCTAGCAAAATATTATTCCTGATATATGGTAGATTTTAATCCACAAACTAACTGATTATTGAAGAAGAGTCTGAAGAGGGGTCTGACCAGAAATGTCACCCATTCCTTCTCTCCACAGGTGCTGCCTGTTTGTGTCTAATTGATTATTGACTTTTGGTCTACATTTTAGATTGGGAGAAAATCGTTTTTCAAGATAAGGCAGATAACATAACTCATCTCTAAACTGCTGGACTTAGTCTTGTGGCCATGGGCTTCAGGACTTCTTGACTCGTCAGGGAATTGGAATTGATCATAATATTTCTTCCACCTTAACTTCACACTGGTTTCTCTGGGAGTACTGTGTACTATCCTTTGCTCTGCTCCCTGTACACCCATGACGATGTGGCCAAGTACAACACCAACTTGATCTCAATTTTGCCAATGATGCAACTGCTATCGGCTGGATCTACAACAATGATGAGATGAAGTACAGGAAAAAGATTGAGAACCTAGTGTTAGAACAATAACCAACCCCTTAATGTCTATAAGATGAAAGAGTTGGTTGTTGACCAAATGAAACAAGGGGCTGAACTCAACCCAATCCTCATCAATGGAGCTGCTGTAGAGATGGTCAATGTTCAAGGACAAGCTTTTCCAGTAAGTAAAACTACGCATGCCTGGAACCCCCATGCATGCGTGGACTTTATTAAGTTGTTAAAGGCACATTACACATATCATAACACCACCCCCCCCACTTTTTCCAAAAGAGAAAAACATACAGCTGTACAATGCATGCTCATTTGGCATATATGTCCAAGTGAGAAAATAACACTTTTTCTAAAGTAAAATTTGCTTTCCTTCTCATTATCTTATTTACATTAACTTGGTTATCATACTTGCAAACCCATACAGACATAACAATTGATAAGAACTAAATCAATGGGTCACATAATTTCCAACATACTTAGGCGGTCTCACAGTTCGACCTGAGCGAGTTCTCACTGTTTCATTTATGTCAATGTCCTTGTTTTTGTCAGTTTGTTCAGTAGTTGTATTCTTTTCAGTAGGCCCTGGCTGCTGTTTCAACGTTTGTGTCGCATTAGTTGTGGTCAGTGTAGCAGATTCGGCTGGTCTTTGATGGTCTGGCCGTACTTCGCTTGTTGACGTGCGACTAGCTGGTCTGGTGGATTTTTGCAGGTCTTGCGGAGATGTACGCGATTGTGACGGTATATGCCAGATGGGCTCTGAGCCCATATGTACGCTCGTCAAGCTGGCGAGTAACTATGGCTTTCTCCCAACTCTTCTTTCCTTGTACGCGGGGTTGTATTCGCACTGTGTTGCCCTCATGAAGTGTGGATAGGTCTTTAGCTGACTTATTGTAACTGTCAGCTTGCTGCTGAACGTGCAGCTTCATGCGTTCATGCTCGTGCACAACTCTGGGTTCAAGTAATCTCGCTGTCATCGGCAGAAATGTACGCGTGCGATGATTCATGCGCGGGACTTGTGCTCAACCCTTGTGAAGGTGTATTACGATGATCCAACATCGCTAGGCAGGGGTCAGATCGTGATTTGCTGCCCTTGGTTATGATTTGCTTCGCTGTTTTGACGGCTGATTCTGCCTTCCCGACCGCTTTGTTATTAGCGGGACTGCTACACAGATGCTCAAAATCCCATTCCCTCATGAACTGGCGAAATGCGACTGGTGTGTACTGCGGCCCGTTATCGCTCACAGTTGGGCTGCAATATCTCGCGAAATGAGCTTTCAACTTGCGATCATGGTTGGACTGCTCGTGTCTCTCAGCCGGTCTACTTCGCCAAAGTTGCTATGGTAGTCTACGGTGATGAGATAATCTTTCCCGTCCCATGTAAAGAGATCTGTGCTGACTTTCTCCCATGGCCTTGTCGGTAGCTCATGACTCATGAGTGTCTCCTCTTGCTGGCTCACCTCATAGGTGCGGCACACATCACATGTAGCAATATACTGTTTGATGTCGCTACTCGATGCCTAGATGTGAAGAGTGTATCTTTTCTTTCATGTCTCTTCTTAGGCTTATCGGTATGATCACGCGTTTGCCCTTGAAGATCAAACCATCTTGTACTGTGAGCTCATCCCTATAGCTGTAATAAGGCGTGACCTGCTCTAGTAGCCTATCTCGTTCACTAGGCCAACCGCTGATGATGACACGTTTCAGCATCTGTAGTGTGTCTTCTTTCGCTGTATCATTGCAAATTTGCTTGAGATGCTCATCTCGAATTGGCAAGTGTGATACCATGTTGACCTCCTCGAATGCTTGCTCTTTGTTCGGAGTACCGCTAACTGCATGTGGCAGTGTATCCGCAAGGTACACGAGCTTCCCCTGACAGTAGCTGATGTCGAAATCATAGCTCTGTAGGCGGAGTAGCATTCCTTGAAGACGCTTCGGTGCTTTCACCAGCGGCTTCTTTGCTATCATGTGATCGCTGATCACGCTGGTGAAATGACCAAATGTATACTGATGGAAATGCTCCATTGCAAATACCACGGCGAGCATCTCCTTCTCAATCGAGGCATATCGCGATTCGGTGTCAGTTATTGCTCTGCTTGCATATGTGATGGGACGTCCCTTTTGGAGCAAGGCTGCCCCCAGTCCCTTGTTGCTCACGTCACACTGAATCGTCAGCTCCTCCTTGGGATTGTAGTAAGCTAAGCCTGGTGCTTCAGATACCATCTGTCAGATCTTGGACATCGCTTTGGCCTGCTCAGCAGACCACTCCCATGCTATGTCTGGGTAGAAAACGGCTCAGGTAGTTGACAAATCCAACTAGCCTCTGCTAGTGTTCTCGCTTCAGCACCTTGTCTAGCGGTCGTGGATCAATGCACACCCGGAGATCACCATTTGTTTTCTCCGCGGCCACGAGCTGGCTGACCCAACACTTCGGCTCGTGAACTGGTGCAATCACGTGACGCTCTAACATGCGCCCTAGCTCTGTCTTCACCTTCTGCTTTATCGCATGAGGTAAACATCGTGGCGGTAAGATCGTGGGTTGCACTTCCTCGTCAATCTGCAGGTGTGCTTCACCAGGCAGCTCTCCTAGTTTACCATCGAACACCTCTGCATAGCGTTCTTTAGTCTTACCCGCTTTCTCTTTTACGACCGTCGACGTGTGTACACGGTGAAAGCTGTCATCATTCACGGTGATCAAATTCATTCGCTGACTAGCTTTGCTTCCTAGCAGTGGTGTGAAGCCATCACTGACCACAATGAACTCCACAGAATACTTGCGGTTTGTCATGGGGTTGAGCTGCTTAACCCGGCAAACTCCTTCCGTGTCCGTTGTAGTCTTATTCCACATCATGAGCTTCTTGTGACACGTGGCTAGTGTGTGGTCGACGACGTGTAAGTATCTGCGTGGCAAGAAGTTCACATTTGCTCCCCTGTCCACTTGGAAGTCGACCTGCTTCCCATTGACAAGCATCGATGCGTAGACATCATCTCTAGGCCGCACTGTGATACTATCAATGTACTCAGTGCTTGTGTCACTTCCGGCCTGGTCGTCCACTTTGTGTACTTTCTTCTTTCTGCACACTTTGGCAAAGTGGATGGGACTGCCACCTGCCCTTCCGCTAGTGGCGGCGCTGTTGAACGGTTGCGGCTCGCCTGCAGTCCGTCTGTCTTTACTTTTTGTTGTTGGTTTTTTTTTGCCTTGTTTTAGTCAAATATTTGTTATTAGGTTGTGTTATGTGTGGGGGAGGGGGCGGGGCTGAAACATAGTTTTCTGTCTCTCCCTTCGGGGGAATGCAAATCTTTTTGTCGTATCTCCCCTTCTCTGCCTCCGTCTGCGCTGAGGCCTAATTGCGGAGCTGGCGTCCTCCAACTGCGACCGACCTTGAGGTTCTGGAAGCAGAGCCAGCCAGGACTTACCAACGTGAGGCTGGCCGAGTTCGGGCTGTGGCAGCGTTCTGGCGTTCCAGTGGCAGCGGCAGGACTCGGGGCTGGAACGGTGCTCCGGTGAGGGCAGCCCGGCGCGGGGCTGAGACGGTGCTCCGGTGAGGGCAGCCCGGCGCGGGGCTGAGACGGTGCTCCGGTGAGGGCGGCCTGGCGCGGGGATGAGACAGCGCTCCAGTGGCTGAGGCGTCATTCCAGCGGCGGCGACCTGAATCCGGGACTCGGCCGCGGGCCAGTGGACGACATTGTCGGGAGCTCGCAGGTCACAGGCTGGTGCCTGTTTTCAGGAGCTCCCACGGCAACAGCTGCGTCCGCTGGACTGGAAGGCGGCAGCTTCGACCACCCCGGGCTGCGGAGCTTGAACTGGCCCGTTCGCGGAGCTCGGTTGAGCCGTGGGACTGATTACCATCGCCCGGTGGGGTAACAACATATCGCCTCAGCGCAGAGGGAGAATGAGGAGGGAAGAGACAGTAACTTTAAGAATTTTGCCTCCATCACAGTGAGGAGGTGCCTGGAGAACTCACTGTGGTGGATGTTAATTTGTGTTTATTGTGTGTTTTGTTGTTTATTATTATTTGTATGGCTGCAGGCAACGACATTTCGTTCAGACCGAAAGGTCTGAATGACAAATAAAGGATCTAATCTAATCTAATCTACACATCTGTCCGTAGGCTGGACATTGCTGTTTGTCCGTTGCATGCTCGCTGCCACAACACTTGCATACTTTCACTCTTGATTGTGCTTGCCTTGGCTTTTCTTAGGCTTAGCCCACTTGCTTTGCTTGTGTGGGTATTGCACAGCCGTGCCTCTCTTGCCGATCTGCTGTCTGATTTTTGTGGACTGTATCAGCAGACCTGCTACTTCCAGTGAAAACTTGGAGATTTGACTCAGCAGTCTCAGCACTCTTGCAGGTGTCGATACATCTATTGAGAGTGAGCTTCCTTTCCTGCAGCAAACATCCTCTCATCTGCGAGTCGCTAATGCCCAACACAATCTCGTCAAGGAGCAAGCTGTCCGGCATGCACTGGCAGAAGTTACAGGTCTTCGCTAGTGTTCTCAGACTAGCAAGGAACGATTCAAAGTTCTCACTTGCTTCTTGCTGTCTCTTGTTGAAGAGGTATCGCTCATACATCTCATTCTTCTCGCCAATGGAGTAGCTCTCGAACGTGCGAATGATATCGGCCAGTTCTTGGCTCTCCTCGTCGTTAGCGAACACAAAATGTCGTAA
Organism: Leucoraja erinaceus; assembly: GCF_028641065.1. Classification (NCBI taxonomy): domain Eukaryota; kingdom Metazoa; phylum Chordata; class Chondrichthyes; order Rajiformes; family Rajidae; genus Leucoraja; species Leucoraja erinaceus. Next base: position 102,958,145 of record NC_073378.1, on the reverse strand, counting down.
AGCTCCAGTCCTGACGGGCCAATTGTATGGAGAACCAATGGCGTCTGGTGTGCTGGTGTTTGCCTGTCTAGCTGTGTGACCATGCTGTAGTTTGTCCCACATCCAACACCATGTTTGCCAAACCCACAATCACTCCGCGGTTGACGGTTAATGGGGTTGGTGGTCGTATACCGCTAACAGGGAGGCGGACCGGCAGCGTGCTGTAGAGTGCTACCGGTGGCTGTCTACGTAGGCCGCTGGTCGCCCGTCTCCTCGTCCGCATTCGAGTCGGCTTGCTGCTGAGCAGCCGTCTGCCCCACCCTTCGGGTAGCCATGCCGTTTTCCGGCAGTTTTAATATTTTCCGTGTCTTAAATGCTACTCACTCACCAATCCTACGGTGCTTGACGGTTTCACTTGTCCTTAGCTGCTAACTGTTCCAGCTGGGAGCTTCAAGCTGTGGCAGAAAAATGATTCTTTAAGGCACCACCACTGCCACCATGTTCAAGGACAAGCTTTTCCAGTAAGTAAAACTCCTACACATGCCTGGAACACCCGCGCATGCGTGGACTTTATTAAGTCGTTAAAGGCACATTACACATATCATAACAGTCGACAGCTTCATGTTCCTGACCATCCATATCAGCAGCGCTGTAAACTGGTCCCTTCACACACATGCAGTGACCAAGAAAATGCATCAGCATATTTCTCAGATGTCTGACAAGATTAGGCATGTCCATGAGGAATCTCTTGAACTTGTTCCGGTGCAATATCAAAAGTATTCTGGGATGCATCTCAGTTTGTTACGGGAAATGCTCTGCTCTTGACTGCCTGAACCTGAGAGAGTGGTGAAAATAGCCCAGCCCATCACAGGCTCATCACTTCCTTACAAACAGTCCGTCTTCACGGTGCATTGCTCTGAAAGGTTGTATCATAAAGGATGCCTGTTATCCTGGCCATTCCCTTTTCTTTCTTCCTTTTGGGAGAAAATACGGGAACTTGAAGGCTCAGATGCCCAGACTTAAGAACAGCTTCTTTCCCACTGCCATCTGACAGAATCAATCAACTTTTCCACACCCCATTACCAGAGGTGCTGCCACACACACTTAGTATTAATTCCACTTCATTTGGTTATTCCACTGTTGTACTTTAATATTCTTTTTTACTACTGAGAATTTACAGTACAACCTTGTACCGTTCTGCTGTTTTACACCTGTCATTTATTGTATTTAATACTGTATTTATCATTACTGGATGTATACTGTTTAGTCTGTGAGTTTCATGTGAACAAGGAATTTCATTTTGCCCTGATGTATATGATATTACAGCAATCTAATCTAATCCTTAGAAGGAAGCACTGGTTTTACCACAAGTTCTCCAAATTTGTTGCAGCACAGCCGTATCTTGTCGTATATATGTATAATCTGATTGGAACATATACATTGTTTAAGAAAGAACTGCAGATGCTGGAAAAATCGAAGGTAGACAAAAATGCTGGAGAAACTCAGCGGATGAGGCAGCATCTATGGAGAGAAGGAATAGGTGATGTTTCCGGTCGAGACCCGAAACGTAGCCTATTCCTTCGGACCTTATACATTGCTACTTCATTAAAATTTTCAGTTCATCATCAATTGTTATAAATTGCATATTTCAGCATTAATGGGTAGTAGATATTGAGTTGTGTAACATTTATTTCTGCCCTGACCCTCAGAATATTGAATTGGTTCATCAATATAACTTTAACAGGGGAGGAGAGAGGTACTGGTTTTGGCTTCTCGCTTTATTTAATTTGTGTAAAGCCTCTAACCTTACTGAATAGTTTTCTGTCATTGATATTCATTCTTATATATAGCTATTAAAAGGTAATTTAGAATGAAATTCAGCACAGCTGTCTCTATGGCACTATCATTATTGCGTTTCTAAATGTTGGCAGGCACATGTGACAAAGTTGTATGGACTGCTTTGAACTTTGCTTTATACAATTCATTTGCAAAATTATAGTGCTTATTACTATTAGATATCATTACTTACAGCCAAAATTGGTTATGCTTTGTTTCCATAATTTTCAGAACTGTGATGCAGAGACATCTGGGTATACTAATTTTTGATTCATGGAAGAATAGTCTGCAGGTACAGCAAGTAATTTGGGGATTGGACAGAATGTTATTGTTTATTGCTCGGGACGTTGATATAAAATGAGGCAGGTTGTGCGCACCTGGAGTGCTTCTTGGTCATAAAAGTGGGAAGTGGTGGAGAGATGTTTCTCTCGCGGGAGGTCTGTGACCAGTGGTGTTCCATATGTATCAGTGCTGGGACCTCTGTGTTCATGATAGATGCAAATTGTCTTGATAAATATGTAGCTGGTCTGATTCATTAAAAATGAAAATCGGTGGTGTTGTAGGTAGTGAGGTCACAGATCAACAGGTCAAATGTTGCAGATCAACAGGAGATGCAATTTCTGTTTCTCCACCCTGTATTGGACTACCTGGACAATACGAACACATATGTTAGACGGTTATTTACTGACTATGGCTTGGCATTCATTACAATCATTCCCTCCTAACATCATCAAACTCAGGGAACTGAGTCTCTGTTTGTCCCCATGTAACTGGATCCTCGACTTCCTCATCAGTGCAAATTGGCAACAACACTTTCTCAATAACCACAAACACAGAAGCATATACGGCTGTGTGCCCAATCCCCTGATCTTATCTCTTTATATCCATGTCCCTGTAGCCAGACACATATGCAACGCCATCTTTATATTCGCGACGATACCACCGTTGTTTAATGAATAACGGGTAAAGAGGGGCAGGAGTACAGGATGAAGATTAAACATCGGATTGACTGGTGCTAGACCAACAATCTTGCTCTCAAGTTTTGTAAGACCAAGGAACTGATTATTGATTTCAGCTGGGGAAAGCTACGGCTCCACAAACCTGTTGTTATCGTTGGGACGGCGGTGGAGGGAATGAATAACTAAAAGTTCCTGGGCTTGCAATCACTGAACGTCTGTTCTGGGCCGAGAACACCGATGCATTCACTAAGGAAGCTCATCGAAGATTGAAGGGCCTGTCCCACTTTCACAACCTAATTCACAACCTCTGCCGAGTTTGCTCTTGACTCAAACTCGCACCCATGGTCATCACGAGGTCGTAGGTAGGTCGTAGGTAGGTCGTGATGCTAGTCGTAGGTACTTGTAGCATCAAATGGGTCAGGGCATTTTTTCAACGATGAAAAATGTCCACGAGTAAAAAAGGTTGTGAATTAGGTCATGAAAGTGGGACAGGCCCTTTAGAAGATTTGGTATATTGACAAATATATTGAAGATTGTAGGAAGAAGTGTGGTAGGGCTCTATCGAACCTCTGCAGGTGTACGCTAGAGAATATACTGGCTGCTTACATCATGGGGTGGTGCAGCAACTGAAATTCCCACAAATGAAAGGTACTATAGGAGGTGTAGACATTGACCAGTCCATCACAGGTACTGACTTCCCTACCATTGAAATGATTTGTAGGAGACAACAATATCATCAGTGTCCCTCAACATGCCAGCAATGCTCTCAATGTGCTACTCCCACGGTACAGGTGCCTGAAAACCATGACTAGCAGACTTAAGAACAACTTGTCTGAAGAAGGGCTAAGTTACTCCAGCTTTTTGTGTCTATCTTTGGTTTAAACCAGCATCTGCAGTTCTTTCTCACACATTTGTTTCCAGCAACCATTATCTTGAACATCATAGCACTAACCTCAGCAACTATGATCTAAGGACTGGCTGTGTCTTTGGTTGCACTATTGACTTCAGTTTTACACCATTATGATTACCTGTTATTATTTTAAAATGTACTATATTATTATTATTATTATTATTATTATTATTATTATTATTATTATTATATATTAATATGTGTTTTTGTGATTATGGGCCTATTAAGCCACAATTTTTATTGTTTATCTCGATTTGAACATAACCATTTTTGACTAACAATTGGAAATTCAAACTAGAAAAGACAGATGGGGTAAGGAGTTGTTTGAGGTGCTGCATTTTTGGAGGTTAAATGTAAGAGGGTTGCACTATTAGTACTTCAGTTTTTGACAGGATTAAAGGGGGCATTACCTGTTAACATAGCAACACATTTGATAAAAGGTACTACGATATATGCATTCATAGAAACATAGAAACATATTAGAAATAAGTTATTGCATTATTATTATTCGGCCCTTATTATTATTATGATCATGGCTGATCATCCAATCAGTATCCCGTTTTCTCTGATTATCTGATCTATTAAGCCACAAGGGCCATTCTAACTCCCTCTCGATATGATGGATCAACCACCCTCTGTGGCAATCAGTTCCAGAGATTCAACTCTCAAACAGAAAAAAGACAGATCTCGGTTTTAAATTTTCCCCCTTATTTTAGGCTGCTGCCCCTTGTCCTGGAGGTTAAATGTAAGGGAAAAATCTTCCTGCATCTAGCCTGTCCAACCCCTTAAGAATTTTGTAAGTTTCTATAAGATCCCCTCTCAATCTCCTAAATTCTGAGGAATCAAAGGGGGCCCGTCTTTCTTCATAAGACATAGCCCAGGAATCAGAAAACCTTCTCTGTATGGCAATAATGTTGATCAGATTTGTAAACCGAATATGCACGCAATATCCAGGTGGGGCACCAAGTATAAAAACTGCAGGGGAACCTCCCTGCTCCTATACTCAAATCCTCTTGCTATGAAAGCCAACATTAGCTGGGGCATTGAGTATAAAAATAGGGAAGTCATGTTATAGCTGTATAAAACTTTGGTCAGACATTTGGAGATTTGTTGCAGTTCTGGTAGCCACGCCATAGGAAAGATTTGAGAGGATGCAGAATAGGTTCATTAGGATATTGCCTGGATTGGAGAGCATTGGTTATGAGGAGAGGTGGAACATATTTATAGTGTTTCCTCTGGAGCATTGAAGGCTGAGGGGTGAAATGACAGAAGTATATAAACCTATGAAAGGTTTAAATAAGATATAGTCAAAATAATTTCCTCAGGATAGAAATGTCAAATGCAGAAAGCAAAGGTGAGAGGGGGAAAGTTTAAAGAAGATTTGTAAGGCAAGTTTTTTTACGCAGAGAATGGTAGGTGTTTGGAACTCACTGGCAGGGAGTTGGTAGAAACAGATATGACAATGATGTTTAAGAGGCATTTATACAGACACATGAACAAGGGGAATGGGATCAGCTAGACTGGCATCTTGGTGGGTGAATCATGGTGGACTGAATGATCTGTTCATATGCTTACCATTCTATGTTCTATGATCTATGTACATTATTGGTCTCCTTATTTAAGGGGAAAATGCATTGAGAGCAATACAATGAAGGTTTAATAGATAAATATCTGGATGGGCAGGTTGTCTTATGAGGGCATAGGTTTGATGAAAAATTGGACAGACCATTGGCAGATTAAATGTGATCCCAACTATGAGGTGATGCATCTGGGAAGTCAAATAGGGAAGCAACATACAGGTAAATGATAGGGTACTAAGGGATGTTGATGAACAGAAGGATCTTGGAGTTTGTCCACATTCCCCTGAAAATGGCAATATAGGGTAATAAAGAAGGCATATTGCATACATGGCTTCATAGATTGGCATAGAATGCAAAACTTGGGATGCTATGTTGCAACTTTGCAAAACACTGCTTAGATTACAGTTGGAGTACTATGTACAATTCCGGTTACCACTGTAGGAAGGATACAGTTACACTGGAGAGAGTGCAGAGGAGATTCACTAGGATGTGACCTGGTTTGGAGGACTAATAATGAGGAAAGATTGCACAGGCTGGATTTGTTTTCGGTGGAGTGAAGGAAGTTGGGAAGTCACCTGATGCAGGTAAATCAAATTATAGGGGGCATAGATGAGATAGATCAAATATTTTGTTCATGATTCAAAAACAAGGGGGAATAGGTTTAAACTGAAGGAAGGTGTTTTATATGATATTTTTAATAGGAAAAATATGATATGTTTTATATATGATATGTTTTATAGGAAAATATTTTACACAGAAAATTGTTGATATCTGGAACTAGCTGCCAGAGCAAGTGGTGGAATCAGGTAAAATCACTATGTTTAAAATACATTAAGACAGGCAATTAAATAGGCAAGAGATAGAAAATTGTGGATATGATGCGAGCAAATGCAATTAGTGTAGATGAGTACAAAGGCTAGCATGGACACTGGGGACTGGCAGTCCCACTTCTGTGCTGTAAAACTCTTGACTGCCAAAGGTTGGTCATGCTAGGCTTACATCTGCCAGAGTTTGAAGGATTTTGACTGAATGGTGTGGAGATGATGTTTTCTCATGGGAAATAAAAAACTTGGGTCATTGTTTAACAAAAAGGGATTGATCAGTTAATGCAGAGTTGAAGGGATTTTTTCTCAGAAGATTATGAGTGTTTGGAATTTCCATTCCCAATGGGCATAGAAGCAGAGCCTGATATTTTTTTACGGCAGAGATACACTGTAGATAGATTCTTGATAAGCAAGAGGATGACAGGTTACTGGAATAGGCAGGGATGTGGAGTTGAGATTAGCCATGATCTTATTGAAGGGAAATCTAGGACTTTGAGCCTAGTTTAAATACTCACATTACACATTATTATTGGTTGCTTGTCTTTTCTAATTTATTTCTCCAAATTTATCTCTGATGTTAAATACATTTGAGTTTGACGATTTGTTTTGAAGTCGGAGCTTGTTAAATGTATATGAGATTAGTGGCAACAGGGATATCTTTTACTCAATGTTATGTCGTTTAATGCATTGCTTCATTCATATATTGGTGATGTGAGTCTATTACTGTCACAGTAAATGAAGATTAGTTTTGTAGTTCACAACATGAGAAGAGTGTAGGAAGTTAGAAATCTATTCCCAATCCACGTGAATGATAATGCCTGTTGAAAATGCAGTCTCTCACCTCTGATGTTATGTCATCTCTAACATATTGTGTACAGTATCCAGAATGTAAATGCAGTTCAGAGAATGTTTACAACACTTTACTACCTGGAACAGGTGGGTTTCATGTGGAAAAGTTGGCAGGCTAGGCTGTGAGACAGGAACTGAGGCAGAAAATCCTGAAGGGATGGATGAGAAGAAGATGCTTCCTCTTGTGAGAGAATGATGAAATGAGAATCACAATTTTTTTTAAAGGCAGAGATAAGGCAAATATGTTTCTTGGAGGGCTGTGAGATCTGGAACTATTCCTCAAAGGTCTATGGAAGCAGTCTTTGAACATTTTTGAGGCAGAAGTAGATGGATTTGTGCTAAGCAAGGGGATGGATGCACCCCAGGTGCAACATGGAATGCAGAGTTGAGGCTGCAGGTCAATCATGATCTTATTACATGTTGCAGAAGACTGAGGCTAATTCTGAATGTACTGAGTCATAGTGTAGTGTGCAGTGTTGTAATACTAGTAACATCCACCCGTGGAGGTTCATTTACCACTTGGCCATGGCACATTAATGTATGAGTAGATCATTTTTTGAGGAGGTATAAAGTGATCTTCTAATAATGATCCATTTACTGTCAGATTTCAACATGAGTATCTTTAATACTTCCAACTACTATAATTAAAAAAAAATCAAACTATATTGTCTGAATTCTGTATCCTCAAGACCATCAAAATGGATGGGTTAAAGCCAAGAGAAATTCCACATGTTAAAAATCTAGGAAAAAGAAACAACCTTCTTCACATTGACCCACATCCAGTTTTAATGGAGGTGAAATTAATTTTATTTTCAGAGACTGACTGAAATCTCTCAAGGAGGCTAGGTCTTTACATTTCATAGCGTTCTGAGACAGGAATACTTCAAGAAACTGGCAGTTGAAAACAGGTGTGAAAGTCTCAATATATCTGGACAATTTGTTTACAGTTCAGTTTGTGAGCAAAGGGGTCATTAATTTTTCATGTAGGCCTAACAAAAATATCTGTTTACAGGGCCACAACTCACCTTCCCAACCTCCCTCACGTCGAGAGGGTCTGACAGCTTAGTGAGGCGAAAGTCTCCCTTCGATAAGGAGTCTAGAATGAGGGGGCCACAGTCTCAAGATTAGTGGAAAACCATTTAGGAACTGAAACAAAAAGAAATGGGGCTTTGGCAATGATAGTACATCCAATGCATGTTTAACGTCTGCATTGAGTGGGATGTAAAATGCAGGCAGGATAGCCAAAGTGAATTCCCTCACAGGGAGTAGGGACGGATATTGATTTATTTAAAACTAGGATCAGTAGACTTCTAGATAATGGAGGAACCAAGTGGTGTAAGGCAAGGGCAGGGAAGAGGCAGAAGATCATTCACAATCAGACTGGCTCATTGGCCAATGACCTATTCCTCTTATATTTTAAGTCCCTTCATAACGGATTCTTCTGATAATTGGTCCACTGATAACTAGCAGAACTCAGTGAATCAGGCAGTATCTATGGAGTGACTGGACGTGATGTTTCAGGCCTGGACTCTTCCTTAGATGGTATTTCGGATTGGAAGCCACTTTCATACAATCTATAGAAAGTTTCTGACCTGAAACGTTGTGTGTCCATTTTCTCCACAGATGCTGTCTGACCTGCTGAGTTCCTGCAGCACTTTGTTTTGCGTAAGCTGATTTTTTGTTTAATTGGGGGCATCAAATGGCACAGCTCCAATTTATTGTGTGTGTTTTGCATTGATTACTTCATAAAGATGCAAATTTTAGCTTCCGGACCAAATTAATTATTACCTAGACAATGTATTGATTTGAGTATTAATATGCCAAAGTGCAGATTTGCTTTTTGTACATTGTTCCAGAGTTAGAATATTAAATTGACTCTTTTTAAATCAAACTGATGTCCTGTACCTACTTGTCAGGGAACATACAGGGGTTTTAAATGCTTACTTTATAATCTGGTTAATATAATGTTAAGTCACTGGTTATTCGTCTCCTGCCATCACGTTGAAATTTCATATTTAAGACTTTCCATCCTTTACTGGTTGTTAAGTTGTACAGAATCAACCTATCTTCTTTTCATAAGGTTTTCATTTTGTTATGCATACCATACATTATTTTCTTTATTACCCTTTAACTAATTATTGTCCTGTTTGCTGCATTGTCAAGCACATACAGATATGGGCACCTTTCCTCAGTCATAAACTAGTACTCGTGTATAAACATTTGCAGGAAAAAAGCTCTGACTGTTCATAGATTCGTAGGTTTTAGGAGCAGAATTAAGCCATTTATTGCAGGCAGCAGATCAGCCTTCCTGAGAGTGAATCCATGGAAAGCAACTTACCAGGATAGAGTCTCTGGTCATGTCCTCAGTGCCTGTACAGGATTATACATGGGCATCTTTAACCCTTCTCTATTCCAGTCTGAAATTCCCACTTGTTTTAAGAAGACCATTATCATCTCAGTGAGTCCCAAACAAAAACAAGGTAGTATGTCTCATTGACTACCATCTGGTGGCTCTTACATCCACCAAGTTCTTTGCGAGCCAGGTAATAGTGCATATTAGTTCAAGCCTCCCAGACAGTCAGGATTTACTGCAGTTTTGTAACTGGTCCATGGCAGACTCCATCTTCCAGGCCTGACATGCATCCCCAGAACATTGGGATAACAAGGACATTTCCTCCAGTCCTATTGATTGATAAATATCTAGAAAGATCACTGGACTTTAGTGATACTTCCTGCACAATATAATATTGTAGATAGCATCTGCAATATTATATTGCAGCATCTGCAGTTCCTTCTTAAACATAATATTGTAGATGACTGCAGCCTTGACCTATACCTTAGATTATGTAATTGAAAGCTATGAATAACACTGAAATTGCGTGCCCCTTGCTTGATAAATTATTCTGGCGAGTTTTGTATATTATTTCAGTATTGATCCTAATACCCCTGCCCCACTTAGGAAACCTAAACGGAAACCTCTGGAGACTTTGCGCCCCACCCAAGGTTTCCGTGCAGTTCCCGGAGGTTGCAGGTGGTTGCCGGAGGTTGCAGGCAGTGGAAGCAGGTAGGGAGGATGACAAAAACCTCCGGGAACTGTACGGAAACTTTGGGTGGGGTGCAAAGTCTCCAGAAGGTTTCCCTTCAGGTTTCCTAAATGGGACAGGGGCATTACTATTTTAAGATATCATCGGGACTTCATGACTTCATTGATGGGGTGATTTGTTCGTTCATGCTGTAACTATACTTTGGACTTGGATGTTTACTTATGGAGAAACCAGGGTAAATAAATATCACCTTCTCCATGCTTTGTCCCTGGTATTAAAATGCTTCCCTGGTACTGTTGGTCAAGGAATTCTAGGCGGCATGGTAAATTGCCCCTCGTGTACAGGATAATGTTAGTTTACGGGGATCGCTGGTCAGCATGGACTAAGTGGACCGGAAGGGCCTGTTTTCACATGATATCTCTAAACTAAACTAAATTACAATCACTGATGATGAAGAAATGGTGATATATTTCCAAGTCAAGATCAGTGTGCTTGCAGCAACTTCCAGAGAGCTAGTGTTCCATGTATTTGGTGTTCTTTTATGTGCAGGTATTTGAGGTGCTGTTGAAGCCTAGGGAGGTGCTGGGGTGCACCCTGTATGTGATACAAGCTGCTGCTATGCTACTGTTTTTACTAGATTTAACCTGGTGGCATGGTTGCTAATAATGCCACTTGCTTTGTGCTGTAACTATAAAGCCTCCCAGATGGCGAACGAAAATCAGAAACAACTGCAGTTGCTGGAAATCTGTAAACAGAATATACAGGAAATATTCTGCAGGTCAGCCAGTATCTGTTGACAGAGAAAATGTGTTTTCGACCCAACCAGCGATCTCCTTACACTAACATTATCCAACGTACACCAGCGACTATTTACAATTATACCAAGCCAATTAGCCTGCAAACCTGCGGGAGGAAAACGGTGCTCCCGGGGAAAATACTTTCAGATGACGGGGAGAACGTACAAACTCCATACAGACAGCACTTGTAGAATGGATGGAACCCTGGTCTCTGGCACTGTGAGGCAGCAACTCAGCAGCTGCACCACCGTGCTGCCCAGAATGAATGAACATTTTGAGTTTAAGACCCTTCATCATAGGTGGAAAAGGGATTTTTAAGTTGGAAAGAGGGAGGAGGCGGATTGGACAGGACAAAGTGAATTCTTTCCTTTGGATAAGGAGGTATTCCTTCCTAAAGGGAAATAATAATTCTCAGATTGCCCAGGCAATTTCTATATTAATGGGACAAATAAGAGTGAGAGAAAAGAATGGCACATGTTAAAGGTGTGAAATGCAGGTCAGAAATATTGTGGAATCTGAAGCCAAAAAGAGACTGTTGGAAATAGTTAGCACTTCAGACAGTGCCTGTTGAGAGAGAAAAGCTGAAGTAACATTATAACTGGGTAACCTGAATGGAACAGGTTAGTTCTGATACCATGGCACATTGGCACAGCATTTGAGTTGCTGCCATACAGCACCAGAGACCTTGGTTTTGATCCTAACTATGGGTGCTGTCTGTATGGAGTTTGCCTGTTCTCCCCATGACCTACATGGGTTTTCAACGGGTACACTGGTTTCCTTCTACACTCCAAAGCTGAACAGGTTTGTAGGTTAATCGGCTTGGTAAATTTGTAAAATTGTTCCTCGCCTGCAGGGATCACTGGTCAGCACGGACTTGGTGGGCCAAAGGGCCTGCTTCTGTGCTCTATCTCTAAACTCAACTAAACAGGAAAATCACGTTTTCTGAAATTGTTGGTTTTGATACAGTCCTCATGGCCGCCCAAGGGGGGGGGGGGGCACGATGGGTGCAGTCGGGTGCAGAGGAAAAAAAAATCCTAAGGGAAATAAATTGGAGTGCAATCAATGTTTCTACTTTGAAGCAAATTACCCGTAGGCGGCCGTAGGAGTCCGTGGATATATCATAGCGGCTCGTTATGCCAGCCGTAGGTACTCGGGGCATCAGGTAAGTCGGGACGTTGTTTCAGCATGATGAAAAATGTCCATGAGTAAATAAAATAGCCCCAAGTACCTACGGCCGGCATAACGAGTCGCTACGATATATCCACGGACTCCTACGGCCTCCTATGGACTCGTTATGAACATTCTGCGAGTTTGAAAACTCGGGAGAATTTGTGAATAACTCGGGGAAGTGGGACAAGCCTTTACTAACATAGACTAACAGTAACAGGTAATCAAATCAACACATGAACTATTTTCTAAAAAAAGGCTTTCTTTACTGCAAAAACTTACAGTATTTTATTTGCAGTTTTTGCATGTTCCTTTATAACATTTTACATAACATTTTACACCAATACAACTTGATTATTAAAATAAGGACAACATCAATTCTTGATTTTTTAAAAATCTATACAACAGTGATCCCAATCATTCCATTCCAGCCACTCATTACTCTTGACTCTTGACTCAACCAAAATTAATTCTGAAATATTGGTCATAAATTTGGTGCAAACCTGCTCCAAAATAAGGCTCAGAATGCACCAGAGGGCATCTAAAACCCCAGAGCTTCCAGGTCCCTTAAGTGGAAGTTGAAATGCTGTTTCTCAAGCTTATGTTGGAAAAGTGCAGGAAGCCACACATACACCGTGTCATGAAACCAGGTCATATTGAGCTTAAGGGTTGTTGAAATTGTGATCAATCCATGCGAGTAGACTAATCTATTGCACTTCTGATAAAGGGTTATCGAGAGTGAATAGATTTGAGAAGTCAGGGAATTATTGTCAAAGAGCAGCCAGCAAGTTTTGAACTTGCAGGAAATTCAAGGTTGCGGCAGTTACATGGAAAGGTGCTTGTGGTATTTCCCATATAGTTATGGCTGAATGAATCTTTTTACAAGTTTTGTGTTCGAAACTGAAACTGTACTTCCTCAAGAGATATTGGAAGAGTGCAGGTAAATATGAAGAGAACTGTTTCTTTCCCGACATGTCCTTGAGTGAGCCATCAGATTTTTCAAAGTAAAGATCATCCCAAGTATTTATTTCCAAGAACATCAATAGCTCATCATCCAACATCAGTGTGTGCAAGATTCAGTCTTTAGAGAGCCTGCTGATCTTCCTGACGTACATCCATTTCCAGGTCGCTTGTTACAATTCTAATGCTGTCTCACACAATCTTCTTAATCCCATCACACTGTCACACCGTGATGCTGATGTTATTATTACTGGAGCAATTGCATGGAATTACTTAGAGTGTGAACGGCAGAGAAAGGTGATTCAGGTCAATGCTGAATATTTATTGCAGCCCTCTCCATCCCACTCTAACAAAATATACTTTGATTCCTTCAACTCTCATTTTTCACTTTAATTACATCTTTGCCATTGCCTCAACTACTCCTTGTAGAATTGCACAGTTTAATCAATTACTGGATGAAATTCTCCTGATTTCATATGCGAATAGGAGTGTAGTTATGGCCCTAGATTTGTTCTTTGCAGAAGTGTAAACATTTTCTCTGCATCCATATCGTCGAACCCTTCCAGTATTTAAAAAAACACTTATCTTATCTTTATTTTTTTAAGTATCAGGTCACTGTTCAGCCTTTTATTTCAGTAAATAAAACATCAACTTTTCCTGATTGTTTCAGTCTTTTACTTCTGGCATCTCCCTTGCAACGTCTTCTGCCGCATTTACACGGCTCTGTGATCTCTGAACATTGGTCAACTGAGTATCAACCACATGAGATGTGGCACCGCATGAGGTTGTGTATCTGTCTTTTGTAGAAACAAAGAACTGCAGACGCTGGTTGACACCCAAAAGGACACAAGTGCTGGAGTATCTCAGCGGGCTAGGCTGCATCTCTGGAGAACATGGACAGGCGACTTTTCGGGTCTGGATCCTTCCACAGGCTGATTATGGGGGGGGGGGTATGGTAGGAATTAGGTGAACATTCGAGGGAGGGTCGGATAGGCAGATGATTGGAATAAACACCAGAGACAAAAAACAGAAGGTGTGAGACAGGTTTGAGGAGTTGCAGAATGTGAAACAGGGAGAGGAAAGTATCAGGTGGGGGATGGGGTGCGAAATAATGAGTCCACGTGGGGCACATGGAGGAGGGAGAAGGGGGGGGGGGGGGGGGGGGGTTTGGTGAGAGAAGGGGGGTGGGGTAGTATAAATTTGGAGAATTTATACCGTTAGGTTGTAAGCTACCCAAGCGGAATATGAAGTGTTGTTTTGTGTTGTTCTCTGTAAGCGGAACCTCCTTAACAGCCTCCCACCAGTCTGTCAGCAGCCCTTGTTCTGAGTCCAAAACAGACCTCAGAGCAACCTGGATGTTTCAAAGCAACTGCTTGCCAAGCACTCCATGAGGATTACGTGGAGCTTGGACTGCTGGCAGCCTACCATATCACAGCTGAAGATACCATCTCAGTTAGTACTAATATCAGTTCCCAGATTGTCATATTTATTTGTTTGGTGCATTCTGTAAACCAGCTGAACCATCAGTAACTGTGAAATGCAGGGAGCAAGGTCAGTTGTTAGGATGGCACAATGGCGCAGCGGTAGAGTTGCTGCCTAAAGGGCCTGTTCCACGGGCATGCGACTCCATGTGGCAAGCGTGACCTAACGTGGTCGCTTGAGCCGTACGGCCTCGCAGGGCCGGTCCCACTTCGATTGCCGGAGCCATATGGAGTTGTGCGGAGCTGGTCCCGACATCGCGTGGGGCTCCGAAAAACTGACCGTGTTCAAAAATTCCGCACGGCAATGGCCTGCCGGCCCGCAGCCGCCTCGACGGGCATACGCAGCGTCTCAGCGCCGTACGTCATGCGCGAACTTCCTGCGGACTTCGCTCGAACTTCACACCACTCACTCGACCTCCGCGCGGCCCCTGCTTCTGGTTTGGTCGCGCTCGCTGCATTCAGTTGCATGCTGGCAGGACCGGCCCTGTACGGGGATCACTGGAAACCGCGTGGCCCCCACTTCCGGTTTGGTCGCGCTTGCCACATGCAGGTCGCATGCTCGTGGGACAGGCCCTTTACAGCGCCAGAGATGGCGGATTCGATCCTGACCACAGGTGCAGTCTATACGGAATTTGCACGTTCTCCCCGTGACCGTGTGGGTTTCCCAGAGTTCTACTCCAAAGATGTACGGGTTTGTAGGGTAATTGGCTTTAACAAAAATTGTTCCTCGTGTGTAGGATAGTGCTAGTGTATTGTAATCGCTGGTTGGCACGGACATGGTGGGCCAAAGGACCTGTTTCCGCGCTGTTTCTCGAAACTAAACTAAAAGAACTAAACACTTCCCACATTTCATCCTTCTCCTTTAAAAAATGTGGTGCAGCCAGCTACAACCCTTTTGTAACCTAGGTACTAGGAGATATACTTGGTTCTAAAGGGCCTGTCCAAGTTGGGTGTCATTTGCGCGTCAAATACGCAACATCATTTACGCGTCATGATGCACGACGTGCGCATGGCATGCATTTTATGCGCATGGCGCGTGGTGAGGCGCGGTGGCATAGGCAGTGATGCACGGTAGCGCACGCCGTCCCAGGATTTGGGGATTCTCAAAATCCTCGCGTGCCACCTGCGTGACGTGCAAATGACGCCCAAGTGGGACAAGCCCTTAAGTTTACATAACTCCTTCAACCCTTTTGCCAATCCAGTGTCAAACTCTCCTCTGATAAACGTTTCTGCACCGCACCAACAGGGTGTGACACCATGACAATGGATTACATAGAACAGTACAGCACAGGAACAGGCCCTTCAGCGCATAATATCTGTGCCAAACATGATGCCAAGCCTAACACTT
Source organism: Leucoraja erinaceus (assembly GCF_028641065.1). NCBI lineage: Eukaryota > Metazoa > Chordata > Chondrichthyes > Rajiformes > Rajidae > Leucoraja > Leucoraja erinaceus. The sequence continues at coordinate 102,942,411 of NC_073378.1, read as the reverse complement.
ACCTGCCTGCATACAAGCTATACCCCTCCATTCCGTGCTGATCCATGTGCCTATCCAAAAGTCTGTTAAAAGCCATTATTATATCTATTGGATTGCAAGAACATTTATTATATTCATTTGCTTGTGTTTTATCTAACTTCCATTTCTTCCCTCACTTACTGATTAAAGTGCATACTAGACTGCTGCGCAGCATGTTTATTTGGTCATTATCTCAATATTTTCCAGCATTGATAAAGCAATGAAAACAGATCATTGCTCATCAAGCACATAGTATGATATGGTGGCCAATCTCTAGTCTCTGCACACAATGCTGTTCTGATGATCAATAATAGGATTCATGTTATCTTCCTGCAGTAGGACATGTCTTTTTGCTGTATTTATAACTACGGTCATGTATTTATTTATTTGCTATCAAATGGTGACTTTAAAGTGCAAAGCAATCTATGTCGATACATAATCGTTGTACTGTCTGAAACACGTGATGTTTAATGATATTAAAATATTCCTTGCATGTGATAATACCAAACCCCTGCATTGTTCATTTATATCCTTATAATCATTGCCTCGTTCCTTCCTCAGCAGAAATTTCCTAAAACCATTCAAGGTACTTCTCCATATTACAGATAGTAAGGCAAGTAACAGAATAAAGCTTTGAAACAAACATCTTTCAGGAATGACTAACAAATCCCACTTCACAGTGGTAACAGACAGCACATGTCAAAAATCTATCTCGCATGGTACACATTGTTGTCAATGGATTCTTCATAGCAAATATAAAATACATCAGCCAAAGAAGACATTTTCATATCCAGAGCGTTAAAGAAACAAGTTTGGACTTTAGTTGACACATTTAATCAAGAAGAGTGTATAGAGGATATGACATGGATGTGTTTTTTTAATATATTTGTCATGATAAAGTTTCTTTCTTTGTCTGAAGAAGGGTCTTGACTTGAAACGTCACCTATTCCTTTTCTTCTGAGATACTGCCTGACCCGCTGAGTTACTGCAGCATTTCTTTGGTGTAAACCAGCATCTGCAGTTCTTTCCTACACATTCTTTTTTTTCATATTGGTTTAGTCTGGTTGTTTGTCTTGGCATCGTGAAATATCTTGCTCGCTTCCTTCTTTGTGGGTATAGTGTAATGGGATGTGCATCAACTCTGTCTTATCTGTTTCTAGGTCGGTGTCACTATGGTGATGATTCTTTCTTATGATGCCTTGGTGTCCACCAGCTACATCAATAGTGCTATTTACACCATTATAGGTGATGGATTGGCCATTTTCTGTGTAAAATGATGTTTAACTTCATTTTCATGTGTCTGGAAAACAAGAGGTTTTATTCGGGCTATTTAGAAATGGAGATGTGCGATGGTTTTATCTTATGTTTTGACACAGCAGAAAATAATTCTGGGTTTAAACCCAATTGGTAGAGCAACCAGCCAATACGAATCTGCAGTGAAAGAGCTGGTATTTATTAGTCTAACATTTAAAAAACTCACATAATCTACAAAGATTTATCATTTGCTTCCGAATGCATGGTTTACAGCTGCTGTATAATCTGCTTACTGGTAATATCTTGTTCTGTGTGTAGTGCCTTTTATTGCACTTCATCGAAAAGGTTTTGGCAGCACTATCTATTTTAGACCTTTTCCAATATCTTCTTTGACTGATCTTGACCAGGAGTCACAAAGATCATTTTTTTCAGGTGTAAACAACGCTACTGGCTGAGAATGGCTGAAATTAGCTTCAGGTCCAGATGAAAGTGTAGACCTAATATTCCTTAACACAAATGCAATCTGAAGGTACTAGAAAGCTACACAAAAGTTGGGGATTGTTTAAAAGTAAAATATATAAGAAACATAACAATGCTCATATACACAGAGGAACATCTCCAATGCTGTCTCAACAAACTAGTGACAATAACCACAGTTATCTCTTGCACATTCTGCAGAGTTTCAAAATATATAATTTAATTCAGTGGCTAAAATTACTGTTTCTGTGTTCCTGAGGCAAGCAGAGCTGGGAGGACATGGCCTGTGATGAATTAGTTGGGTAGCATTGGAGACATTGCAAATGAATTCTGCTGGGTAGGCAGGAGAAAAAAATATCAGACAAGATGCTACACTGCTGATTACTGATCACTCTTGTAATGTTTCCTCTATTTATGAAACCTGCGCACATACTACAACCTTATTCTCCAATAGAATAATCTCATGATTAATACTTTATTGATTCACTTGTGAGTTACCATTGCATTCGGACCACTACCCTGAATAAGTTAGATTCTGAAGAAGAAAGGAGAAAATATCAATCAATTATATGAAAATGTGAACAATGAAAGATGCTAGAAATTGTATTTGAATAAAATAGCTTAGTTTTGTTTAGAGATACAGCTCAGAAACAGGTCCTTCGGCCCACTGAGTCTACACCAACCAGCTCCCGGTACACTTACACTATCCTACACATAGTGTACCTTCGATCTTCCAGCATCTGCAGTTCCTTCTTGAACATTTTAAATCAGAGTTGGGTGATTTTTTGAAGTAGAATTGGGAACACAATTTCATATAAAAGGTAGTAATAATATGGAGAATGGTCTTTCAATAGGTTTTGGATGATGGTCAAAATTAAAATTTAAGATTTAGATTGATTGATATTTGTTAAGTAAGCACATTGAGAGATATGAATCAAAGATAGATAATTAGAGCTGAGGTACATATCACCCACAATGAGATCGAATGATAACTAATGCTCCAGGGAGGGAATAATCCACACTTATTCTTATGTGCAAAATATTATATGTTATTGCTGCAGTGCAGAAGCTGATAGTGATTTGTGTGAAGTAATTTTGAATTAATAAAATCAATGTGCTGTTAATATGCATCGTGCAATTACTGAAATAGGAAATCAAGAATTTAACCATCCTTAGTTTAGTTTAGGTTTTACCACGTGAACTGAGGTGCAGTGAAAAGCCTTTGCTGCCTGCTAACCTGTCAGCGGAAGGCTATACATGATTACAATCCATCATCCACAATGTACAGATGCATGATAAAGGCAATAATGTTTAGTGTAAGATAAAGCCCAGTAAGGTCTGATTAAAGTTAGCTCAAGGGTCTCCAGTGAGGTAGATAGTAGCTCAGGACTGCTCCCGAGTTGTTGATAGAATGATTCTGTTGCCTGGAAACAATATTTGCAATGATCCGTTGCACCTTGCAAAAAAATCATGAATCAACTTATTTTATCCCTCGAGTGGATTCCAAGGTGAAAAGTTACTTGCTGACGTAATTAGGATCTTCGTGGCAAGTATCCCTGCAGCACAGAATCTTCTGAATGCCAAAATGTAATGAGCCCAACACAGAAATTCTACTAAAGATTTTCATAGTCAGAGAACCTAGGTCCTATTTTTAATCCAGCTATCCAAACTACCAAAGACTGAATATTTCTGACTTGTTTATATCATTCAGAGACATTATAAACAATTAAACACTAAACAAACTGTTCACTTTGATTGGAAAACCAACATTTTAAAATGCTTGAAACCAAATGAAATTATGATGTAAAGTTGATTCGGCCCTTCGATGCAATTCAATATGATCATGGCTGATCATACAACTCAGTATCCCGTACCTGCCTTCTCTCCATACCCCCTGATCCCCTTAGCCACAAGGGCCACATCTCCCCAATGAAATGAATGAGGTTACCTGCTCTTGTACAGAGAGGCTAGAGATTCCACTCTCTGTGTGAAAAATGTTCTTCTCATCTCAGACAGATTTCCCTGTGACCCCTTGTCATAAAACATCGGGTGCAATCTAGCCTGTCCATTTAAGAATGTGCATGATGTGCATGCAGGGAGCATCCCAGCAATGGAGCCTAGCCTGAACATTCCAGAAACACACAACGTTTGGAACTACCTCATTCATGTAGGAGTTCTGTACTTCTTTATCCTATTTATTGGAATGCAAGAGGCCACTGTGGATAAAACTTGTGTCTTGCAATATGGTGCATATATTTCATGATTCTAATTCTGCTCTAAAATCTTTATTTTCACATGATCAATAAATGAAAGTTACATGTTGTAGCAATTCTTGGACCCAGCGAGTGTCTTGTGTTATCAGGAGAAGAACCTTGAGCAAATGGAGATTTCATCTTCTGTAATCCAAACGTGTTTTTGATCCCTTCCCAGAGCTGTGAAGTCTCATTGGTCTGTGATGAATTAGTTAGGTTGCATTGGAGACATTGCAAATTAATTTAGCTGGGTAGAGAGCGGAAGAAAACCTATCAGATAGGATGCTATGCTCACGATTACTGATCCAGATTTGCTGATTTTAGATAGCAAGTCTCTATCCTTGAAGACTGCATTCATATTCTTGAAGGTTACATTCATGCCTGAATGTTTCAATGAACACGCAAAGCTGATGAGCTTCTTTGCTGCCAACAGCACTGACAAAACAATCCTGGGAACAATTGTATACAGGTAGGGAATAATAAAAGATTTTGGAGAACAAAATGGAGCAATTGGACTCATTGCACCTGTTTCAAAGCTAGCTGAATATTCAGTCCCATTTTGATATCATATTCTTGATGGCTAACCCTGTCAATAGTACATGCCACAATTCCCAAAGGGGAAATTTTAGAACAGTTTTACAATACCTGAAATATGACATGGAATTCTTGGAGTATTCTGCTTATTGCTTCAGAGTAGATGGTAGTTGGAAAAAAATGCACAAATTTGACCTGCTGGTTTAATTTGAGAATTAGTTCCCCACATAAGAATCTCTGACACAACTATCTCTCTGATCAAATAGAAAGCTTTAATAAAATTATGGCACCTCAAAAAGACATACCATTGAGTAAGGTGGCCCAGATTTTCCTGACTGGCAGTTCAAACTCACAGCTGGTGGAACTGCTGCCTCACAGCGCTCGGAGACCAGAGATTGATCTGGTCCTTCAGTACTTCTGTGTGGGGTTTACACTTTGTCTTGTGACCGCATCGGTTTCCTTGGGCTTCTCTGGTTTCCCCCCACATCCCAAAGATGTGTGGGTTTGTAGGTTAATTGACCTCTTTAAATTGCCCCTATTGTGGGGAGTAGATGTGAAAGTGGGATAAGATGGAATTATTGTGAACGAGTGATTGATGGCCAGTGTGGACTTGGTGGGCCGAAGGGCCTGTTTCCATGCTGTATCTTTCAATCAATCAACATGGAAGGTCAATCCTGCTTGTCCAGAGGGTCCTAGAGTCGAACAATAAGAGACTGAGCAGCAAAAGGGTCTCTAAGAGCATGATGGAGTGACATGCATGGGTTAAAATAAATCCCTTCTTAACTATTAGAGTCATAGAGTCAGTCTATTTCACACCTTACTTCAGCTTTGCCAAAGCTGTCAAGGTTATAAATGTGAAAAAGAAATAGAAAATGCTAGAAACACTCAGCAGGTCAGGCAGCATTTGTGGAAAGAGTAGTTTGCCAGATTATAAATGATGCTGAATGCTTCCAAAACACTTAAGGTGCACAGGGTAAATTGTTCAAGGTCTTAAAAGCATGCAGATGCCAGGAGTTCTATCAGTCTCAGGTCAATTAAATGTTTGGATATTCTGGATCCCTGAGGATAGCCAATAGCTGTTGCTGCATTGCACTCTCAGATCTAGGAGACCCGCACCAGCTCCAACCACCACCGACTATGGTTGGAGTTCCCAGCTCTAAGGCTGGGTTAGACCTCCCACAAGGACAGCACCCCCATCAAAATCAATGGGAATAAGTAATGACTGCAAATACATTCTTTTATTGAAGGTCAAATTACTTAAACATTTCTGCATATCTGCATTTAATTGTTTTAAGTTTACGTAAGTGCACTCAGCATTTTAGTTCTTTTCAAATGAAAATTTTAAAGTTTTTTCAGTATTTTTATTTAATAGTTATCGAGTCCTTTTGAATGTGTGTGAATGTCAGAGACACTCACAGTTCCTTTAAGTAACAGGGTTGGCAGCCAGTGAACCAGGGAGCTGGGCCATATGACTGACAAAGCCATTCTGGGCTTGCAACGGGCCATTGCCCTGGTGGGAGCCCAGTGCTATACTATGCTGCTCTGGGTCATACCACGTGCTGAGATACAGCTGCCCAGACAGAGTCTGCCTGTTCTGTCTCAGACAGGCATTTGGGAAGCTTCAACTGATTGTATAGTAATTGATTTTTTGCTTTATTAGTCTCAAGAGCTCCAGGCAAGGGGTGTCCTTAATTAAGAAGTATGAAAATTCCATGGAGTCCCGCTACTCTGCTCAGTCCCTGAATGCTGGGATTGCCATAGCTGATTGGTTCTCTGAGCAAATCTCCTGTCTCCCTCCCTGGTCGGAGAATCATTACCTGACCCGGAGCTATATGAAATCTGATGGTGCCGTTAATAGAGTTGTGAACATTTTGTTTAACCCTCTTGAGGTTCCTGAGCATTTAGTCTGAATGGGAAGCTTTATCCTGCATTGGCAGCTGGTGGACCTGATCTCACAGCATGGACAGGTTCTCTGCATCCCTTCTTTTGGCTCAAAAACATATAATCACGCTGACGTCTTGGGGCCTTCCCACAGAATCTATTGTTAGTCTTGGTGATCAAACAAGATGAGAAAAGGCGAGGGCTGGCTATCTCAGTCTGCATTCTGAGAACGTTTCCCACCAGGGCTTCAAACACGACTGTCAATCGCATGGACTGCACTTTATTTTCCCAAAGTGATCTTCCAGGAGGTGAGGCTGCCTATCGGGAACAGTAATATGGATGTATTGAACATTTATCCTTTGGCCACATCCAATCTCTTACACCACCCCTAATGACTTGAGCTGAGGGGTAAGAGTGCCTTCTATCTGGCTCCTTAGGTTTATGTCAGCCACAACCGTGAATCTACCATGAACCCATTTATTTAAATAAGGTTGCTCGTCCTAATTAAAAATGCAAGTGAACTCAATTTTTCATTTGTTTTCCAATAAGAACAGTTTAATGTGCCCTAAATTTATTTATTTTTTACTCTCGAATTATTTCTGTTTTTGCATTTATTTAAATTAACTTAAGCTGCTTTTAAATGACACGGATTATTGGACACATTCTCTCTGCCACCCCTCCTGCTTCTCAAAGCACACGGTACTGTGTGGTGATTGGGAATTGCTTGGCTGCTATTGGTTACAGGCCAGTATGAGGCAGCGAGTAGGTGAATGTGCCCCCTGCTGCTCTGTAAGTGTCTACCTTCATGAGGTGCTAGCATTTATTTTGAGCAGACTAGAAAATAAAAACAGGGATGTAATGCTGAGGCTTTATAAGGCTCTAGTCAGACTGCACTACTCAGAATACAAGAACGTACCTTTAGAAAAGAGATGCGGAAGAATTTATTTTGTCAGTGGGTGGTGAATCTGTGGAATTCATTGCCACAGAAGGTTGTGGAGGCCAAGTCAATAGATATTTTTAAGGCAGAGATTGATAGATTCATGATTATTGTGGTTGTCAAGGGTTATAGGGAAAAGGCAGGAGAATGGGGTTGAGAGGGAAAGATAGATCAGCCATGATGGATTGCGGAGTAGAGGTGATGGGTCAAATGGCCTAACTGTTCCTATTACTTACGAATTTATGAACCTATGAACTTATAATGCACAATAACGTTTTCTACAGATATCTACAGGAGAATACTTGGTTGCATCACCATGACAATAGGCATGCAGAAGTCAGTGCACTGTTTTACCTTGATACCTTTGTTTGTTTCTGGATCACAGGTATCATATGAAAGGTCCTTTCCAAATCAAGAAAAACAGTGCTGGATTAAACATTGTAACACAACAGGTAGAGGTGAATTGGACTCTACCTTAGCCTTGTTGTCCAGGTGTTCCTGAGATGAGTTTAGGGTCGGAGCAATGACATCTGCAATGGACTTGTTGCGATGGTTGGCAAAATGCTGCGGATCAAGGCTGGTTGGTAGATTCATTCTGATTCTCTCGAAGGGAATGATGATTTTACATCTGCCACAGTGACTGTTGATTCAGGTGCACCGGTGACTGTCAGGGCAAGTGGCAATCCACCACTGACCTCTATTCAAAGAGAGCGTAGAATGCCTTGAGATCTTCTGTGAGGGATGAGTTATTGGCATTGACACTGCACATCTTCACTTTGTAGATCAATATAGCGTGCAAGCCTTCATCCTTTTAGGATCATCTGAGGAAATATTTGCCTGCTGGAGTCATCCAGCATTTCAGCAAACCATTGTTGATAGAGATGTTGAAGTAGGGCCTAATATGTTTTCTGTTAAAGTGGCAGAAATACATACAATCATAAGAGCATGAGGAAAGTAAGCAGGAGTAGTAGGTCACTTGTTCCTAACACTTGCTTCTCTATTCAGTAAGATCAGGACTTCAACATCACTTTACGGCATTTACCTAGAATTCTGTGATTCCTCAATATTTAAAAATCTCCTTGAATATTGTCACTGTTCAAGTCTCCATGTCCACTTAATTCTCACAGCATCAACTCTGCGTCCAACGAAACGATTGGTGAAATGTTGTTGCCTTCTGTTCATTGCAAGTATACCCTTCTTACAGTAGATGTTGAGAACAGGTTTTTTTACACATTATTTCAGATACAGTATGTGCTCAACAGGGCTCTTCCCAATTTGATGGAGGTGTCTTTCCTCGTGTTTTAAAGCCTTCCAGCAATAAAGACCAATGTGCTATAAATCAAAAAAACTATGGATACTGGAAATCTGAAATAAAAAGAAAATACTACAACACTCAGCAGATCAGGCAACATCTCTGCAAAGAGTAGCTGAATTAACATTTCAGTTTGAAGTCTCTTCATCTGTTTGTCTTCCTAATTACTTGCGCTAGCTACGTGCTAGCTTTCAATCATCATGAAAAAGACACCCAGATTCTTCTGAACACCATCAGATCACAATTAGCATCACCCACAAAGTAATTTACTTTTCAGTGTTTTCTACAATGTGGATGACTCAACATCTTTTCCATATGATATTCCATCTGTTTTTCGGAGTCCTCAGTCATTCTTTTAGCACCTTCAAATACCCTTTGAGCCTCCAAAACCCGCAATGCCACCTAGCTTTCTATCATCTTTGAAAGAAATAAAGGACATCAATGCTTAACGTCCCACTTGGGTGCAAAATGTACAGCAGAGTTTGTATTTTAATTAGTAGCTGGTTCCTTTTGCTCAGATACCTTTGCTCTTCCCTCCTTTCACCTGTTGCATCTGCTGTCTCCCCTATTCTTCTTTCCATAACTATCATCTTCACCATTCTCTGTCTGCAGTTCCTTTTAACTTTCTCCTTTCACATCTTGCTCTTTCTCTCTCCTCGTCATTATCTCTTGCCTGGGTTTGTTTTCTAAGCTCTCATTTCTATTTCAGAGTTTCATTGAAAAACAAACCTTTTCACTGAACCTCTATACATGCGACAATAATAAACCTAAACCTAAACCTAGTTTCCTTTCTGCCACTTTTTATTCATATCTTCCATAGCTATTTGGAGTGACATGGGAATGTGCAATAGCAAAAAAGGTTATTGCAGTCCTGATGTTAGCTCTTGTACTCTCACACAATTCACTCAACTGATATCATCTCTTTTACATGTGAAGGATGGAATGGGGAAAGGGGGAACAGACTGGGAGGATGTATCAACCAAGTCACTGATAAATTTGCATCCTCTCTTTTAAAATATAGCCAGGTACAAACTTTGCTGATTTTTTGTAATCATGTAACTGCTGTCAATTGCGACTTCAAAAACTGCTACACCAAAATAGGGCAGCACAGTGGCGCAGCGGTACAGCTGTTGCCTTATAGCACCAGAGACCCAGGTTCAATCCTGACTGCGGGTGCTGTCTGTACAGAGTTTGTACGTTCTCCCTGTGACCGTGTGGGTTTTCTCTGGGTGCTTCAGTTTCCTCCCACATTCCAAAGCCGTGCAGATTTGTAGGTTAATTGGCTTCTGTAAATAGTTCCAAGTCTGTAGGATAGAACTAGTGTAGGGGTGATCGATGGTTGGCGTGGACTTGATGGGCTGAAGGGCCTGTTTCCACGCTGTATCTCTAAATGACAACAGGAATACATAGCAATATAACAAATTCCCACCATCATATGAGTGAATTTAAATCTTATTATCTACTTTGACTAATTGCATTACATTTACCTCCCCCCTCCCCCAGTTATTCAATTATCTGCTGATGGAAATGGGCTCTTTCTATCCATTCCGTCTAGCTGCTGTATCATTCTCTTTTCTCTTCCATAGATAGCATCCTCAATCTACTCAGTCAAATAAATAAATAAATACATATTTTATGACATATATCATGAAAAGCAAAGAACCTGGTACTGAGCCCTACAGAATCCCACTGGAAGGATCATTTCAGCAATGACACATTTTGCCTATTTGATTCCTGCCACTGTGCCAAAGGGCTCCAATTTATATTCCTTTGAATCTCATGTGCTTGAACCAACTTTTGTTCCAGTTTTGGAAATAAATTGGACCGTTGAACCTACTATCCTTTGAATAAGATCAAAACTAATCCAATGTTATCGTTAAAGTGTCTGTCCCACGAGCATGCAACTCCATGCGGCAAACGCGACCTAACGTGGTCGCTTGAGCCATACGGCCTCGCGGGGCCGGTCCCACTTAGATTGTCAGAGCCGTATGGAGTTGTGCGGAGCTGGTCCTGACATCGCGCGGGACTCCAAAAAACTGACCGTGTTCAAAAATTCCGCGCGGCAACGGCCTGCCAGCCTGCAGCCGCCTCGATGGCGTATGCACCGCTTCGACGGGCGTGCGCAGCGTCTCGACGCCGTATGCAGCGTCTTGACGCCGTACGTCACACACGAACGTCCTGCGGACTTCACTCGAACTTCACGTCACTCACTCGACCTCTGCCCGGCCCCCGCATCCGTTTTGGTTGCACTCGCTGCTTGCAGGCACATGCTGGTGGGACCGGCCCTGTACGGGGATCACTCGACCTCCGCGCGGCCCCTGCTTCCGGTTTAGTCGCGCTTGCCGCATGCAGGTCGCATGTTCGTGGGACAGGCCCTTAACACCACTAACCTGATCTTTCCCCCATTCCCTTGACTTCCTCGTAGTTTCATCACCTGTCAACTTCCATTTTGAATGTCTGCACCTTAGCAGCTCTCTCTCGAGTAGAACATTTGAATGTTCATGTCCTTCTCAGAGCTGAAATTGCCTCACATCTCCTTAGATGGTCTACCCTTTACTCTGAAACCATGTTCTCTAACTCTAGATAACTCACATCTTCTCAACATCGACAGTATCCTGTCAATCCTCCTCAAAATCTTAATTCCTTCAGTAAGATCATCATTAACTCTTCACAGCTCTAAAGAGTTGTGCTCTTTAGAGTTTAGAAGAATAAAAGTAAAGCAAATGTGCATTACTTCTCTTTATACATCAGCCCCTTCTTCCTTCAACCCAGTAATTTTTTTCTGCCCTGCCTCCAACGCAAGCATGATTGATCAGTTTGAGCCTTGCTAAAATTCATGTCAACTACATCAAATCCACTCTCCTCAGTGACCACTAAAAAATATTAAATCAAATTTGTCATACACAGTCAGTTAATAAATCCATCTAATTGTTCCTGATGAATCTGTCCCTTAAATAATCATTAATACTGTCCTTCAGAATTGTTCTAATTTCTCAACATCAAGGTTACATTGACTGGCCAGGAATTCAGTGACACGTCCCTTTTACCTTTTATAAACTATGATATAATGTTATTAGTCTTCCTGTGCTTCAGCCCATGTCTTTAGACAAGGAAGATGGGAAAATAATTTGTACACCATGTTATATCCTGCTTTCTTGCCCATAACTAGTGAGGTTTCCCCCAGTCTGGTTATTTATTGATTGTCAAAGTTGCAAATCTCCTCAATATCCTCAATATTTTATCTCTCAATATGGTTACTTCATTGAATATTTTGCTCTGTTCCTCCATTGCCAGCAAAGTTTCTTTATTTTTTCTCAGTATGCGGATGCCATTGGTAATTCATTGCTCATTTTTAATTGCTGCTGTACTAAGAGGCAGATTAAGTGCCTTGCTGGATCTGGAGTCACATCGATTCCAGAGCAAGTTACAATGGCAGATACACAACATGAATGAACCAAAGTGCAGTTTGGATAATATAATAGTTTCATACTGTTAATACATAAACTCACTTTTTGTTTGAATTCCAAGTTTATTTAATGCCTGCACAATCTCTAAGCCACCTTTTAATGGCTTGATTGTAACCTCGCCAGCTGGGGTAGATTCAAAGTCGTGACCCTTTGAGAGATGAAATGTATCTGGATTTGCTAATGAGAACGCAGGCTGCTTGTCCTGCAGCTGAACCATCAAGACACTACGCCTTCCAATGTCTGCAGCAGCCTCCTATTCTGTGAAGGCAAACATAGTCTTTAAAACCAATAATCACAGCTTTTGCCTGCATACACAGGTTTTGAACATTCAGATAAATACGAAGCAGGAATTTGATACTTGGCCCCACAACTGCTCATCATTTAAGTTCACTGCGAATGTGATTATTATCTCAACTCTGCTTTCCAAACTACACAGCCTAACTTTTCATTGCTTTGCTTATCTACCTACCATTGCTTTAAAAATATTCATAGTTTTTCCATCAACTGCTCTTTGACAAAGAGATTTCCAAAGATTGGGGAGAAAAATACATCACCAAATCCGTTCTTTAAATGGCCAACTTACTTTCATTCAGTGAAAATAAGAACAGAAGGACCTACGAGCACAAATGCATAATTGAGGTTTTACATCTGACACAAACGTCCTAATTTTGCTTTATTCTACCCTCTATACTCTTGTTATTAATAAACACCACGGTGATAAGAACAATTAGTTCAATTTGCCTGCAAAAATGTAGCACAAATGAGGTAATAGTTTTTAACTCTGCAAGAAATGTTATGGCATTATTTTCCTGTAATGCTTGGCAAAAAGCATGTATACCAGTGTTAATCAGGATTGAGGCCTCCAATTGTAACCCAAACATACATTGTTACAATTTGCCTTCATTCCATGAGACTAACGAGAGGTTCTGGTCCAGCCTGTAATACTTTTGAAAGGTACCATTTGCTTCACATCTATGCAGATTGTTACTCACTTCTCAGTTACCATTTTACTCTGGGTATAAATAGGACTCGATGGTCTGGGCTATAGGGAGAGGTTGAGCAGGCTACAACTCTATTCTTTAGAGTGCTGGAGGATGAGGGGTGATCTTATCTAGTTGTACAAAATCATGAGAAGAATAGATTGGGAGGATGCACAGAGTCTCTTGCCCAGAGTAGGATAATTGTGAAACAGAGGAAATAGGTTTAAGGTGAGGGGGGAAATATTTAATCGGAACCTGAGGGATAACTTGTTCACACAAAGGGTTGCGTCTGTAGGGAACGATGAGACCATCGAGGCAGGTAGTATCGTAATGTTTAAGCAACATTTAGACAGGTACATGGATAGGACAGGTTTAGAGGGATATGGGCCAAACGCAGTCAGGTGGGACTAGTGTGGATGGACATGATGGTCAGTGTGGGCACGTTTGACCGAAGGGCCTGTTTCCACACTGTATGATGCTATGACTCTAAGAATTTCACCCTGAAATTATCAAATAATTCCACATCCCTCAGAACCATCGGATTAACTCTAACCACATTATCAACATTTTCATTCTCAGTGTTCTTTTAGTTTTCAGTTTTAGTTTAAGAGATATAGCGTGGAAACAGGTCCTTCAGTCGACTGAGTTCGTGCCAACCCGCGATCACCCCGTGCACCAGCACTAGGGCCAATTTACAGAAGCCAATTAAACTGCGGATTAGTACGTCTTTGAAATGTGAGAGGAACCCGGCGTTCCCGGTGAAAACCCACAAAGTCATAGGGAAAATGTAGAAACTCCATGCAGACAGCACTGGTAGTCAGGATTGAGCCCGGGTCTCTGGTGCTGTAAGATTCTACCGCAGCCCCATTGTACCGCCCCTGTTCTGTAATCTATAATCTATATTACTAAAACTCTGTTCTTGACCGGTTTTGGCGATCTGTGTTGCGATTTCTGAAAGAACGCCGCCACCTACAGCTGTAATTTTTGGCCACCTTGCTCAGAGCCCCCCTCCGCCGCATGTGTGACGAGGATTTTTCCCGTAGATTAAAAATGACAGAGATATTAATGTTTTTACAAAATTCCCCATTCTCTCTGCTGCCCCCGCTGGCGGCAGGGGGGAGGGACTATAAAACCAGGAAGTGGTGTGCCTCAATCAGTGTCTGCAAGCTAGAGGAAGGCAGAGGGTCACGTTTCTCTGAGCTGTGAATAACACTGAACACATGTCTACTCAAATGTAAGTGCCCTTAGTGGTTCTAAAATGCTTGCAGAATATGTCTATTGGTTCTAAAGCTTGTAAAAAATGTCTATTGGTTCTAAAGCTTGCAAAAAAAAGTCTATTGGTTCCAAAGCTTGCAAAAAAAATGTCTATTGGTTCTAAAGCTTGCAAAAAATGTGTCTATTGGTTCTAAAGCTTGCAAAAAATATGTCTATTGGTTCTAAAGCTTGCAAAAATATGTCTATTGGTTCTAAAGCTTACAAAAAAGATGTCTATTGGTTCTAAAGCATGCAAAAAATGTCTATTGGTTCTAAAGCTTGTAAAAATATGTCTATTGGTTCTAAAGCTTGCAAAATGTGTCTCTATTGGTTCTAAAGCTTGCAAAATATGTCTATTAGTTCTAAAGCTAGCAAAAAACTACTTACTGCAAATTGTGGCTTGAAGTTGAAAGGCACTAACTGCAAATGGTGGCATGAAGTTGAAAGACTACTGCAAATGGTGGCTTGGGTGCTTTGGCTTGCAGTTGAAAGCCATTACTTACTGCAAATGGTGGCATGAAATTTAAAGGCACTACTTACTGCAAATGGTGGCATGAAGTTGAAAGGCACTACTTACTGCAAAGGTGGCTTGGGAGCTTTGGCTTGAAGTTGAAAGGCACTATTACTGCAAATGGTGGCTTGGTTGCTTTGGCTTGCAGTTGAAAGGCACTACTTACTGCAAATTGTGGCTTGGGTGTGGCTTGAAGTTGAAAGGCTTTACTTACTGCAAATGGTGGCATGAAGTTGAAAGGCACTACTTACAGCAAATGGTCGCTTGGGTGCTTTGGTTTGAAGTTGAAAGGCATTATTACTGCAAATGGTGGCTTGGTTGCTTTGGCTTGAAGTTGAAAGGCACCTCTTACTGCTAATGGTGGCTTGGGTGTGGTTTGTGATTTTTGGCAATCTTACTCAGTCCCCCCTCTGCTGAGCAGATGCAGAGAATTCTTCCCATCAATGAAAAATAAAAGTGTTATTAGTTTTTTTTAAAAAGTTGAGAATCTCTCTCCTGTCAATCACTCCATGAAAGCCACACCGTTTCCGATGGGGTGGAGGGGTTATAAAACCCGGAAATGTGGGGGTGGCTCAGTCTCTGCAAGATGGAGGAGGGAGAGGTCACGACTCGCTGTCTTTAGTGGCTTTGCACCCTACTTCAAATGGTATGAAACTGCACTTGAATTTGGTGGCCTTGCACCCTGCTAGAAATGGTAAGAAACTACGGGTCCCACTTAGTCTAGTGATACATAGAAACATAGGAAATAGGTGCTGTACTGTGTGTCATCACTGCTCATTTTCCGGCTGATCATGGTGGTGTCTTCTGCCAACTTGTAGATGAAGTTAGAACTGAATTATGCCACACATTCGTGAGTGTACAGGAAGTATAGTTGGAGCACTGGTACTGATAGTTATTATGGAAGATGTGTTATCACATATCCTCACTAATGGTGGTCTGATGGTCAGAAAGTCGAGGATGCAGTGGCAGAGGGGGATGGGGGTGCTGACTCGGAGGGAAACCTGCAGGTGATGGTGTTCACATTTGCCTAGTGTAGTTATAGAAACATAGAAACATAGGTGCAGGAGTAGGCCATTCAGCCCTTCGAGCCTGCACCGCCATTCAATATGATCATGGCTGATCATCCAACTTAGTATCCTGTACCTGGCTTCTCTCCATACCCCCTGATCCCCTTAGCCACAAGGGCCACATCTAACTCCCTCCTAAATATAGCCAATGAACTGGCCTCAACTACCTGCTGTGGCAGAGAATTCCAGAGATTCACCACTCTCTGTGTGAAAAATGTTTATCTCATCTCGGTCCTAAAAGACTTCCCCCTTATCCTTAAACTGTGACCCCTTGTCCTGGACTTCCCCAACATCGGGAACAATCTTCCTGCATCTAGCCTGTCCAACCCCTTAAGAATTTTGTAAGTTTTGTAAGATACAATGGTTTCAGTAGTTCCAGAAGATGTCTTTGCAGACAGTTCATAATCTGCGGGTTGCCATGGAGCCGGTGTGCTCCCTCACCCCTCCTCTTCAGCTGCTTCACCATTTCAGACAGATGTTTTGTTTTCGCATTTCAAACTTAGCTTTCTTATCAGCCTTTTCACTGGCATTTTATTCAGCTGTTACTGTTTCATAGTTTCAAGAATTTGCTTACTTGCATATAATTATATTTGAAATAAAAATGTTTTTGGTTTTATTTGAGTGGTAACTTATGCAGTTTATTAATTAATTTGGAAAACGGTTATTACAAGTTTAAGGATTTGTGTTAGTGTGCAGTCCATCATGTGCATTAGGTGATTTATTTAAATAAAATCAAAAATGAGATTAATAGTTAATTTAATGGTTTAAAGATCTGCTTGTGAACTAAAAACAAATGAAGCTTTGAAAATAAGTAATTGTCCCAAACAGAAACAGCTTAAATTAAAGAGCTTGTTAACAAGCTTAATTAATGATGTTTTCAAGAGAGAGTTAGATACAGCTCTTAGGGCTAGCAGAATCAAGGGATATGGGGAGAAAGCAGGAACGGGGTACTGATTTTGGATGATCAGTCATGATCATATTGAATGGCGGTGCAGGTTCTATGTTACTATGTTTCTATGAAACACCCAACACTGATTTAAGTTGGAGGTGCATCCATTTTCTGGTTGGGGCTAGTGCAATGATCTTAGAGTGAATTTCTATGTGTGCCAATTGCAATATGCATTTGGATTTCTCCAGTTTCCCCCCTGGTTATGCTAGTTTCAACTGAATTGGATTCTTCTCACTCTAAACAAGCCCGCAGGCTATAATCAGTCTGAAGAAGGGTCCTGACACGAAACATCACCTATTTCTGGGAATAATTCAGAAGATGCAGGATTTTTTCATCTCAAAGTGGAAGAAAGATTCAAAGGGGAGAATGAGGTGACTGTGGCTGACAAGGAAAGTCAAAGACAGCATAAAACTAAAAGAGAAGGCATATAATATAGCAAGGATTAGTGGGAAGCTTTCAAAGGCCAGCAGAAGGTAACTAAAAAGGGCAATACAGGGAAGCTAACCAATAATATAAATAAGGATAGCAAAGGTCTCTTCAGATGTTATAAAGAGTAAGAGAGATGCAAGAGTAGACATTGGAGTGCTGGGAAATGATTCTGGAGACATGATAATGGGGTATAAAGAAATGGCTGAGGAATTGAACACGTTTTTTGTATCAGACTTCACAGCAGACAACACCAGCAACATACCTAAAATTGAAGAGAGTCAAGGGGGGGAAGTTAATGGAGTGGCTATTGCTAAGGAAGGTGTTCTTGGGAAGTTGAAAGGTCTGAAGGTGAATAAGCCACCTGGGTTAGATGGACTACACCTCAGGGTTCTGAAAGAGGTGGCTTAGAGATAATATAATAATACATTTTATTTGTGGGCGCTTTTCAAAAGTCTCAAGGACACCTTACAGAATTTAACAAGAGTAAAAAACATATAATCGGAGTAAAATAAATAATAAAGACATCACCAATGCACAAATTAAAGACAGAATTCGATCCAAAGACAAAAAAAAAAATCAAAAACACATTGTGAAGAGAGAGCAGCGGCAGCTAAACCGCGCCAGCGTCCACTCTCCCTTGCGACAGCCATCTTGGACACAAACTAAAATAATCACTTACACACAAAAATCATCCCCCCACAATGGTTACCACTGTGGGGGAAGGCACAATGTCCAGTCCCCATCCCCAGTTCTCCCAAAGTCAGGCCTATTGAGGCCTCCGCTATTGCCTCTACGGAGGCCCAATGTTCCTGGCCGTTCTCGCCGGGTGCTGTTGCCCCGGCGTCGGGAGAGTACTCTCAGCGGCTGGGCCACTTGGAATGGCCGCTTCCTTACTGGAGACCGCGGCTTCCGAAGCCGACAAGGCCGCGCCAGTTTGGAGCTCCCAGGCTCCCGATGTTGAAGTCGGCGCCGCCCGCTCCGCTCCGCAGACCCGCAGCCCGGAGGTGTTAAACTCGGCGGTCACAGCTCACCGGAGCTCCAGCGCGTCGATCCTGGAGTGGTGATCTTTCAAGAGTCAAGAGTGGTTCCAGAGGACTGGATAATTGTAAATGTAATGGGCCTGTCCCACCTAGCGATTTTTTTTAGGCGACTCTCATAGTCTTGTCAGGTCGCTGAAAAAACGCGACTGGAACCCCCCCCCCCCCCCCCCCAACGACAATGTCTATGACAAGCTACAAAAATCTACAACCTAGTCAACGTCCACCTACGATAAGCTCCCGACAATCGGCGACTCAATTGTCGTGACTTAGGACGTCCACCTACAAACCACACCTACGACAACCTACGTCCACCTACGGCAACCTACGTCCACCCGCGACAAGCTACGACCCTGTAGGCATCAACTGAAGCCAAATTGCAGCAGCCCTCATGCTGAAAGATCAGCAAGACAGAAGGACAAGAAGAATGGGGAAGAAGATGCCGAAGAAGAGGTCTGTGTGGTTGAAGCCCTTGTTCCAGAACACACTCAGGTTGGGTCACTATGACAACCTGACGACTGTGCTCCAGCAAGAAGATGAGGCTGCATTCAGAAACTTCACCAGGCTCCCTTCTGACCTGTTTCAGGAGCTGAGGACATGGGTGGGCCCTCTCCTGGAGAAAAAGGAGACCTTCACGAGGAAGCCACTGGAACCAGGCCTGCGCCTACCTGGCATCAGGAGACTCCTACAAGAGCCTCGCCTACAACTTTCTTGTGGCCCACAACACCATCAACAAGGTTATCTGAGAGACCTATGAGGCCATCATCAATGCTTATGAAGATGAAGTCATGGACTGCCCTAGTACACCAGATGAGTGGAAGAGAGTGACGCGGGGCTATGATACCAGAGGAACTTCCAGCACACATGTGCGGCAGTGGACGGCAAGCATGTGGCCATCAGGTGTCCACCCAAGGGAGGTTCAATGTACTTCAACTACAAGAAGTTCCATCGTACTCATAGATGTGGTGGATGCAAACTACAACTTCCTGTTTGTGGATGTGGGCACACCTGGCAGTGTCGCAATGGTAGGATGTGGAGAGAGACCTCCCTTGGGCAAGCTCTGGAAGAAGGAACAGCAGGCTTTCCTGATCCAGGTCCTCTGCCAGGAGAATACAACCCTGACATACACTACACCCTGGTTAATGGATGATGAAGCCATACCCTCACACGCAGATGCCAAGGGAGCAGAGGATCTTCAACTACAGAATGTCCAGGGTTAGGAAGGTAGTGAAAAATGCCTTTGGCATCCTCGCCAGCAGATTTAGATGCTTGCTGACTACGATGGAGCAGGAGCTCAAGAATGTGGAGACCATTGTGTACGCATCATGCATCCTCCACAACCTGATCCGCACCAGACATGCAGCATCAGCAGCCATAGTGGAGGGTGACTGAGTGGACAACCAGACTGGCACCATCACACCAGGCTTATGGAGAACTGGAGGACAGGCTGCATCGATGGTGGCACTGGAGAGATTGCCAGGAAACACCAGCAAAAAGAGAGCCAAGGACCAGAGAGACCATCTCAGCACTTACCACAACTCCGAACTAGGCAGTGAACCATGGCAGAACAAGATGATCTGAAGACCAGCAGCAAACAGCCCACACCACATACACCACAAACACCACAAAGCCCACCACTCCAGTAAGAGAACAAACCACAATAAAAGTCCCTTTTCAGGTCCACCCACATCCTCCCAAAATACTTTAATTTTAAATGCAGTACAATGCTTGTGTTTGTGTTTGTTTTATTGATCAAAATATATGAAAATAATTTGCTTTTCAATGCAGTGCAATTCCCTTGTTTGTGTTTGCTTTATTGATCACATTATATGAAATTTAAATACTTGAAAGTGATGCCATGTGACGCTACTTTGAAAAATAATATCTTCATACATCAATTTGCCGTCAAAATGTCAAGCATTTTCTTTATTGATATTGAAACATACAAAAGTTTTAACAAAAAAAATGTTGATCAGAACATGCAACGGTACGTACAAAAATATTATAATCACATAAAAATTGAAATTATCTATAATAAATCTGTAAAGAATCATCACTTTAACAAAAGAAAAGTTTGATTTATTATGATTACAAAGAGATTGATTAGTAGGACTGGATGTTACAATCCCTAATATTCACTACAATTGACATTCTTGGGGATGACCACTAGGTGAATTTGCTAACAATCAGACACATCTTCAGTTGTGTACCTCAACGTCACTGGGTGTTTTGGCCTTTTATCACAAGACACCCTCAGTCGAGGCAGGCCCACTGCAGGTTGATCAGACCTGGGTGTGTGTCTTATTGTTAGCCTCTAGATGGTCACGTGGCAGCCCAGACAGCATCTTTCCCCTTCAGCCACAGCCAGTGACTGCTCCGTTCGGCGGCATTGGCAAGTTATTTTATTGCCTGCCCTTTAACTCCTACTTTCCTCAGGAGCCTTGCGGTGGAACTGGCTACAAAGCCCCTGCACCCCACCTACACTGGACACCCCCATACACTCCAACCTCTCTCCTCTGCTTCTGCTGCAAGGTTTGAAAATCAAAGCTTTTTCCTTTCATAAGCCTCGTCCACAGCCTCCCCCCATGGGACCGTCAGCTCAATGATGAAAACACGCCGACAGGAGTTAGATTAGAGAACGAGGTCTGGTCGCAGGTTGGTAACTGCGATTTCACCTGGGAACGAAAGCCTCTGGCCTAGGTCAACACGCATTTCCCAGTCCCTGGCTGCATTCAGTGGGCATGAGTTGAGAGGCGAGGGGTTAGTCCTCCGTTTCTTTCCTTCCCGGATCTGGGCATTGATAGGTATGATGTTGGTGGTAACTCTCTTGCACTCTAGTTCAGCTGCCAAACACCTCAGCACCTGGTTGTGTCGCCAGGTGTATCTGCCTTGTATTAGGCTGGTCCTACAACCGACCAGGATGTGCTTGAGGTTTGCTGGAACTGCACACAGGGGGCAGGCTGGATCCTCTCTCAGCCAAAGATTTAGGTTTGTGGGAGAGGGAAGGACGTTATATGTGGCTCTGATAATGAAGCTCAACTTATTTGACTCCATGGTCCACAGCTCTCTCCATGAGATCTTCCTCCTCTCAACGCCATCCCACGTCATCCAGCGGCCTTGTTTGGCTTGGATATGCCTTTGGCACACCTGGCTGCTTCTCCCTGGTGGCGCACCTCCTCCACCACCAGGTGCCGACGTTCAGCTGGAGTAGCCTTTTGCCAGGTAGGTTTCATTGCTCCCAGGCCAAAGCCCCCTCAGCCTTGTTGGACATGGCCCACTATGTCCCGGTGTTGGAGGGTGGATTTTGCGTCCAGTACCACTGCTGCTGGAGCCCATTTCTTCCCTGTTGCTTGGGTTGGAGCGACACCTCTTATAATTGGGTCCCGGGATTCTGTTGGTGTCATGTCCAGCCTCACTTTGGCACATTTGTATTCCTCCACCAGGCTTGAGACTGGCAGTGAGAGGGCTCCATTCCCATAGAGCCCTATGCTGCTGAGGTATCTCGGTAGCCCAAAGAGCATAAAACAGTGCTTAAAAAGTCTTATAATTGCATATAATATGAAATTCTCCATGATAAACCTATAAAGAATTAACAATTAAACAACAAAAAAAGTTTGAATTTTTACTAGATTATAAAGATCATATAACAGTGCTTCTACTTCTTCTTCTTGGGTATGGCGTGCACAGCCTAAAGTTGTAGGACAACTTGTTCTATTTGATCTTATTTGATTGTGCACATCGGGTTGATTGCATTCATTGGAACCGATAGGCCAGTTGGCCTGCCTTCAGTGAATGGTAAGATTTTAGAGTCCGTTATAAAGGATGAGGTTTCTGAGTACTTAGAAGTTCATGATAAAATAGGCCAAAGTTTTTTTTAGTTTTTTCTTAATGAGCTGAATAATTTGGAATTATCTTTTTAATCATGACAATATCAAATGGTCCTTCAACAATGACTTAGTTCTTTTCACTAATGTTACAGTTCAGAGGTTTGCTACATTATTGCCTTATGAGGAAAGGTTGGATGGTTGGGCTTGTATCCGACTGAGTTTAGGAGAGTGAGAGTGATCGAGAGTTCAAGTGTGTCATCTGCAGCAGCAGTGAAACAATGAAAGTCATACTTACTGCAGCATTCCAGGCACATTCAATGCAACAATGCAAAAAAATAAATATACGATAAATTATCAGATAATCTAAGTAAACAAGACCATGATAGTGCAAGCCAAAGTACATAGTGTGAGGTGCAACCTTAGTCATGCGTCCATTGTATTTTGATGCTGAGGTAGGGTTGTGCAGAATGGTTCAAAAGTCTGATGGTTGATGGGAATAATATTTTCTAGAACCTGCTTCCAAACTATATCTGGGAGACAAGAGCATAACCAGGATGGTTTGGGTCTTTGATCATATTTGCTGCCTTTGAGCGGAAGTACTTCCTGTAGATCCCTTTGATGGTGGTGATAGATTTGATTGAAATATAATATCCCCACAGGTCTTGTGTGTAGAAAGGAACTGCAGATGCAGGCTCACACCGAAGATATTTACAAAATTCTGGAGTAACTCAACGGAACAGGCAGCATCTCTGGATAGAAGGAATGGGTGATGTTTCGGGTCGAGACCCTTCTTCAGTCTGAAGAAGGCTCTCAACTCAAAACATGACCCATTCCTTCT
The DNA here is from genome assembly GCF_028641065.1 of Leucoraja erinaceus. Taxonomy (NCBI): domain Eukaryota; kingdom Metazoa; phylum Chordata; class Chondrichthyes; order Rajiformes; family Rajidae; genus Leucoraja; species Leucoraja erinaceus. The sequence goes on along the minus strand of NC_073378.1, from coordinate 102,919,387 downwards.
CTCCAGAGATGCTGCCTGTCCCGCTGAGTTACTCCACCTTTTTGTCGCTATCTTTGACACAGAGATACAATGTCTAAAGCAGAATACCGACCCGAAACATCCCCTAACCATGCTCTTCACAGAAAGTACCTGACCCGCTGAGTTACTCCAGCACTTTGTCCTTTTGCATGTTATCCAGATTCTGCAGTTCTTTATTTCAACGCATTCATTCTACTAGCTGGAAATTTGTTAAGGGATAAATAATTTATGCAATTTAAAGCATGCTCATTGATACATTCACAAAAACAATATATTGTTAAAAATAATTGCATTCTTTAACATCAAATTTCTTTGTACAGAGACTTTTTAATATTATATAAAGCTTTTCGGAAAACAATTATTCGTACTATATTGTGTGAAGTTCAATAAAAGAAATGTGCATCTGGCAAGCGATTGCTGTAAAATTCATCAAGTTCCACATGCCAATATTTGTATTAATGTTACGTTACGAACAATTTCAGAGTATCAAGTTAAATTAATATTCATAAATATTATTACTTCTCTGAAGGGAGGTTTATTGAAAAGATGACAGAAAAATAAAGGTTTTTGATTGTATAAAACATCTTTGAAAGATCCTGCCTTATACAGATTAATCAGAGGATATGAAAATTAAGCATGAAAGTGGATGAGACAAAGTGTACCTGAGAAACTCCGTCCTTATTATCAAACTATATTAATGTTATGAGAGGGAGGTGCTATTATCCAAACAAATATATTGGGGACAGGAGTCACATTCTCAGCCCTTAGAGCATACTCCTTACTTTAATAATATTATCATTAATCTGGCTGTAAATTCAACTCCATTTTCCCCTGCACCTGCAGTAACCTTTCACCTCCTTGCTTGTCAGATCTACCCTTGCCTTGAAATTATCACAGACTCTACTTCTGCCCGCAAATGACGAAAGGCATTTCTAAAATTCGTGACCCATTGGGAGAAGAAAAACACTTTGCCTTGTCTCTGTCCTAAATGGATATCCCCAGAGATCAGGATTGTTTATGATAATCCATCCTGGAAAGACTTGTGAGGATAGACACTATGTTTCTATGTATCTATCTGGAATAACTCAGCGGAACAGGCAGCATCTCTGAATAGAAGGAATTGATCATATATACGTCATTGGGTTATTCTGGAGCGCTAGTATGGGTATTTTGGGCTGAAGGGACTGGTTTCCAGAGGGCTAGTATGGACATTGTGGGCCAAATGGATTCTTGGACTGGCAGCTCAGTCACTCAACCCTGATGTACTGGTAGCTCACTCACGGCTGGTGGGCTAGCAGTTGACTCGCGGCTATTCATTGAAATTCCACTTCAAGCAGGGTGCAAGGACACCAAATTCAATTGCAGTTTCATACCACTTCAAGCAGGGTGCAAGGCCACCAAATTCAGTTGCAGTTTCCCACTTCAAGCAGGGTGCAAGGCCACCGAATTCAAGTGCAGTTTCCTACCACTTCAAGCAGGGTGCAAGGCCACCGAACTCAAGTGCAGTTTCCTACCACTTCAAGCATGGTGCAGGGCCACCAAACTCACGTGCAGTTTTCTGCCACTTCAAGCAGGGTGCAATACCACCAAATTCAAGTGCAGTTTCATGCCACTTCAAGCAGGGTGCAATTACACCAAATTCAAGTGCAGTTTCATGTCCACTTCAAGCAGGGTGCAGGGCCACCAAACTCAAGTGCAGTTTCCTGCCACTTCAAGCTGGGTGCAAGGCCACCAAATTTCAAGCCAGGGTGCAAGGCCACCAAATTCAAGTGCAGTTTCATGCCATTTCAAGCAGGGTGCAAGACAACCAAATTGAAGTGCAGTTTAATACCATTTCAAGCAGGGTGCAAGGCCACCAAATTCAAGTGCAGTTTCACACCATTTCATGCAGGGTGCCAGGCCACCACATTCAAATGCAGTTTCATACCATTTCAAGCATGGTGAAACCACCAAAAAAACACTATAAAAACTCACAAAACACCAGATAAACACCACACTCACAGTTCAGTAGACATTCAGTGTGTTCAGTTGATTCACAGCTCACACAGAGTCGTGACCTCTTCCTCCCCCATCTTGCAGAGACTGAGGCACAACCACACATCCTGGTTTTATAATCCCTCCTCCCTCCAATTGGAACGGGCATGGCCTTCATGGCGTGATTGACAGGAGAGAGATTCTCAACAATTTTTTAAACACTAATAAAACTTTTATTTTTAATTGATGGGAAGAATCTTCTGCACCTGATGAGCGGCGGGGGGCTGAGTAAAATGGCCAAAAATCACAGCCAAAAGTGGTAGCGTTTTATATCGTTATAGTTAAAATCAATACATAGTGCAAACAGGAAGTTGTCAAGTTTCCAACAACAACCATTTTTGTTTGCAGTGCAGCATTTCAAAGCAGTTACCACCACCATCAACAACCATTTGCAGTGCAGCATTTCAAAGCAACCACATTTTCATTTTCAAACCACATTAAGGGCACTCACAGTTGAGTAAACATGTGCTGTGTTATTCACAGCTCAGAGAGACGTGACCCTCTCGCTTCCTCCATCATGCAGAGACTGAGTGAGGCACAACACTTCCGGGTTTTATAGTCCCTCCCCCCTCCCACCAGCAGGGGCAGCAGAGAGCAAGTCAACATTCTTTAAACATTAATAACTCTTTTATTTTTCATCAAAGGGAAAAATCTTCATCCGCAGCGGAGGGGTACTCTGAGTAAGATGGCCAAAACCCACAGCCGTAAGTGGTAGCGTTTTTTCAAAAATAATGAAACAGAAAACAGGAAGTGGTCAAGATCTTACTTTTAGTAATATAGATTCTTAATTACCCTCAGATATAGTGTGTGCAGGCTAGTCTTGCTCGATCTCTCTTCTCAGTTCAACGTACCCTTAAGCCAGGAATCAATCTAAGCTTGGCACTAATGGACCAACTATATCCTTCGTTATAAATGGAAATCAAAACTAAACATAGCGCACAAAGTAAGATCACTCCAAATCTCTGTACAATTTCAGCAAGACCCTTTTCAGTTTAAATCCCTTTGCTATGAAAGCTAATGTACTGTTTGCCTTCAGAAAAAAAAATCTGCTGGATCATTAATTTGATTCCATGTAGATTTACCAAAACATAAGCACCTCCTTACTGAATAAGATCTACATAGGTCAGCTGATAAAACTAACCTTTGCAGTTCCTTGTTTCTACATTTCACCGCTCCATTGTGAAATCTCCTTAAAGTATGCCTCCTTTGAAGAAGCTCTCTTCCTCTCTCTAACAGGAGTTCTGTGAGTCCCTCTCTCACTGTTCCCCATTTATGGACTGTAGAGAGCACTTTACTGTATCCATGTTTTCCTGAGATGCTCCCGTTGAGCTACTCCAGCACTTTGTGCCTTCTTTGATAAAACAATATGTCACTGGATATTCGGATGAGCACAGGCCCAATCTAGGTTGCTGTTCGGTGTTGAGTTCAGTGTCGAGTTCAGTATTGATTTGGTTCTGATTGGAGTACTGCTATTGTTTCATTAGTCCTGTATTAGGAAATCAACACTAAAAATAACATTCCTAAATTACAATTTAGACACAGTGTATGATTGGGGAAAGTGCATAAAATGTGGACCAAGATCAGCATCAATCAGATGGCTTAAAAAGATCATACATAATGAATGAGCACTTAAATAATTATCAAAATGACAACAGGCAATCAAGCTGTATTCCATTTGGAACTTAAAAAACAGAAAATGTTTTCATTTATTTTTTTGTGTGTGCAGAATTTGCTGCCTATCTGGTTTCTTGAAGCATTTGGTCACAGTTTAATCAGGACATGTGTGAGATATTGCAATTTAGGGGGTCAAATGGACAAGTAAAGTATACAATAAATGGCAGGACATTTCAGAGATTGATGTACAGAGGAATATTTGATTGCAAGTGGATAGAGTGGTAAAGAAAGTGTATGGTATGCTTGCTTCATGGTTTGGGATGTCGAGTATAAAAACAGAGTTCCTGTTGCAGTCATATAAAACTTTGGTTCGGCCACATTTGGAACATTGTTTGCAGTTCTAGTTGCTGCATTACAGGAAGGATGTAGAGGCATTGGAAATGGTACAGAAGAGGTTCTTCAGGTTGTTTCTTGGATTGGAAAGTATTAGCTATAAGGAGGGGTTGAACCAACTTAGCTTATTTTCTCTTGAGGCTGAGGGACGACCTGAGAGAAATCAATAAACTTGCTTTGTCTTTGATGGCGTTAAGCTTCTTGAGAGTTGCCTCTACAAGGAGATGAGTTGCTGCTTCTGACCTTTTCGTATGATTAGCTTTTTAGTATGAGTGCAAATATATTGCTAAATCACTTTCACTGCCTGCATTATAGTGACTTTGACTTTGACTTCATTTGAAAACCTGTGTATTTGTGTGTGTGTGTCCATCCATGTACGCACATGTATGCCAAGTCCCATGTTTTATGTGCACATAAATAAACATGGTGGCAAATGACACAAAGTTTAATGATTTAACATATATTGCAGAAAGAAGAATAAAATATTAAAGATTTTTTTTATTTTCTTTGGGTGGAGGAAGTTGAAGGGAATGTGCAAAATGACGAGTATTTTAGATAGGTTACATAGTCAGAAACTTCTCTCCATTGCAGATATGTTTAAAGTTATAGGGTTTTGGTTTAAGATAAGTGGTACGAGGTTTGCAGAGGATCTGATAAATAATTTCTTCACCCAGAGGTGGTTGGAATCTAGAATGGACTGCTTGAGAAGCTCACAAAGTGCTGGAGTAGCACAGCAGATCAGGCAGTATCTCTGGAGAACATGCATTGGTTACATTTTGGAACTCTCTGAGAATGGACTACTGCTTGAGAAAGCTCAGCAAAGTATTGCAATGGAGTAGCATTGCAAAAGAATGCAGTATCTACATTAAAAAATGCACAAAACAATTGGTTAAGACATTTTGGAAAAGTTCGAAACACTGAAGTTCTTTTTTTCTAATCCAGGTAAAAGTGGTGGAGCCATGGGTATAAAATGCATAAAAACATTGCAAAAGAATGTACAGTAAAAATACATTTTAAAAAAATCCACAAAACAATTAGGTATAAGAATTAAGATTAATTAAAGTAACAAAACACTTAAGTGCACTTATTTTTCTAATCCAGGTCAGTGTCTTTTCTTAACCATGGGCTGTATAAATATTGTGCATCCAAACCCTCAGCTCATTTGATCTCACACTTACACTGTAGATACAGTGGTGGAAGTGGGAGATTAGAAACCTCTACATGAGGTGTAGCAGGAATATTTTATGCAGATGGTTTTTGTGTTATATAGTCTTCAGGCTACAATTATACTTCATGGCAGTTGGTATGAAGCTTAAATTGTTGGCATTGCTGCTTGCACATACTGATGTTCTATCTATGAGATTGCAGGGTGACTTGGACAGGTTGGGGAGTGGGCAGATGCATGGTAGATGATGTTGTCCTTATGTACACATTTTTAATTAAATCCTTCTCCTCCCCCCCCACTCACTAATTTTGTCGCCTCCTGCTGGCCAGCGACCATAATGGCTGCTGGCGCCCGCATCTCGCCTCAAAGACGCCATTTAAAAACAGCCGCACTGCTGATTCCTGAGCCGCTTGAGTTGGAGGACCACGTCTCCCATGCGAGCTACGGGTAGGGAACGGCTGCGTTGGGGTTGCAGTCCCAATGGGTCTGCACTTGATCTAGTCAGTCTATGAAAGTAAGCATGCAGGTACAGCAAGCAGTGAAGAAAGCGAATGGCATGTTGGCATTTATAACAAGAGGAATTGAATATAGAAGCAAAGAGGTTCTTCTGCAGTTGCACAGAGCCCTAGTGAGACCACACCTGGAGTATTGTGTGCAGTTTTGGTCCCCTAATTTGTGGAAGGACATTCTTGCTATTGAGGGAGTGCAGCATAGGTTTACAAGGTTAATTTCGGGATGGTGGGACTATCATATGCTGAGAGAATGGAGCAGCTGGGCTTGTACACTCTGAAGTTTAGAAGGATGAGAGGGTATCTCATTGAAACATATAAGATTGTTAAGGGCTTGGACATGCCAGAGGCAGGAAACATGTTCCCGATTTTGGGGGAGTCCAGAACCAGGGGCCACAGTTTAAGAATAAGGAGTAAGCCATTTAGAACAGAGACGAGGAAACACTTTTTCTCACAGAGAGTGGGAATGGGGTACTCAAGACACAGTTGTGGAGTTTTTTTTTTAACATGACAAATCACAGGATGATGTAAGTTTTCTGATATAAAAATAGAACTGAAGAAAGTCTGTGGAATTCCCTGGTGGAGGCAGGTTCTCTGGATGCTTTCAAGAGAGAGCTAGACAGGGCTCTTAAAAATAGCGGAGTCAGGGGATATGGGTAGAAGGCAGGAACGGGGCATTGATTGGGGATGATCAGCCATGATCACATTGAATGGCGGTGCTGGCTCGATGGGCCGAATGACCTACTCCTGCACCTATTGTCTATTGTATTTATCTTTAGCAACTATAGTATTGCAGGCGTTACCTCCGTGCTTCTATTTCTACTAATACATTTGCCAGATCTGGCTGATGATTATTTGGTAATGTGGAGAGACAGGCTATGAATTGATTTGTTTGGGAAGAGCAGACCTACTCTATCGAAGCCCTTAATGTGAACCGGAATGTGATGACTTCCCAATGACTTTATTGAGTCATAGAGCATGGAAACAGGGCCTTTGATCCATCTCGTCCATACTGACCAAGACGCTACATCTAAACTTGTCCTATTTGCCCGCGGTTGGTCCATATCCCTCTAAACCTTTCCTATATATGTACCTGTCCAATTGACTTTTAAATGCTGTTATACTATCTGCCTCAACTACCTCCACTGGCAACTTATTCCATATACCCATCACTGAGTGAGCAATTTATCTCAGCAAGAAAAATGAAGTAATCCCACTAGTAAGTGAAATGAAAGAAACTGCAGATGTAGAAACTTGATTCTAGATAACAAATAATACTGGAAATACTCAGTAGGTCGATGATGAGGCTTTGACCTGAACTTTCTCTTCTCACTGATGCTGCCTGACCTATTAAGTATTTCCAGCATTTTCTGTTTTTATTTCAGAAGTGATATAATAACCAAAATAATTTGACAGAGAAATTTAAAAGGAATGTTAACAGAAAAAGTGCAAATCAAAAAAATATAAATATAGCAATAAAATATTAATGGCATACTGGCATTTTATTGCCATACTGTTTTTGCCATCGGCTATCTTTATGTTGCAATGATTTATTGATAATATGCATGGACTATGATCAAAATTGAATTTTCCAAAGTGCATCCCTAAGGACATTGTGAATATGATGTACTGTCAAAGACCTGTTTCTATATTGTTATAACATTATCAGTGTAATTTCTTGTATAAAAGAATAAGAACAATCTCATCAAGAGTGCATTCCAATAGAAGCCAATTTATGTGTGCTGAAATATATAATTATCTGTTTTGTTGTGTTTAAATAATGTTGATGTGTATTTACTTTCTATTTGTAAAGACTGGCTGAACTTAAACCTCAGAGAATTCTATATAATTAAAATATGAGATCAATGATGCAATGTAAAATGGATAGAGGACACAGATGTAGCAAACAGATTGATTTATACATTCTGAAATGATCAATTATTTCTGCAATCACAGTGACTCCGAGAGTAGATGTACTCTGGTGAGCCACAGAGAGGAGGTAAAACTCTGGCCTGATCACTGAATTTATCAAGGTGAGTTTGGATCACTATGAGCTACGGAAGTCAGCAATTGCGAATTGTGTTGCTCTGAATGCAGGGCAGCATGGTGGCATAGTTGCTGACTTAAGGGCCTGTCCCACTTAGGCAATGTTTAGGCGACTTCCGGCGACAGTCACAGTTGTAGTGGGACACCGAAAAACCTGCTTCTCTGGACCCACCATATGACAATGTCTACGACAAGCTACCACCTGCTCGATGACAAGCTACGTCAACCGGCGACACAATTCCTTGCAACTTGGGACGTCCACCTACGACAACCTACGAACACACAGGTGACAATCTACGACAACTGAAGTCATCTTACGTCCACCCACAACAAGCTACGACCCTGTCGGAGACAACTGAAGCCAACTGAAGACGATTCAGTCGCCGGTTGACATAGGTTGACGTCGGTAGTCGCCAATGGAATTCTCCGAAGTCAGCACCCGGCGCCAACCAACGTCACCTGGTGTCATCCTGGCGACAATCTACGACAGCACCTACGACAGGGGAAGACAGGCAACATCAAGCACATTGTCGCCAAAAGGTTTTGAACATTTCAAAATCCAGCAGCGACAAGAAATAAGTCACAACACTTGAGGAGACAACTCACGACAATAAGGGCGTCATCCCATGCCACCCCGCAATCATGTAACGACAGCCTATTTTTCCGGCTGTCGCCGAAAAAATCGCCTTAGTGGGACAGGCCCTTTACAGCGCTTGCAGCGCCTACAGCGCCAGGGACCCGGGTTTGATCCTGAATACGGGTGCTGACTGTATGGAGTTTGTACGTTTACCCCATGACCTGCATGGGTTTTTTCTGAGAACTTCGTGTTCCTCCCACGTTCCAAAGATGTACAGGCTTGTAGGTTAATTGTCCTGGTATAAATGTAAATAATGTACCTAGTGTTAATGTGCGGGGATTGTTGGTTGGTGAGGTCTCGGTGGGCAGAAGGGCCTGTTTCCGCACTGTATCTCTAAACTAAAACTAAACTGAATTACTATTCAATGAAGCTTATAATGTGTAAATATGTGGATGTTGGTTGTTGAATACTCTAACCTAGCTGTGGATTGGTTGTGTTATTTTGGGTACAATACATGGAGCATATTGTGCTCTAATGCCAAAGTTGGGGTTGTGCCTTAATGGATTCATTTATGATTGGCAGATAGTTCTTTAGTTTTTCTTATAATTTAGTTGTAAACATTACCACTTTGTATTTCTGTTCTGTGCCAAAGTATGCATCGAAATGCATACTTACATTCTTCACCTAGAGATAATCACCATAATGTTCGCACTTTAGTATGTGATTTGCAGCTTTTTTTGATGTGAAAACCTAAATCATAACCTATTCATAAAATATTGATTTGGTTTCTAGCATTGGCATTGCCATATAATTAATCATTCTGACAAATATTGCGTTCAGATTTAACTAAATTTAGAGCAAAGCACCCTGTGCAATGTACATTTGATATCCATTCGTAACCCTTTTTAGCGTTTAGGTGGTCCTGGCTTGCGATTTAGCATCTGTACAGATCCAGTTTCAGTTTTATGCCATTCCTGGTTTGTGACTGTTGTGATCCCCTTCAGCTTCAAAGAAGTATTGGCACATAGTAGAGAACAATGAAGGGCTTGAGAGAGGTGTTCCTCGTGTTCACACGGAGAGGGCAGGGCAGAGATGTGCACAGATTAGCGGTCAGAAATACCCGATTAACAAGTTCCCCTGGGGTTTTGTACTTAATCAAAACAAAATGAATCCGATCAAAACTATTACACAGCCAGAGTCTAAACTAAGATACAAGGATCCTTAGTGATGTTGAATGCACTGTATTTTTTAGAATCTATTCATTGTTTATAGCTAGTTCAATTGAGAAACTGATAGCGTAAACTTTTGGTACCAAGTCACTCTATTGCTTCGATCAATAGGCACTGATAAAGATGATTTTACTGAATCAACCATTAGGATTGGGGAAACATTTTCCACTTTGTATATCAAATTATTCCCCTTCTGTTTATTAAAAGGTCTAACATTTCTTTCCTGCAAGTACAGAAAGGGATTCAACGTCCTGCAGTGTTCATGCAAGGTTTGAGCAAGTATGTAGGTATGACTCGTGAATCTCTAGTGGATTAGTAAAATGTTCACAAACATACTTTTAATGATGGAATGGCCTCTGCATAAAAGATTCCCTCATTCTGACATTTTAATGTTTGAACATCAAATTGAAAACGCAGCCTTATTAACCAAAAATATACTTGCTCAAAAGAAAATTAATCTGTTTAAAATCTAATCACAGTAAAATACAATTATTTTGTTCCATCAAGTTATAGGCTGTTTATGTTTCTATATTGCATCCGCACACACCTGAACATCACAGCTGATCTTTCAAATATTTGCATCCTGTACCTCATCTAAATATCCTCTGCTGATTGGTATTTATAGCTGCAATGTTTGGGAATGTTTATTTCCTCCCACATTGTCGTAGAATTTAAATTGTTAAGGTTTCAGTGACATACAATTTTAGTTACTGCATCATTTTATTCAAGTTTCTGTCTGAAAAATGTAAAGGTAATGAAAAGTATACCTACTTGTAACTTTTAATTTGCAATTTGCAATGCTTCATGGCTATGGAAAAAACAACAATTAGAATTGTATGAATAGAAATTGCAGTGTACCTCTGCTGGCCTGTACAATTCCCCTTTTCACCTGCTTTGGCTAGGGCCAATGTGAGGCACTTGTGCTGATTTATGAACTGTAATGATAAGCAGTAATATATATATAATCAGTATTTTTGGAAATAGTTGGGCTCTGGGAAACCTTGAATGAATGACAGATATTGTATTACTCCATTTTGATCACGAAAGAAGAAAAAATATATCAGCAATTGATTATGAAAGGCTGATTTCTCATGTAATACCATATTTTGTCAGCAGATGTTGCTAGGGCAAGTTCATCTTTAAAAAAATGCAAATAGAAAAATAATGTGAAGAAATCAGTAAGAGAAAATCCCTTGAATAAGGAGAAAGTATTGAGCCAATTGACATGAACTTTGAATTCTCCTATTTCACGTACCCTCCTACCCCATCTCCCCTTCTCATCCACTGAGTTCCTGCTCATCACTGATCCTAATCCTAACCCCCACCACCCAGTGCACCTTTCTTTCCACTCTCCCCTACCTACAGTATGCTGATGTTCCTTACCCCACCCCCCTCCCCCACCACCAGCTCATTGCTTCCATCCCTCCCTATCCTGATTCTCCCATTTTTCTTCTCCCTCTAACCTCTTCTACCCACCATCCTTCCCTATGGTTCTACATTACACTCTCCATCTACTTTCCTCGTCAGATTCCACCATTTCATACTTTTGTTTTATCTACCTCCTGCCTTGGTTACTATCTCCACCAATCTCTTCCGCACCTGACTCATCTGCCGATCAAACCAACCCCTCCTTAACCGGATCCACTTATCCCTTGCCAGGTCTTGCCCCACCTCTTCCCCTCACCTCTTTCCACTAGCTGACTCCCCTCTCCTCTAGTCTTGAAAAACTCTCAACCTGAACTGTTCATCCACCGATGCTTCCTGACACTGAATCTCTCCAACTGTTTTTTGCTCAACGTTCCAGCATCCACATATTCTTGTATCTCAAAATTATATATTTATTATTGTAGACTATTTTTATACAATAATGAATATAAATTTTCATCCATATTGTGGTGGGGCAGGTAAACATGGAATCTCTAGGGCAAGGAAGGTATAAGTTTTATCACGTAGAACCATGCAATGGAGTGCTTATAATTGAATCGGGAACCTGATCATGATGAAGGAGCAGTGCCTAAGGCAGATCATGTACACCAGGGAATCTTGTATGAGGTGGTTTATGAAGACTTACAGGGAAAGTTCACCATCTGCAATACATCTGCATATGTTCCCAATATCAGCGAAGGTTACCAAGGCCTCCAGCATTCAATTCGCACATTCCCAGGCACACAGAAGCAGTGAGCTGCTTTTCCAAGTACTACTCCCCTAAAGGTAAAACACTAGGGTGTTCCATGAAAACACCAATATTCTCTTGAGAGTCATGTTCTGAATTACACAGCCACGTGTGTGTTGATGCACACACAAAACTACTGCATAGATGTCAATTTAATTGGATCCTATAATTGGGAACTGAGGGCCTTGTGCTGTAGTCATGGTGAGCTCAGCACTTTGTTAAGGTGCACAAAAATGCTGGAGAATCTCAGCGGGTGCAGCAGCATCTATGGAGCGAAGGAAAATAGGCAACGTTTCGGGCCGAAACCCTTCTTCACTGTGTTACATTTTCAATCTCAGCATGGCTCACTGCATCTGCTGCTGCAAGTGAGTGTGGTGGCAGTTGAATCTCAGACATACAATGCCTTCACACCACAGCTGCTGCTACTACTTGTTATTATTCTTGTTCTTGAAGTGAGCACACAGCACACTAAGAGTACTGAGACTTAATTACCTATTTACCTATGGACACCAATACATAACAATCCATAGTAATGTATGTGTGTGAAAATATTTAGTACATATCTCATGGGGTAATCTTGTTAATATAGAGCTGACCAGGGATTCTTTCTATAACTTCCTGTGCCACAGACTTGACAGCACCAGTGATGAAGAGAAAATTGAACAATGCATTGTCCAAGAGATTGAATAGTGAACATTTTTGTTTTATGCCATGGTTTAAATATAGATCATGTTTGCAATAGTTGAAAAGTTTCAAATAATTTCATTGTCCTATCTGGGACACATGACAATAAACACTCTTGTTTAGGAGGCATCAAATAGAATCGAGCTGAGGTGAATGTATACAAATACTTTATTTTTAGTTTAAGAAAAATGAAGTAGAACGTTGCAAAATGAGAACAGTTTTGCTCACTGTTCTGCAATCTGCCATCCTGTATTGTACAAGAATTGCATAGTTCCTGACCAGGTAGAAAACAAGACACTTGAGTCAGCCCAAGTGGTCAAAGGGCCCCTGAGCCTAAAGGCACTCAGTTGTGGAGATTTTTTTTTAACATGACAAATCAACAGGATGATGTAAGTTTTCTGATATAAAAACAGAACTGAAGAAAGTCTGTGGAATTCTCTGCCTCAGATGGCAATGGATGCAGGTTCTCTGGATGCTTTCAAGAGAGAGCTAGTTAGGGCTCTTAAAAATAGCAGAGTCGGGGGATATGGGGAGAAGGCAGGAACGGGGTACTGATTGGTGATGATCAGCCATGATCACATTGAGTGGCGGTGCTGGCTCGAAGGGCCAAATGGCCTACTCCTGCACCTATTGTCTATTGTCTATTGTCTATTGAAATTCTAAAATATATTTGGAAGAAGGATTGAGAAGAGGTTTTCTTTGCCGTTTGAAAGAGAGGCTAAAGGCAGTACAGAAAGCTACTTCCATAAGTGTTGTTGAAATAATGCTGGAGATGGAGGCTGGTTTCAAGCATCTTTGGGAGTTAGAGCAGGGACAGTGATCAGAGTTGACAAAGTTGCCCAGCCTTCTTGGAGGCAAAATTAATCAACATCCATGTGAGTGTGGAAATTTTACAACTCCAGGAGAATCGTGTGAGCTATAACGACATACTTTCACAACCTCCCACCAACTTTCAGATATTTAAGTGGCTAAATTCAGTGGACACCAAAATCAGTTGGGGGGATTGGGGCGGATGATGAATTGTAACTGCTGACTGCAAATAAGAAGCATGACCACGCTATGTTGTGAGTCTGTCTCTCCCTCCACCTCTTCACCAGCTGCTTGTTATGTTGTACGTGCCATCCGCTCTTTCTCTCAATGATGTAAGGGGAGCAGTACCCAATGCAGCTGTGGGTGGAAGCAACTGGTTGTTGGAAATCCCTTGAAACTAACAATATGTCCTTCAGCATCTGCTGTTGCCATGCCCTGGAGATTTGACTACTTAAATAATATATAGAAAGCGCAAAACATTGATAGAGTTGTAGCAACCGTCAGATAGCAACCAACAGGTAATTGATAATTTCTTTAAATAGCACAGGCTGAAGAATGGTGGGATCTATTCAGCTTTTGAACACGTTCAATAACACAACGTTGAAAAAAGGTCTCAGCTGGAGAAATTTATTCCAATTCCGGAAAATGCCACTGCAAACTAATTGAGATTATTGTGTGGCATTTATTGTAGATTTTGCTCATATTCATTTATGTCTTAAATTACATCTCCCTGCTACAGAAAGATTAAAAGAGTGGGGATTTTAAAATGTGAAGCACAGGTAAAAGTTGATGGAGAAGAGAATGTAGTCTCTCCCTCTCCTGGTTAGTTCCTGCTATTGGAAATACGTCTGAAATTGGTATTGGTATTAGTTGCCTTTGGACACATTATCATCTGTGAATCATCTCACAGGCGAGCTCTACAGAATAGTTGCAGGGAGTGGAGAGAAGCCACTAGTTGTACCTGGCTGTTGTTATCCAGAATATTGATGACCGGGATCTTTATAAAGCTTGGTTTATGCTCTTCTGTGGACCCAGGCTGCGGGGTGCTGAGGGTGAGAACATCACAAGGCTCCTATGTACGGTTGCTCTGCATTGGAAAAATGCTCATTCCCCTCTCCACAGTCTATATACAATAGCAATCCCAGTGATTCCCATTTGTGATAAAAGATTATCTGCAATTGGAATCTGAGTTAAGAAATCGAACTTCTAGTGTGATTCATTTTGCCTTAAGGCCCTGTCCCACTTACGTGTCCTTGGCACGCAAATTACGCGACCTCGTCGTCGCGTGGAGGCACATGGGCATTGTGTGGCCGCGCGGGGCCGGTCCCACTGAGAAGCACGGAGGGGTATGTAGTTGTGCACGATATCGCGCGCCACTCCAAAGTTTTGTAGCGAACAAAATCTTCGTGCACCACCGGCCTGTCGCGTAAGTGACGGCCAAAGTGGGACAGGCCCAAGACTCTGGCGTGATAAGGACACGTAAGTGGGACAGGGGCTTTAGTTACTGGTAGAAGCACAATTTGTCCTGTGAAAGAGGCCTTTTACCTATGCAGGTCACGACAGTTTGGAGTTGCTGTTTCTACAGGCCATACCTGGGTTATAAATGCCCGACTTATGGACACTGTACAAATAAACAAGCTCCCATAATATTATTAACTTCAGAAATCAATATATGAACTGTTGTTTGTTTCCTATGCACAGCAAAATTAATTTCCTTTTTCTCTCCACTTGCAGTAATTGTTCACTCTCATCAGGCTCAGGTGCTTTTATGCCTTTCATTGCAATACTGTGGAGGCAAAAATTCGACGATCAGTGATATTTTCAGTGTGTTTCAAATTATGGACAAAATCGACTTATGCATGCATACAAAAACAGAACCCCTTTGTTATCCAGGGATAGCCTATAACTCAGAGTTGCTGCAACTGCACTTTGGGAATGACAATTGAGTAGGATGAAAAGGAGTACAGGAAGAAAGGGGACACATTAGCGACAAATGACACATACACAAAAACATAATCTGCTTCTATCTGCCACATCAACACATTTGACGCATTTGGTCTCGCCCTGACCAGAATATTGAAGACGTTTCTTTATGACCCAAACCTCCCCCATCTTCTCTTTAACTGGAAACAAACTTAGTTTCTTTCTTTTGTTTAAGAAGGAACTGCAGATGCTGGAACAATCGAAGGTAGTCAAAAATGCTGGAGAAACTCAACCGGTGAGGCAGCATCTATGAAGCGAGAGAAAAATGCTGGAGAACTGCCGTCTGAAGAAGGGTCTCGACCCGAAACGTCACCCATTCCTTTGCTCCATAAATGCTGCCTCACCCGCTGAGTTTCTCCAGCATTTTTGTCTACCTTTGGTTTCTTTCTTTCTCAGTTCTGACGAATGGTCTTGGACCTGAAATATTAAAGGGCCTGTCCCACTTACGCGATGTTTTCGGCGACTGCCAGCACCCGTCATAGGTCGTTACAGGTCGACGAAAATTTTCAACATGAATCCAACGGTGACCAGAACAAGTATGGTCGTGAGTAGTCTCCTCAGTCGCCCAGAGAGTCGTAGCGTCTTTTTGGTTGCTGCTGAATATTCACCATGTTGAAAATTTTGGCGACCTGTAACGACCTATGACTGGTGCCGGCAGTTGCCGAAAAGGTTGCGTAAGTGGGGCAGGCCCTTAATAACTCTTATTCCCTTTCCACAGATGTTGCCTGACATAATGAGTATTTCCACCATTTTCCTTTTTTATTTCAGAACAAGAACGGGATTAGCAAAAAATAATAATCTGTCACTCTGATGATGTGTTATGCTGAGATCCTTTTGTTGGTGTACTATTGGAGTGATTACATAACTTGAGTCTGTAGGGTGGCAAAGTGGTGCAGCTGGTAAAACTGCTGCCTCAGAGTGGCAGAGATCCATGTTCAATCCTGACCTCGGTTACTGTCTGTGTGGAGTTTGCTCATGCTCCCTGTGACCCCGTGGGTTTCTAACAGATGCTCCACTTTCCTCAAAAATGTGTAGGTTAATTTGAATCTGTGAAATTGCCTCCAATATGTAGGAAATGGATTAGAGAGTGGGGTAAAATTGAACTAGTATGAATGGGTGATTGATGTGTGGAGTCTGTGGGTCTGTTTCCATACTCTATCACTGAACTGACCTTCTAGAAGAACAATTCCACTGGGAAAGTAGATGGAGTATCATGCTAAAATTCTCAAGAGGTGTACGTGTATCTTCAAAGGGAAATGATGACTAACAAACTGGATGTCAGAGAAACTAGATTTGAAAATATCAGAAGAAACTGATTGTGAATCAGTGATTGAGACCAGGCATTAAAAACATCACCACAACTCTATCTCCCTTCCAGCAGTCTTAACGGGTGATAATGCAAGGTCACTCTTCCATGCACCTCTTCATGTGCTTGTTGCCTCCCTTATTTTATTTTCCTACCTGGAAAGCTTGCACCAGATGTAAAGTATTGATTGAGTTTGAAACTCGAACACTGAATGAAAGGAAGCTCTGTCTAATAAAAGCGACAGCACATTTCATTCTGCTAATGAGCCCTGGTCACTTAACCTCACTGCCTCGACAGTGACAACAATGATGCCACAGAGAATATTGACTGCATTGAATATTGAAAATAATGTCTCCTGGCCATTATTTCTATGTTGCATTGAGTCGGTGAAACTTTGTAGCAAAGAAGAACTCCATACAATGTCCCGTGGCATCAATCTTGAGCTCTCTGGAATTATGGCTAGGATATTAACAGCTTATTGATTTCATTTTAGTTGTAAGGTAGAATATATTTATCTGTTCATTTCTAAGATAAGACGAATAACTATTACTTGGCATTCGGCTATTGGCTGTGGGAATCACTGTAGTCGAGAGATAGTGCAGTATATAAACAGAGTATTGCAACAAATCAGCAGTAATGGCATGCTAAAGATCCTGTGCTTGAACAGATATGTGGGCTCACATATTCTGTCACAGTGGCCTGCTTATTAAGATCACAATTGAGTTCTAAGCATAGATGGGGGAGGGGGGATTTCATTTTTTGTTTCTCTAAGTAAAATCTCTTTTTAGTTCTGCAGTTTTTTTAGTTTAGTTTCGAAATACAGTGCGGAAAAAGGCTCTTCAGCCCCCCGAGTTCGCGCCGACCAGCAATTAGAAGTATAATAACATAGAAAATAGCAGGAGGAGGCCATTTGGCCCT
This sequence comes from Leucoraja erinaceus, assembly GCF_028641065.1. Taxonomy (NCBI): domain Eukaryota; kingdom Metazoa; phylum Chordata; class Chondrichthyes; order Rajiformes; family Rajidae; genus Leucoraja; species Leucoraja erinaceus. The sequence goes on along the minus strand of NC_073378.1, from coordinate 102,901,928 downwards.
TCGAGCCAGCACCAGCATTCATTGCGATCATGGCTGATCATCCCCAATCAATAACCCGTGCCTGCCTTCTCCCCATATCCCTTGACTCCACTAGCCCATAGAGCTCTATCTAACTCTCTCTTAAATCCATCCAGTGATTTGGCCTCCACTGCCCTCTGTGGCAGGGAATTCCACAAATTCACAACTCTCTGGGCGAAAAAGGTTTTTACTCACCTCAGTCTTAAATGGCATCCCCTTTATTCTAAGACCATGGCCCCTGGTTCTGGACTCGCCCAACATTGGGAACATTTTTCCTGCATCTAGCTTGTCCAGTCCTTTTATAATTTTATATGTTTCTATAAGATATCCCCTCATCCTTCTAAACTCCAGTGAATACAAGCCCAGTCTTTTCAATATTTCCTCATATGACAGTCCCGCCATCCCAGGGATCAATCTTGTGAACCTGCACTGCCTCAATCACAAGGATGTCCTTCCTCAAATTAGGAGACCAAAACTGTACGCAATACTCCAGATGTGGTCTTACCAGAGCCCTATACAACTGCAGAGAACCTCTCTACTCCTATACTGAAATCCTCTTGTTATGAAGGCCAACATTCCATTAGCTTTCTTCACTGCCTGCTGTACCTGCACGCCAACTTTCAGTGACCTGTGTACAAGGACACCCAGGTCTCGCTGTACCTCCCCCTTACCTAACCTAACCCCATTGAGATAATAATCTGCCCCCTTGTTTTTGCCACCAAAGTGGATAACCTCACATTTATCTATATTATACTGCATCTGCCACGCATCTGCCCACTCACTCAACCTGTCCAGGTCACCCTGCAATCTCCTAACATCCTCTTCACAGTTCACACTGCCACCCAGCTTTGTGTCATCCGCAAACTTGCTAGTGTTGCTCCTAATTCCCTCGTCCAAATCATTAATATATATGGTAAACAGTTGCGGCCCCAACACTGAGCCTTGCGGCACTCCACTCGCCACTGCCTGCCATTCTGAAAAGGACCCGTTTACTCCTACTCTTTGCTTCCTGTCTACCAACCAATTTTCTATCCACGTCAACACCCTACCATGTGCTCTAATTTTAGTCACCAATTTCCCGTGCGGGACCTTATCAAAGACTTACTGAAAGTCTAGATACATTACATCCACTGGCACCCATTTTACTTGTCACATCCTCAAAAAATTCCAGAAGATTAATCAAGCATGATGTCCCTGTCATAAATCCATGTTGACTTTGGCTAATCCTTTTACTGCTATCCAAATGCCCTGTTATTACCTCTTTAATAATTGACTCCAGCATCTTTCCCACCACCGAAGTCAGGCTAACTGGTCTGAAATTCCCAGTTTTCTCTCTCGCTCCTTTCTTGAAAAGTAGGATAACGTTACCTATCATCCAATCCACAGGAACTGATCCTGAATTGATTGAACTTTGGAAAATAATCACCAATGCGTCCATTATTTCTAGAGCCATCTCCCTGAGGACCCTAGGATGCAGACCATCAGGCTCAGGGGATTTATCATCCTTTCGTCCCATTAGCCTACCCAATACTATTTCTCACCTAATAAAAATTTCTTTCAGCTCCTCTACCCCCTTAGATCCTCTGTCCTCCAGTACATCTGGGAGATTGTTTGTGTCTTCCTTAGTGAAGCTAGATCCGAAGTACCTGTTCAACTCTTCTGCCATTTCTTTGTTACCCATAATAATTTCACCCATGTCTGCCTTCAAGGAACACATATTTGACTCTGCTACTCTTTTTCCCTTAACATATCTAAAGAAGCTTTTACTGTCCTTCTTTATATTCCTGGCCAGCTTCCCTTCATACTTTATCTTTTCAGCCCGTATTGCCCGTTTTGTATCCTTCTGTTGTCCTATGAAAGTTTCCCAATCCTCTGGCTTCCGGCTACTCTTTGTTGTGTTATACATCTTTTCTTTTAGTTTTTTTCTATCCCTAACTTCTCTTGTCAGCCACAGTTGCCTCCTACTCCCATTAGAATCTTTCTTCCTCTTTGGAATGAAATGATCCTGCGTCTACCGGATTATGCCCAGAAATTCCTGCCATTGCTGTTCCACCGTTATTCCTGCTAGGATCCCGTTCCAGTCTACCTTGTCCAGCTCCTCTCTCATGCCTTCATAGTCCCCTTTGTTCAACTGCATCACTGACATTTCCGATTTAACCTTCTCCTTCTCAAATTGCAGATTAAAACTAATCATATTATGATCACTACCTCCAAGCGGTTCCTTCACCTCGAGTTCTCTTATCATATCTGGTTCATTGGACAACACTAAATCCAGAATTGCCTTTTTCTCTGGTCGGCTCCATTACAAGCTGCTCTAAGAATCCATCTCGTAGGCACTCTACAAACTCTCTTTCTTGGGATCCTGAACCAACCTGTTTTTCCCAGTCTACCTGCATATTGAAATCACCCATCACCACAGTGGCATTACCTTTGTTCTATGCCAGTTTTAACTCCTGCTGCAACTTACACCCTACATCCCGGCTACTATTCGGGGGTCTGTAAATAACACCAATTAGTGTATTCTTGCCTTTACAATTCCTCAACTCAATCCACAGTGACTCTACCTCATCAGTCCCTATGTCTTCCCTCGCAAGGGACTGAATTCCATCCCTCGCCAGCAGAGCTACCCCATCTCCTCTGCCCCCCTGTCTGTCCTTTCTATAGGGTGTATAACCCTAAATATTAAGTTCCCAGGCCCAATCCTCCTGCAGCCACGTCTCAGTAATCCCCACAATGTCATACCTACCAACCTCTAACTGAGCCTCAAGCTCATCTACTTTACTTCTTATACTTCGCGCATTCATATACAATATTTTTAATTCCTTATGCATCTCACCATTCACATCGATCCCTATTACACTTGGCCATACTCTCCTATCCCTTTGTGAGCTTTCTTTCCCGTTAATTCTGGGGTCATTAACTATCCCTTTACTCTATTTCCCTTTAACTCCGTCCTTGACTATCCAATTTGATACCCCACCCCCCTTATTCAGTTTAAAACCACCCGTGTAGCAGTGGCAAACCTGCCTGCTAGAATGCTGGTCCCCCACCTGTTAAGGTGCAATCCATCCCTTTTGTACAGTTCCCCCTTACTCCAAAACAGATCCCAGTGGTCTAAGAATCCAAATCTCTGCCCCTGCACCAGTTCCTCAGTCACACATTCAAGTCCTGAATCTCCCTGTTCCTGCTCTCGCCAGCACGAGGAACTGGAAGCAAACCGGAGATAACCACCCTGGAGGTTCTGCTTTTACAGCATTTTTCTGAGCTCTTTAATGTCACGCTTCAGAATATTCATCCCCTTCTTTCCGACATCGTTTGTGCCGACATGCACTACCACCTCCGACTGTTCACCTTTGCCCTTGAGGATTTTCTGCACTCTGTCCGTGACATCCTGGATCCTGGCACCAGGGAGGCAGCACACATTCCTCGAATCCCGTCTGTGCCGCAGTAACCCCTGCCCATACCTCTCACAATGGAGTCTCGAACTACCATGGCGTTGCCTGACATCAGCCTCTTTGGTTTTGGCTCAACAGCCCTTTTTGCTTTGCAAGCCAGTCCTCCGCTCAGTGTGTAAATGTCTTCTGTCCCGGCAGTTTCTAAGTGGGTGAACCTGTCTTTGTTTGTCGGCCAGTTTTGTCGGCCTTGGATACAGCCACAATTGCCATTGTCCAGTTACTCTGGTCTGTCTTCATGAGTATTCCTGTCAAGTTCTTTCTCCACTTGTTGCTTTAGTGCATATGGTACAGGTCTTCATCGACAATACACAGTTCTCACATCTTGCTTAAGTCGAATGTGTCCAGAGTATCCCGTTATTCCCGTGTAACTGTTAGAAAAAATATTTGCATGTTTGCTTATGAAGTTTTCAAGACGTGATTTTGCACAATTCGATGCTGAATATGTTCTTCCAGTCTAACTCTGTTCTACTCAGCCAATCCTTTCCAAGGAGTGTTGGTTTATTTCTGTAGCTGGCCACTATGATGGGCAGTGTTACTGGCTCACCATTATGCTGAACTTTACAGTTCATTTGTCAACATGTCTCCAAAACTTCGCCCGAGTAGGTTCTCAGCACCTCTCAAACAATGGTATCTGTGGGAACTTTGTTTCGTACAGGTCTTTGCTCATGACCGAACAATCTGCTGCTGTCTTGATACACATATTGATTGTTGTTCATTTATCAATAGTTTAGTTCGAAAGTCCTTGCATTGGCTGGTGTTGGTTGCATAAATGATGTACAACCCAAGTTAATTTCCCATCTGGGATCACCTCCAAGTTGTGAACTCCTCTCTGGTGTTGTCGCTTGTTTCCCTCAGATTGTGAGTTTCCTGTTTTAAGCTTGGCCCGACATGCTGAGGCGATATGGCTTTTCGTCTAGCAGTTATAGCACTTGGCCATTTTGAACTGACAAAATTGGGATGAGTGATGACAGTTGCAACAATAACAACTGGCTGAACTCGGCTCCCCGCCATACTTCGGTTTTGGTTTAGTGCCTCTTGGTTTGGCCATAGGCACTGCCTTGTGACTACAAATGGCCACTGCAGTCCATGGTGGACGAAACACGCGAGCATTCTTTGATGCAATCTCCATTGTCGTAGCAATCTTGCACGCTTTCTCGAATGTAAGATCTGGAGTGATCATGTGTTTGGACTGCATTCGTTCATCCACTAGACCGCAAACAAATCTGTCACGTAGTGCATGTTCGAGAAAGGTTCCAAAGTTACAGTGCAAACTTCAGTTTTTCAAGGTAACAATGTACTCTTTGATTGTCTCATTCTGCTTCTGGTTTCCAGTGTCAAATTTATAGCTTTCTGCAATTTCCAGAGGCTTGGGGTTGAAGTGCTCCTCCAACTTCTTCATAATGTAATTGAATGGCACCTGTTTTGCCTTTATGGGTGCAAGGAGATTCACGAGTGTGCCGTACACTTCAGGACCGATCTCCGTGAGCAGAATCGCTTTCATGGTAATTAAAAAATTGGATTAATCTGGGAGTAGTGTAAAATGGGTGGTTGATGGTGGGTGCAGATTCAATGGATTGAAGGGCCTGTTTCTTTTTTTAAAATATTTAATTTTTATTTATTAGAAGCAAATGTACAACAATAGAATCAATGGCATATAAAATTATACAGTTATTGTACAGCTTCAATTTTAACTTTTTAGCTTTAGTTGGAAGAAAGGAGAAAAAGCAAGAAAGAGAAAAAGTGAGATGTGCAAATATAGAACCCCTAGACTACGTGGTGTAGCCACAGAGTGAATAAATGAAAGAAAGAAGAGGAATAGAAAAAAATAAATAAATAAAAGGACATAAAGAGAAAGAAAGAAAAAAAATGGTGATATATTTGCCTCGCATCCCTCCCCACCAACCTCACGCAACCCATAATTAGATTTAAATCCAAAGTTGTGTTGTGCCATACTATCCTTGTAATAAATCAATGAATGGTGTCCATGCCTTCGAAAAATGATCTGGTTTTTCTGCCAAGACAAGTCTAATATTTTCAAGACGTAGCGTCTCGGACAGGTTTAAGAGTAGGGACTGATGTATGTTTCAAAAATTTGAGTATTCGTTTTTTCGCCGTTATCAGGCCATAATTAAGGAAACATCTTTGAAATGATGATAGCTCAGAGCAGGCTTCTGACATACCTAGAATGATCAATTCCTTATCGGGATCCAATTTTATTTTTAGTGTTTTTGAAAAAATGTCACAAATTCCTCTCCAGAAATTATATAACTTCATATAAGAGACAAAGGAATGGGTTATAGTTGCTTCCTGAAGAAGACATTTATCGCGAAGGGCCTGTTTCTGTGCTGTATCTCCCCGTGATTGTGATGGCACATGCCCACTTGCTGGTTGCTGTGCTTGTTCCAAAGGAGATTATCAGAGTGTGTGATCAAAAGGGTGAATGGATGTTAGATGGGGATGTGAAAAAAAACAGCATTGAAGGAAGTAAATTTAGATGGATGATGGGGTTAATAGCACAGGCGTGATACATGTGTAGTTTATTTGGACATGTCCTGCACCAACTCAACATGCTCTTGCTAACGTCCTGCTAGTCCCCTTTGTTATCAGATTTCCTCTCTTATTGCCAGGAAGGAGTTACTCACTATCCCATCCATGATGAAGCTTTAACTTATGTCTGTACAACCTCCCAACTCATTCACATTCCACTTTTGGATTGGATCCTTGAATGAGAGTCGTCAAACATCAAGAGAGTCAAAAATGTTTAATTGTCATAGATACTGACAATGACATTTTTACTTGCAGCAGGTATTTACACAGAAGGTGGTGGATGCCTGGAAAGCAATGAGAGGGGATGGTGGTGGAGGCAGATAATATAGTGGCATTTAAGAGGCTTTTAGATGGGCACATGGATATGCAGGGAATAGAGAGATAGGGAGCATGTGTAGGCAGTAGCATAACAGGCCTATAAAAGCAATTCACACAGATTATATATAATAAACAGTTTAACAAATTAATAACTACAATACTAGAGCAATAAAATCCCAAAGTACTTAGTGCAACCACAGACAGTCCATTCCTTCTCTCCAGAGATGCTGCCTGTCCCACTGAGTTACTCCAGCATTTTGTCTCTTTCCTCGATGTAAACCAGAATTTGCAGATCTCTCCGACACAGACAGTCCATAGCAGCTCATTATTGAGGATAGTGTTGTGTTTAGTATTGCGTAGTGTTCAGGAACCTAATGTTTCTTGGGAGGAAACTGTTCTTGAACCTGGTGGTTACGGTTTTCAGACTCCTATATCTTCCTCTCAATGGTGAGAGCATGGCCAGGGTCCTTGGGTACTTCAGTTGAGTTTGTAACGTGCTCAGATTCAAGATTCAAGATTCAAAAACTTTATTGTCATTGTTCAGTGTACAGTACAGAGACAACGAAATGCAGTTAGCATCTCCCTAGAAGAGCGACATAGAATATGAGCAATAAATAAATATATTTATGTGCATACAGTCATAGTAGTGCAATTATTTTTTTCCTGGTGGAAGGAGTGTCCGGGGGGGGGGGGGGGGTGATTGGCAGTCACCGAGGTACAGTGTTGAGTAATGTAACAGCCGCAGGGAAGAAGCTGTTCCTGGACCTGCTGGTCCGGCAACGGAGAGACCTGTAGCGCCTCCCGGATGGTTGGAGGGTAAACAGTCTGTGGTTGGGGTGAGAGCAGTCCTTGGCGATGCTGAGCGCCCTTCGCAGGCAACGCTTGCTTTGGACAGACTCAATGGAGGGGAGTGAGGAACCGGTGATGCGTTGCACAATTTTCACCACCCTCTGCAGTGCTTTCCGGTCGGAGACAGAGCAGTTGCCATACCATACTGTGATACAGTTGGTAAGGATGCTCTCGATGGTGCAGCGGTAGAAGTTCACCAGAATCTGAGGAGACAGATGGACCTTCTTTAGTCTCCTCAGGAAGAAGAGACGCTGGTGAGCCTTCTTGACCAGAGCAGTGCTGGGACATACGACAAGCTATGAGATACAGTATATGCTAAAGAGATGGCCCTGTGAAGACATCTCAGACATTCTTAACCAGCTTTAAAGAATCCCAGCAGGTATTCTAAAATCCTGGCTCTAAATGTGCCTGGTGTTAGTAACCCTCCATTATGACAATTGCTGATATTGAAAGGGAAATTGTATTGATTTATATACCTTTGTAAAAGGTCACTTACAGTATAGGACTATCACAGTATTTAATAGCAAAAGTTTGTTTCTTTCCTGCCCAAATAAAAATAGTTATATAACGCACATGAATTTGGATAGAATTTGGGTTTGCATGCTGCAGAACAATCCTTTAGTCAAAAAATATTTCTCATGATCAAGCAAGCAAACTTCCATTGCACGGATACACTGGAAGTATAGATCAACATTGCGTACCATGTCTAAAGGGTTAATATATGCTCAACCTCACTTTCATCTAGTAGTCAAGCAAATTACGTCCTCAGAGCTGTTTGTTGCTATTGAGTCACAGCAGTACATTATGAGAGAAAATACTTTCTCAATCTGAAGAAGGGTCTCGACCCGAAACATCACCCATTCATCTCTCCAGAGATGCTGCCTGTCCCGCTGAGTTACTCCAGCATATTGTGTCTATCTTTACTTTCTCATCTGTTCTTTTTAGGTTTTACTTGTCAGCTTGAGAGTGTGCCTCATCAATAACTGGAAATTCACTGCTAAAATGTTGCATGCTCATTTGGAAAGCATAGTCTTAAATAAGCATGCTGATCATTAGCTCATTCAAGAAGCCTGCACATAAATTACCCAGCAACTTAGTTTGACATGAAATAAATCCAATAGACAGCTGCACTGGCATCATTTTTGTCTTGGATATGTACAACAGGCCCCCATGTCTAACAGGTTCCTTCACAGCAACAGGTGTAACTGAGAAGACTTTTATGTTGTCTAAGCATTTTAAATCGCAGATCCCTATAACCCGACACAGAACCCGTTCCATTTAAACATCAGTGAGAGTTGGCTAAATGTACATGAAGGAACTGCAGATGCTGGTTTAAACTGAAGATAGGCACAAAATGCTGGAGGAACTCAGCAGGACAGGCAGGATCTCTGGAGAGAAGGAATGGGTGGCGTTTCGGGTCGAGACCCTTCCTCAGACCATGACTTAGACTCAGCGTGTGTGTAGGTTGTTCTCATCATACTGCCCATTTACATTTGCAGGTCAGACCATAGACATCTTTACTAGTTATTGACATCCAACATTTGTAATCAGCTGAAGCAAATAGTAAACCCATGGAGAGACAAAGGACTGCAGATGCTGCAACCTTGGGCCAAAACACAAATTGCTGGCGGAACTCAGTGGGTCAGGTCATGCAGCATTGGGGAGAGAATGGACAGGCGATGGTTTGGGTTGAGACTCTTCCTTTGACTACAAAAATAGCTGGTGGAATTCAGTAAGTCAGGTGGCATATGTGGAGGAAAATTTACCCTTTTTTCAAGATGGGAGTAAAGTGGAAATAGCTGGCAGACAGAGGTGGGGAAATGGATGGGGCAACAGCTGGAAAAAGAGATGGCTCCAGATAAAGATTGGTTGATGATCAGATGAGTCAACTGGAGGGGAGTAGAGGGCTGAAAGTAGTATCCAAGGCAGAGGTGATGAGTGGAGAAGGCAAAATACTGTAGATGGTGAAATCTGATAAGAAAGAACGGTGATATTTTCTTAATGGTGATTGGATTAAACTGTTAAATGTAGAGGGCTGGAATTTGAAATAGAAATAACAGTGAGGACATCGGTACATACAATCATTAGGGAATTACTTGGAATCAAATTTGTTGTCCCTTGGAGTCCATTCGTGTTGAAAATCAGGAAGTGGCTAAAGTTTCTGTTCCTTCAGAGAATTATGGGCCTGACCCACTTACGTGACTTTTTCGGTGACTGCTGGCACTCGTCATAGGTCGAGGTCACCGGAAATTTACAAAATGTTGAAAATCCCGCAGCGACTAGAACAAGGTACGCCGCTTTGGGAAACTACACAGACTATAAAGTCTTCACAAAGGGTGTTGCCTGTATGGTCGTGAGTAGCCTCCTCAGCCGCCCAAAGAGTCGTAGCGTCTTTCTGGTCACCGCTGAATTTTCAACATGTTAAAAAATTTTGCCGACTTGCAACAATGTATGACGGGTGCCGGCAGTCGCCAAAAAAGTCGCATGTGAGACAGGCCCATAAATCTTACAATGAATTACTGTGTAGTCTGCATATAAATACATTGCAGAGTGTAAAGTTCCTGTATTTCCATGATTGACACCCAATAAACCCACCAGCAAACAATAGTGCTTAAAGATACAAATTAAATTTTAATGGCATGGGAACACTCAGTTTGTGCCAAATAATATCTGTAATACTGTAAGTGTACTTTCAGATGTGGCAGATTTTATTCATTCAGCTATGAATTATTGTTGGAGATTTTTTTTTACAGTTACAAATGATCAAAGTTGTGATCTGTACATCAGTTTTTTTTTAAACTGTACTTAACTACTGTTGGAAACTAATTATGTCAAGACTGGTTAGTTTAGTTTCGACATACAGCATGGAAACAGGCCTTTCAGCCCACCAAATCCATGCTGACTATAGAGCACCTGTTCACACTAGTTCTATGTTATCCCACTTTCCCATCCACTCCCCACCATCTAACCTGCAAACGTTTATGCATTGGATATCAATGAGAACAATGAGATTGTTACCTGCTGCTGTTTTACTAGCACATTGGTTGCAACAACAACAATGACAAGGAAAATACAATAAATGATCTGTTATTTTAATGTTTTCTACTGTCAAATTGTATTTTTGTCTTTGTCAACTTGCTGAACTTGCTCATTCAACGTACTGCAATTCTAATGCACAGCAAGAAATCCCAAGAAGGTAAATGCCATGCTGTGTTATACTAAATTAGGTAATGAACTGCAATTTCCTGAGAGAGGGACAGGTTTTGTAGTAAAATATTGACACGGTTAGATCTTACAGTGTGTAAAATCTATTCTCCAAATTGCTTTCATTACTCTTTTACAACAGAACATCAGTATGATATTACAATGCAGACCACCTACTGGTGTTTTTAATCTGCAATAATTGTAAATGGATGACATTCATCTAAGACAAAAAGTTTCATGTTAATTACACAAACAAAAGATGCATGCTGTTCTGATTTTCAATCATAAAATAGGGCTGATGGAATTACAAAATGCAATTGCTTGAAATGAGGTTGTGGGATTCTAATGTGCATCCTGAATTCTCATTCCCACTGGAAAGATTAGCCAGTTAATATTTCAGCAAAGTAGTGGAAAGAATCACAAACAAGTGTGATGAATGTCATTTTGTTGGTGTATCGGGAAACCATGCAAGATTATGGTCACAGAGCTCATTTTTAAATTTGGTATAATAAAAAGGAACAGTCTTTAAAATATGAGTAGCTTCAAAAGTGAGGATATTCTAAATCCATTTATCAGGATCTGGGATAGACACAAAAAGCTGGAGTAACTCAGCGGGACAGGCAGCATATCTGGAGAGAAGGAATGGGTGACGTTTCGGGACAAGACTGGTTAGGGATAAGAGAAACGAGAGATATAGACTGTGATGTGGAGAGATAAAAACCAATGAATGAAAGATATGCAAAAAAGTAATGATGATAAAGGAACAATCCATTGTTAGCTGTTTGTAGGGTGAAAATGAGAAGCTAGTGCGACTTGGGTGGGGTGGGATAGAGAGAGAGAGGGATTGCCAGGGCTACCTGAAGTGAGAGAAATCAATATTCATACCGCTGGGCTGTATTCTGCCCAAGCGAAATATGAGATGCTATTCCTCCAATTTGTGTTTAGCCTCACTCTGACAATGGAGGAGACAGAGGACAGAAAGGTCTGTGTAGGAATGGGAAGGAGAATTAAATTTTCCAGCAACCGGGAGATCAGCTTGGTTCTCGTGGGCTGAGCGTAGGTGTTCCGCGACCAATCGCCCAGTTTGCGTTTGGTCTCGCCGATGTATAAGAGTCCACATCTTGAACAACGGATACAGTTGATGAGATTGGAGGAGGTGCAAGTGAACCTCTGCCTAACCTGAAAGGACTGTCGGGGTCTCTGGACAGAGCCGAGGGAGGAGTTATAGCGACAGGTGTTGCATCTTCTGCGGTTGCAGGGAAAGGTACCTGAGGAGGGGGTAGTTTGGGTGGGAAGGGGTGTGTTAACCAGGGAGTTGTGGAAGGAACGGTCTCTGTGGAACACGGAAAGGAGTGGAGATGGGAAGATGTGGCTAATGGTGGGATCCTGTCGAGGTGGCTGAAATTTCAGAGGATTATGTGTTGTATGCGACGGTTGATTGGATGGAAGGCAAGGACTCGGGGGACTTTATCTTTGTTGTGACTAGGTGGATAGAGGGCAAGGGCAGAGCTGCGGGGTACCGAGGAGACACAAGTGAGGGCCTCATTTATGATGGTAGAGGGGAACCCGTGCTCCTTAAAGAATGAGGACATCTTGGATGTTCTAGTTTGGAACACCTCATCTTGGGTGCTGATGCGGCGTAGACGATGGAATTGGGAGTAGGGGATAGAGTCTTTGCAGGAAGCAGGGTGGGAAGAAGTGTAGTCGAGATAGTTGTGGGAGTCAGTAGGTTTGTAATAGACGTCAGTCAATAATATATTTCTTGTGATGGAGAGTGTGAGATCAAGAAAGGGGAGGGAGGTGTCGGAGATGGTCCAAGTAAATTTGAGTGTAGGATGAAAATTGGTGATGAAGTTGATGAAGCCCATGAGTTCTGCATGGGTGCAGGAAGTAGCACCGATGCAGTCATCAATGTAAAGGAGATGGAGTTTGGGGATAGGGCCAGTGTACAGGATCTGGGCATTGCTGGCAAGGTCACCATTTGTTGCCCATGTCTAATTGCTTCTGAGAAGGGGGTGAAATGCTGCCTTGAAGTGCTGCACCTCTTTTTGTGACGATACTCACATAATGCTGTGACAGTTTGCTTTCAATGGTTCATAGGTTCAGGGGTAGAAGTAGGCCGTTCGGCCCATCTAGCCTACTCCACCATTCAATCATGGCTGATCTATCTTTCCCTCTCAAACCACTCTCCTGCCTTCTCCCCATAAGGCCTGACACCCTTACTAATCAAGAATCTGTCAATCTCTGCCTTAAACATGGTACATCTGTAGATGTTTATAAGAGTAATTGGAGACATGCTGAATTTCCTCAATGTCTAGAGGAAGTAGTGACTTCTAGACTGTCACTTCAGTGTGATTATTCATGACAGAACTTTGGTAATATTTACTCCAAGGAACTTGAAGCTTTCAAGCATTTTCACTTTGGCACCATTGATGTTGATATTAGCATGTGCTCCACCACGCTTCCTGAAGTTGATAACGCGTTCCTTCTTCTTGCTGATATTGATGAAGAGGTTCTTGTCCCGACACCATGCTACTAAGTTCTCTACCTCCTTCCTGGACTGTGTGTCATCACTGCTCATTTTCCGGCTGATCATGGTGGTGTCATCTGCAAACTTGTAGATGGAGTTAGAGCTGAATTATGCCACACATTCGTGAGTGTACAGGGAGTATAGTTGGAACACTGCTACTGAGAGTTATTATGGAAGATGTGTTGTCACATATCCTCACTAATGGTGGTCTGATGGTCAGAAAGTCGAGGATGCAGTGGCAGAGGGGGATGGGGGTGCTGACTCGGAGGGAAACCTGCAGGTGATGGTGTTCACATTTGCCTAGAGTAGTTATTATAGAAACATAGAAAATAGGTACAGGAGTAGGCCATTCAGCCCTTCGAGCCTACACTGCCATTCAATATGATCATGGCTGATCATTCAACTCAGTATCCTGTACCTGCCTTCTCTCCATACCCCCTGATCCCTTTAGCCACAAGGGCTACATCTAACTCCCTCTTAAATATAGCCAATGAACTGGCCTCAACTACCTTCTGTGGCAGAGAGTTCCAGAGATTCACCACTCTGAGATGTTTTCCTCATCTCAGTCCTAAAGGATTTCCCTTTTATCCTTAAACTGTGACCCCTTGTCTTGGACTTTCCCAACATCGGGAACAATCTTCCTGCATCTAGCCTGTCCAACCCCTTAAGAATTTTGTAAGTTTCTAAAAGATCCCCCCTCAATCGTCTAAATTCTAGCAAGTACAAGCCGAGTCTATCCAGTCTTTCTTCATATGAAAGTCCTGACATCCCAGGAATCAGTCTCGTGAACCTTCTCTGTACTCCCTCTATAGCAAGAATGTATTTCCTCATATTTGGAGACCAAAACTGTACGCAATACTCAAGGTGTGGTCTCACCAATACCCTGTACATCTGCAGTAGAACCTCCCTGCTCCTATACTCAAATCATTTTGCAATGAATGCTAACATATCATTCGCTTTCTTTACTGCCTGCTGCACCCGCATGCCTACTTTCAATGACTGGTGTACCATGACACCATCCTTCCTGGTGATGGGGATCATACATTTGGGATACACTGTGCTGCGCATTTTACAGACAGTACATGCTACAGCCACTGTGTCCTTAATAAGAAAGGGAATGAATGCTGGATCACGGACAATGATGATACAGAGTACAGGAAGCAGGTAGAGAACTTAGTAACATGATAGCAGGGTATCTATCAACTGGGGCTGCAGGGGTGGATTTGGGTTGGATCTGCTGTTAACCAGGGCAAATGGAACTAATTCCACATACGCCTGGCTTGTGCCTTGTAGATGGTGGAAAAGATTTGCAATCTCAGGAGCTGAGTAACTCACCATGAGATACCCAGCCTCAATCTGTTCCTGCAGTCACCACATTTATGTTCTTGCTTCTCCATCTCCAGCATCAATAATGTTCCTCCAGTTGTTGGTGATAATTGTTTTGGATTACACTTTCTTCAGCATTGATGTCTTTACTTCAATTGTATCTAAAGGCTGGGTGGTTTGAGTCTCTCTTGTTGGAGATGGTCTTTGCCTGGCACTTTCAAGGCACAAATATTATTTACCATTTTTTACCCTTTTATAAGGTTTATTGCACAAGGCATGGTTTTGCTTATTTGCTAAGTTGTTGATAGCAACCACCTTCATTTGTGAGGTTTGATTTAACCATTGAGATGTGATCCCCTTGAGACCCATTGACCATTGCTTCCAGGTCTGTTTGATGCCTTTTGAGTTGGGAAATGATGTTCTGATGTCAAAGGCAGTTAATCTCACCTCACCTCTGGAATTCAGCGTTTTGTTCCATGTTTGGACCATGGCTGTGATGGAATTTGGATTGAAATCATGCTGTGAACCTTAGACCGGACTTTTGTGAGCAGGTAATTGATGAGTATGTGCCTCTTAATACTACTGTCAATGACATCTACCGTGGCCTCACTGATGATTGTGACCAGACATATTGGGCAACACTTATCTAGCGCAGACATGTGCCGCATAGTTCGGTAGATGCCGATGTTGTCACCACACTGGAATAACTTTTCGAAAGGTGAAGCTGGTGCTGAATTTCGGGCACCAATCTTTTATATTACAATTAAGAAGCTTCTGCTCCTACTGTTGCATGCAGTAATAAGTTGGCGATATCGTGTGAAACTAATTTAATTGCCTGAGGACAGGTGGCCATGATGGTGCTGACCGAAGGAGGAAGCTTAAATGAAACATCTACTCGGCAGGTTTAGCTGAACACAGTTGTGAATATTTGAGTCTGTTTTTCTGTTCACATAGTGGGTCCTGCCATTGTTCAGGTTTAGGATGTTGTTGAAGTCTTGTCCTCCCATTCGATCTTGAATTCTCCACCGCTCTTCATAACTAAACATGGCAGGACTGCGGATCTTTGATCTAATCATTGGTTGTGAGGTTATTCATTCATGTGCATTGTTTGAAAATCTCCCCAAATGACTTAAGATAGTGGAAGTCTGAAATAACCCATTCTGACGGAGGGTCTCAGACCTGAAACATTAACTATTTATATGGACGTAGCCTGATCTGTTGAGTATTTCCAGCAGTTATTGTTTTAGGCTATTGTGTGCTGATTTTGCTATTTTCCACTCATGTTCCCTGTGTTGGAGCTTCAGTAGAACGGCACTTCATTTTCAGATCGACCTGGTGGTGTTCACGGCATGCTTTCTGCTCTTCTCCTCTCTTAACTTAGTAATCAAGAGAAGGTTTCCTGGCCATAATCGATCTGTTACCATGCGACTCTCTTGGGTCAAGAGTCAATGGCGAGGACTCCAAGGACTGCTCCCTCCCACTCTGCTGCCACCTCTGGTGGGTCTGTTCTGCCGAGGAACATAATCTTTCCAGTTTATGTGATGTAAGAGCCTATGTGTCTGTAAGGAATGACTGTGAGTGCAACTATATAAAGCTATTGCTGTTGGCAGAGTTCTCAATATTTTGGCACTGGTTCCCAGATGTTATGAGGAACATATTCTGTTGTGCTGCAGCAAGTAAGAATTTCATTGTTTTATCTGGGACATATGACAATAAAACACTCTTGACTCTTGACTTTGCAAGGTTGACTGGGTTGGGAACATTGACCCCAGCAGTCCTTCCAGTTGAACCAAAGGTTCACATGCACCTCCTCTAACCTCATCTACTTAGTCTCATGTGCTTGATGTGGCTCGGCATGACCAAGCATAGACTCTGTGATTGTTTTGTCAAACACTTGCACTCGGTCCGCCAAGGCTTACTGGGCATCTCGGTTGCCAACTATCTTATCACTTCCCATTCTGATACTGACACGCGCACACGCACACACACACACACACACACACACACACGCACACACACACACACACACACACACACACACACGCACACGCACACACATACACAAACAAAAACAGACATATCCACATCCAAGATCAGAGTTTTATAGTTATATAAGAATAAGAATAATATGGCATCTATCACTCACTCCTGTTGTTTTCCAAGATTGGATCTAGCTCCATTCTAATCATTTGTAACTTCCTATAGCTCTAAAAGTGTGTTTCTTTGCAATCATACAAATTTGTCAATGTTACAGGAATTGACATATTTTAAAAGTGCAACCAATTGTCCATTTAGATGTTCATGTACCATTCAGATGAGACTGATATTGAACTTAACAAATCACAATGACTAATCATTAATGCTGTGAATGCATTATTCATTAAAACACTTTCTGTAATGTTTTTATATACAATACATTCATATACATATATCCTGTAAATATTATTTTGCCATCTAGTGTCAGACTTTCATAGTGCACTAGTCTGAATGTGGTTGATGTTTCTATTAAGTCGCTAACATAAGCAATCATTTGGTCAATGTTGAGATGTTAACTGTGAATTTGGCAGACTGGTATAATGCAGCTCAAGCTCATGTCTTCAATCATGTTTCATTTGAATGGAATGATAGAAAAAGTTGTCTGCCTCCTCATTTCCTCTGCTCCTCATGAGTCGTGTGAAGCTATGACTTTGAAATGGGATGCATGTTGCATTTAGTGATGTGTGTAAGCCAAGCCGGTCTGAAAGTGCTAGCAAGCTGTCATGCATTGTGAGAAATGTAAGTGAAAAGGAAGGGGTGATGGTCGCCAATGAGCAAGGTTTTACTCTCCCAATACTCTCTCTGCCCAAAATGTCCCTCAATTATAGCAAGGAGCCCGCTCTCCTGCCTGATGTTGTTGTGAATACGTGACAGGTGACACGGGCTTTTGGAAGATGAGGTACTAATACTGGGAAGATCAGCAGCTGCAAATCTGCAATGGGAGCAGAAGAAAGTGCAGGATTTGGATGAATATGCTGATAGAGGAGACAAAAATACTGAAACTACACGTGGAGTGGAGCTAAGCGCAAGCAGTGAAGTGAAAGCCTTGCCATGGCTTTTCTTAAGAGGTCATTGTTCTTCCTCCACTGCAGCCAGGTTCTGTGGATGATTATTCTGACCTGCTTTCCGTCACTATCCGTCACTTAGGCATCTTTCCAAGAAAGCTTCCTAAGCCACATAGGAAATAAAATATCCTTGCCCTTGCCAATCTCTTCCCCGGAGAACAAAGCATTATCAGAAAATCAGGAATCAGCAATCAGGAAGATTGCTCCCGATGTTGGGGAAGTCCAGGACAAGGGGTCACAGCTTAAGGATAAGGGGGAAATCCTTTAAAACCGAGATGAGAAGAACTTTTTCACACAGAGAGTGGTGAATCTCTGGAACTCTCTGCCGCAGAGGGTAGTCGAGGCCAGTTCATTGGCTATATTTAAGAGGGAGTTAGATGTGGCCCTTGTGGCTAAGGGGATCAGAGGGTATGGAGAGAAGGCAGGTACGGGATACTGAGTTGGATGATCAGCCATGATCATATTGAATGGCGGTGCAGGCTCGAAGGGCCGAATGGCATACTCCTGCACCTAATTTCTATGTTTCTATGTTTCTAAAGCTGAGGGGTGGGCAGGAGGGACATTTAGGTGAGGTGCAATGTGGTGGATCCTTGTATCTTCTGCTGTGCCTTCCATTGTCCACAGTGTTCAGCCCCTCCTGCCTTTGTGAGGTTCACCTTCATTTTAAAAGATGTTACCAATGCGCCTCTTATGTTACAAGCTGCCATTAAACAGAGCATGTCCTCACAATCCAATCTGCAGCATTATTGTAAGAATTAGTCACCCCCTTGAGGAGTGCTGTTAATTACTGTCAGCTATCAGAAACATTCAGCCAAGCACAATAAAAGACACAAAGTGTTGGAGTAACTCAGTAGGTCAGGCAGTATCTCTGGAGAACATAAGCAGGCGATGTTTCAGGTTGGGATCCTTCGTCAGGCTTATTACAGTGCGTGTGTGTGGAGGAGGGGGCGGAGCGGGAAGAGAGGAGGGGGGCAGGACAAAGCTTGGCATGTGATAGGTGAATACAGGTGAGGGAGTTTATTCGCATGTGGTTGAACCAAGGCCAGAGATGGGCAGAAGATTGAAGGCTGTGAAATAAGGAGACAGGTGTTGCAAAATGTGAGGCCAGAGGAAGGGTTATCAGGGGAAGGGGGAAGGGGGTTTGGATAGTGGAAGAAAGTTAGGAATAAAATGTGAAAATATGGAAAGACTCAG
Source organism: Leucoraja erinaceus (assembly GCF_028641065.1). Lineage (NCBI taxonomy): Eukaryota > Metazoa > Chordata > Chondrichthyes > Rajiformes > Rajidae > Leucoraja > Leucoraja erinaceus. The sequence continues at coordinate 102,883,386 of NC_073378.1, read as the reverse complement.
ATAGTCAGGCAGCAACTGTGGAGAGGGAAATATATTACAATTCATGTCAATGACCTTTATCAGAATGCTGGATCTGACTAGAGTACAGTTGGGTGATATGTTTAGGTGGGGGTAATAGGAACTTCATTTCTTGATGAATTAATTACTATCAACCATCTGATGAAACCCACTTGTTAGTTCACATCTGGTTCTAAATCTGATCTTTTAGCAGAAGATTGTCGCACTGAAGGGATACTTTGATTAGTTTATTGGAGATATCCTTTAATTCTAATATCGTGAGCATCTGATCACTCTTCCTTGGCAGCTGTGTTTCTGCAGCCCTGACCTTAAGTTCTACAGCTTCCCCACCACGCAATCTTATTTTCTTCCATCAAAACCCTTAAAAGTGACCTCAGACCAAGTACTATATCTCCTCATGTTGCTTGCTTCTCTACTAATGTTTGTGAATGCCTGATGAAAGACCTCAGAACGTTAATGACATTTACATAAAATAACCTTCCTGTAGACTGATGTTCATACATAAAAGACCACAATTTGAATATATTTTACATGTGCATTATGTTTTTTGCTTTTGGGTTTAAAATATCTCAAGGTGTGCAAAGTTTGTGAGTTGTGGATGGCATCAGTGTATGTACTTGTGGAGGTTGTGGGTGTGGTTGGAGGAGAAATAACAAGGCTTCAAAAATTCCTATCAGTATGTTACAAAGTTCTTAATCTCCTGAGGGGAATGTGATTGCTGGGTCAAATTATTTTGGGTACTATCTATTAATAATTATTTTGTACTGATAATTAACCAAGACAAGAGTTTGCTAACTTAGCAAATATTAAGAGCTCATCAGATATTGCCACCACAGTGGATCAGAAGGTGAGGGCTTAATGCAACTGAGGGACAGATCCGTGTTCAAAATGCTATCTTTAAATGTGGTGCTTAGTTCATGACAATGTGCCTGTTGTAAATGTAGATGTGAAACATTCTCAGCTGCTGTTCAAAGAGCAGAGAGCTTGTCTCATTCCCATAGCAACATTCATCTCTTAATCAAACAACCTTTATATTTTGTTGTTTTCAAGATACTCTGTAAGAAGAACATTTGTTATTTTAGTCTTTTTAATAGGCAATGTGCATCAAAGAAATTTGATCCACTAACAAATTTCTGATTTGGTCATAACAATGCAAACCGTTTTAAAATTATCAATGTTTGTGAAATAATATAATCAGCAGAGCAAATGAGATACTTTTCTCATATTTCTGATAACTATGGAATAAAAATTCAATTCTAATTATTTTTTTTTTCATGATTATAGGTAACATGTGCTCATGAAAACAACCCTAAAAAATCAGACCTTCTAAAAACTGGCAGCCCTAAGAACACGCAAAAGCATATATGGACAGAAAGTACCAAAGATCTGTCTATCAGTCGCCTGCTAACACAGACATTATCTGGCAAAGAGAATACTACTGCTGTGGACCTGCACTATGAAACTCCAGTACCTTATTCTGACCAGGATATTTGGGATTGGTTACGGAATGCCTCAGATCAGAAGGAACCTCACCCCCGTGCTAAGAGACGCCCTATAGTAAAAACAGGAAAATTCAAGAAAATGTTCGGCTGGGGAGACTTTCATTCCAACATCAAAACCGTCAAGCTCAACCTACTGATCACAGGCAAAATAGTGGACCATGGAAATGGTACTTTTAGCGTCTACTTCCGTCACAATTCCACTGGCCAGGGGAATGTTTCGGTCAGCTTGGTGCCCCCTACAAAAATTGTGGAATTTGACTTGGCTCAACAGACAGTGATTGATGCCAAAGATTCAAAGACATTTAACTGCCGCATTGAATACGAGAAAGTGGACAAGGCGAAGAAGACGACGCTTTGCAATTACGATCCATCGAAAACATGTTACCAGGAGCAGACCCAAAGTCACGTGTCATGGCTCTGCTCCAAACCCTTTAAAGTCATATGTATTTATATTTCATTTTACAGTACAGATTACAAACTAGTGCAGAAAGTGTGTCCAGATTACAATTACCACAGTGACACTCCTTATTTCCCCTCTGGCTGAGTGGGTCTGATAAAACACTTATTGTAATTATGTTACTGCAATGAATTCTATATCTTTGTCTTCATTTGTATGAATGGTTTGTACTGTATATAGTTAATCTAGTGTTATCTGAGCTACCTACAGTATGAACATTATTGTGTAACCGTCTCTCTTGCTTGTTTATGGGTTTAAAGAGCAAATGCAATGAAAAATAGCCTTTTATTTGTGTAGCAGTTATAGCTTACAACAAACTCATGTACAAAGAAACAATTATTAAAATTAATGTAACTGGTGGAAAAACAATTTAAGAGGTATACATATGCCATATTACTCATTGTCTGTATTAAAGTATTTTATTTCTGGAAGATGATATGTAAATAGGAATAAAATACTAAAATATTTCAGTTTGAAAACATGGATACACCCTAATTATGTCACATTAATAACCCCTGCCATTTTCCCAAGGAATTTCCTTTTTGATTGATGTATGTGTGAATGCGATCTTTTTTGCAGAAGGATATAATCTGGCTCAATCTTGATGGGAGAGACAGATTTTCAAACAACACAACTTTACATTGACCAAGAATCTGATCATTGCTACTGATATAATTATTCTCAATAGGCCCAATGAATTTGAGTGGTGGTGTCTCCTCTGTATTAGTTATAGCACCCTCACAGTTTGACAAATATATTCAACTGCTCTCAAAGTTGACATATCTGAATCCAGTCATTTCTTCCAAGTAATTGTTCTCGAAATCAGGCTGCACATCAGATTCCAGAAACAGATAGTTACAACACTTTACAGTCGAACCTAATGCAACAACTAAAACTGAACACTAATTGTTTAAATATCAAGCTGGGGTCCAATCTTTAACAATGAAAACGAAAACCCTATCTGATTTTAGCGAGAAATATGTTATTTATTTATCAATGAGTGATGACACCCCTGTTAAAAAGTATAGCATTGGTATGTGGCTCAGGTAAATGAGGAGAAGTGTTATTGTAGAGATCTCGACCAAGTGACAATGGATAATAGTAAGCCAATAATTTAATTCATAACCAATTTTTACACACACCAATTACATTTTTAATTCTAAAACAATTATTTTGAAATTTTCATCAGGTCTAGTTCAGCTTCTACTAATAAATTAATGAATTGTGTCTAATATCATTTAATTATTTACATACATTTTTATTAAGTATTCTTTATTGACACGGTGTATGCTGTTCTGTGATTTCATTCTCAATGCAATAGCAGTTTCTGTAAATATTCCTCATATATGGCATATTCTAAACCTTTAATTTGCACTGGTTGATCACTTGGCATTAGGAGTTGCTTGATGGCCACTGCCTATACTTAAGATAACACTATAGCTCCCAATTTAATTTAAGGTATGCAAGACACGAGGGGGAAAAAGAGCTACTGCAATTAAGAACAAGGAGAGTGAGACTCATCAATATATAGAAACATTTTTTTTTTTAACCAGGCTTCTCTTAGGCCATTGTGACACTGCTCCAGTTGCAATATGGAATTTCCCCAATATTTGCACTGAACCTATTACCCAGGATACAAACCCCACCGAATTGCTGTAAGTGACTTAAAGCAACCACTTATTTTGTTTCTACAAGGCTTTCACCAACCTTGTACAAAAGGATTGCTTGCAGATCAGTCATTCGAAAATCTGTCCAGGACAATTGTGAACATGCAAAGACATTAGAGGGCAAAAGTGTCATTGTTGTTGCTTCACATTGTTGGCAATGGGAACCAACAACAACTGCATTGCAAGTGTTGGGTGTCAATATAGATCACAGGAGCAAGTTTCAGGTCATGTTCATAAGACATATCTATAGGGTGGAGGCACCCCTATTAGCCCCTAGTTGATTTCTAATAGCAATCAAATAATCAATCCACAATTCATCACAAGAATGGGCAATTAGAAATGGTGCAGCTCAATATTAAGCAATTTATATTTAACCATTGGACTTCTGCTCCCTGGTGGATTGCAACCTTGTCGTGGTCGTGGAGCTCGTGTGTCTCAGTGACCCCTAGAGCTATGCCAGCGGGAGATTCATCTCCTGTTAGGGTCTCCCATGATGGACAGGTCGAAGGGTAGAGGCGAGATGAAGAGCGATCCACTGGTCCTCCAGGTTGGAGGTTGAGCACAGGGCTAACAACCCTGTCTCGTAAAACAAATATGTTACAGAAACAGCAACCGAAGGAATCAACGCTACCGAGTGGAAGACCTTCGTTGCTGCCCTACATGCCAGGACGTATAATAGGCTGTAAGTAAGTATTGGAATCCTGTAGGTTTTCTAAGGAGTGAGTCCTGTGGGTTTAGGTATTTCTAATATTACATTGTAGCCAACAAGAGCTACACATCTGATAAGATGAAATAATCTAGTTAATGGTACGTCAGAGAAAGGCAAAAGATGAAGGCGGATGCTACCTACAAATAGTTTGCATTTAGAATCAGGTATTTTAGAGTTTAAATAAACAAGAAAAATGTCAATCCAGATCTGGAAATCAGACTCCTGTTCCATATTGCTGTATAGTTATCCTTGCTGAAAATAGCCAGGAGCTATTTTTGATAGCTTTGAAAATAACTAGTAGATAAAGAAGCATATTTCTCCTATTCCCATTGCTTGAAATGCAAGCAATCATTGCCCTCTCGCTTCAATTATTTCACTGCCCAGTTAGTGCTAAGCATTGTTGCATATTGGATCCCATCAGTAGAGGAGACATTGTCATGAATGATTATCTCCAGCTAAAATTAGCAATTGCTTCTCACGCATGTCCTAAAGGGAGGGGTCAGTAGGTGGGGTTGACATTTGTGCACGAAACATTGCAAAATGGCGCAACATGGGAGAGATTGAGTTTCAGGTTTATCGGGTACTGAACTGGAGACCTCACTAAAAGAGGTGCAAAGGAGTAGAAATATTCTGTATTCATAGAGGACTAGAGGATCGCCAGATGTAAATGCAGTTACAAAGGTTATCCACGATGCTAAAAAACCAACATCCTGAGATGAGTGGCCAAGGTTGATGAATACATCTTTTAGGATCATGTGTTCCATCTGCATGACTGGCTTTGGATGCAGCTCAACTACCTCCAATTCTATCAATGTGCACCGTCCATGACTTATTCAACAATGCAGTGACATTACACTTACATAGCAAGTTGGAAACAATCGATATTAAGACGCTGACTTCTAAGGCCCACTTTAATATTTAATTGCGACTTTGCACATGACCCTCCTAACGTATGTGACAACCAGTGATGATGATTAAATGTCAAGATACAGATACAGATATATACCTGTATTTTTTAATAACTTGCTCATACTGACAATAGCCAGGATTCCACTCTGACAACTACATCATCCAGCGATCTCGCTGAAGGAAGCAGGGAAAGATTATGGATGGTGGAGGTGTGACTGTAGTTTGGACTGGAGGTGCTGATGGTCAATATTGAAATACCTTGTGCTGAGGCTGTGGGGAGGCTCATACCAATGAAGGTAATGAATCATTACATTCTCCTTCTCATAATCCACCTCCCCAAACCCCTTAACATACGCACACTTCCCATTTCCAAGCAGCGGTGGCATAAACATCTTCTCCCCCTTCTCCACACCACATCCTCGATCTTTTTCATCCCAGGTAGTTCAGAGGATGAAGGGACAGTTGTCACCCATTCCATACTCCATCAGCTCAATTACTGACACCGCAGATAATGAAGAGGATCAGAGAGACAGGATTTATCGGTGGTAATGGACTGGGCAATGGCCTACAATTGGTGCAAAGGTGAAGATAATGTCGAAGCTAGTCAATTTGAGGACTTGGTTGAGGACTTTGTTGAGGAAAATTGTGGAAGAATGTGAACACTTTGTGCATTGGAAGCCTATCAGGAAGCCTGTATTCAGGGTAAGGAACTAGAACACGTCACACAACAATTTGGCACAAGTTAGTGCTCAGCATTTGGAGCCCTCCCCTTGCAGGTCATGTTGCAGTTAAACCATGCCCTCCATAATGTTTGGGACAAAGACCCATCATTTATTTATTTACCTCCGTACTCCGTACTCCACAATTTGAGATTTATAATAGAAAAATCACATGTGGTTAAAGTGCACATGGTCAGATTTTAATAAAGGCCATTTTTATTCATTTTGGTTTCACCATGTAGAAATTATAGCTGTGTTTATACATAGTCCCTCCATTTCAGGCACCATAATGTTTGGGACACCGCAATGTAATGTAAAATAAAGTAGTCATGTTTAGTATTTTGTTGCAAATCCTTTGCATGTAATGACTGTTTGAAGTCTGCAATTCATGGACATCACCAGTTGCTGAGTGTTTGCTCTGCCAGGCCTGTATTGCAGCCATCTTTAGCTTATACGTGTTTGGGGGGCTAGTCCCGTTCAGTTTTCTCTTCAGCATATAAAAGGCATGCTCAATTGGGTTCAGATCGGGTAATTGACTTGGATACTCAAGAATTGACCATTTTTTAGCTTTGAAAAACTCCTTTGTTGCTTTAGCAGTATGTTTGGGATCATTGTCTTGCTGTAGAATGAACCGCTGGCCAATGGGTTTTGAGGCATTTGTTTGAACTTGAGCAGATAGGATGTATCTATATACTTCAGAATACATTATGCTACTACCATCAGCAATTGTATCATCAATGAAGATAAGTGAGCCAGTACCTTCAGCAACCATACATGCCCAGGCCATAACACCCCCAGCACTGTGTTTCACAGATGAGGTGGTATGCTTTGGATCTTTGGCAGTTCCTTCGCTCCTCCATACTTTGCTCATGCCATCACTCTGATACGTTAATCTTCGTCTCATCTGTCCACAAGACCTTTTTCAAGAACTGTGGCTGCTCTTTTAAGTACTTCTTGGCAAACTGTAACCTGGCCATCCTATTTTTGTGGCTAACCAGTGGTTTTCATCTTGCAGCGTAGCCTCTGTATTTCTGTTCATGAAGTCTTCTGCGGACAGTGGTCATTGACAAATCCACACCTGAAGAGTGTTTCTGATCTGTCGGACAGGTGTTTGAGGATTTTTCTTTATTATAGAGAGAATTATTCTGTCATCAGCTGTGGAGGTCTTCCTTGGCCTGCCAGTCCCTTTGTGATTAGTAAGCTCACCAGTGTTCTTAATGATGCTCCAATCAATTGATTTTGGTAAGCCTAACGCTTGGCTGATGTCCCCAGCAGTTTTATTATTGTTTCTCACTCATAATGGTTCCTTTGACTTTCATTGGCACAACTTTGGTCCTCATGTTGATAAACAGCATTAAAAGTTTCCAAAGGTGGTGGAAAGACTAGGTGCTGAGAGCTCTCTTATACCTGTATTTAGGAGGCAATTAAACACACCTGAGCAATTACAAACACCTGTGAACCCATGTGTCCCAAACGTTATGGTGCCCTGAAATGGGGGGACTATATGTAAACATAGAAACATAGAATTAGGTGCAGGAGTAGGCCATTCGGCCCTTCGAGCCTGCACCGCCATTCAATATGATCATGGCTGATCATCCAACTCAGTATCCCGTACCTGCCTCTCTCCATACCCTCTGATCCCCTTAGCCACAAGGGCCACATCTAACTCCCTCTTAAATATAGCCAATGAACTGGCCTCGACTACCCTCTGGGGCAGAGAGTTCCAGAGATTCATCACTCTCTGTGTGAAAACAGTTCTTCTCATCTCGGTTTTAAAGGATTTCCCCCTTATCCTTAAGCTGTGACCCCTTGCCCTGGACTTCCCCAACATCGGGAACAATCTTCCTGCATCTAGCCTGTCAAACCCCTTAAGAATTTTGTAAGTTTCTATAAGATCCCCTCTCAATCTCCTAAATTCTAGAGAGTATAAACCAAGTCTATCCAGTCTTTCTTCATATGAAAGTCCTGACATCCCAGGAATCAGTCTGGTGAACCTTCTCTGCACTCCCTCTATGGCAATAATGTCCTTCCTCAGATTTGGAGACCAAAACTGTACGCAATACTCCAGGTGTGGTCTCACCAAGACCCTGTACAACTGCAGTAGAACCTCCCTGCTCCTATACTCAAATCAAAACACAGCTGTAATTTCTACATGGAGAAACCAAAATGTATAAAAATGGCCTTTATTAAAATCTGACAATGTGCACTTTAACCACATGTGATTTTTCTATTACAAATCTTAAATTGTGGAGTACAGATGCAAATAAATAAATTATGGGTCTTTGCCCCATCATTATGGAGGGCACTGTATAAGACGTTGGTGAGCCACTCATAGAGTATTGTGTTCAGCTCTGGACAGTATGTTATTTCAAAGATGTTGTCAAGCTGGAAAGGGTGCAGTGAAGATTTACGAGGATGTTGCCAGAGCTACAGGGCCTGAGCTACAGGGAGAGGTTGAGCAGGCTGGGACCCAATTGCTTGGAGCACAGGAGAATACAATATCATGAGAGGAATTGATCGGGTAGACGCACAGAGTCTCTGTGTGTTTAAGGCGGGGGAGGGGGAAAGAATGAAAAGGAACCTGTGAGGTAACATTTTCACACAAAGGTTGGTGGGTATATGGAATGAACTGCCGGAGGAGGTACTTGAGGCAGGTACTATCTCCATGTTTAAGAAACATTTGGACAGGTACATGGATTGGACAGATTTAGAGTGATATGGACCAAATGTATGTAGGTGAGACTAGTGGAGATGGGACATGTTTGTTCGTGTGGGCAAGTTGGGAGGAATTTGCACACAGTATAACTCTATGACTTTATGACTCTATGACAATGGAACTCCATCATCACAACTGTGGACCTAACCACTGGTGTTTGAGATTGACATCATAAGAAGATATGAAATAGCGGATGTGGACCACATGCCCCTTGAGTCTCCTCCAGTATTCACTTTCCTGTCTATCTCCATGATTACCTGCAGTCTAAAATATATCTATGTTGGTTTTAACTCTGCTTAATGACACGGTTATCCAGGATCCTCTGAGAGAAGATGTTTTGGTAACATCTTCCTTTTGCTGTGTCATTTTGGGATGATGCTCCCTGGTTCGAGATTTCTCAGTGTGGAAACACCCATCAGCCTCACGGTGTTTAGGTGCAAAGATGGCACAGTTGGTAGAGCTGCTCACAACGTTCAGAGACCTGGGATCGATCCTGATCGTGCAGTCTTTGTGAAGATTATATGGGTTTCCTCCAGGTGCACTGGTTTCCACCCAAAACCCAAAGATGCGTGGGTTTGTAGGTTAATTGGCCTATGTAAATGACCCCCCAGTATTGAATGGATGTGAAATGCAGGATAACATAGACCAGAATGAATTGGTTGGTATTGACTCGATTGACCGAGGGGCCTGTTTCCTTGATGTACCTTTCAATTCAATTCAATTCAATTCAATTCAATTCAAACCTCATAGAGGGATCCATGCAGAAGTCCTAGTGCAACCCAGGCAGACATGACTTGTGCTGGTTAGCACGTAACAAAAACTTTTCACTGCAACTTGGTACACATAACAATAAACTAAACTAAACAAATCTTGCACATGTCTGGGAGCAACTATTTTATGCATAACTCTGAGAACAACATTGAGTTCTTCGCAATTCCCATGTCCAGTAAGTCTTTCCACGATTTTGTGATATTAACAACAACATATAGTACTGGATTTGTAGAATTGTACTATTGAACAAAAAGAATGAATCTGTCATGAATTAGAGACCCTTTATTTAATATTAGCGATGCACAGGTAGAGTAATGGTGTGGGAGGAGTTCCTATCTACATGTGTATTCAGCCATGTAAGACTTTAAGTGGAGCATTGAATTCCACAATTACCTGAAAATGATATTCGACCATTGTATGCTAATTTATATAATCTCCCAGATTCAAATAACTACTCCCCATTTCTGATCTATCCGAATGTAGCTGCACTTCTGGAGTGCACCCAAGGAACTCTCCTTGAAATTCTGCCACTCATCAACATCACATCGGTTGGTCTTATTCAGAGATATTCAAGCAGTTCCTTCACATCTAACTGCAGTGACCTCGGTACATCTGACTGTGGCCATTGGATTCCCTACCATCAGCTATCCAAAAACCATGCTCTGCAGTACACATGGCAAAACTTATATGCTTCCTTCCTGAAGGGTTTGCTTTAAAACAGACTTGATCTGACATTTGATCACTCTTCTTACTATCTCCTTTATTGTCCAATGATACTGTACATTTGTGACGCTCGGAATGGTTTCTCGCGTTTAAAATTACCACATCCACGTTTCATGAACTTCTTATCCATCTTATTGTGCCGAATTCTATATTCCAATGAACTATCTTCTTCATTGTTCCCTCTCCCCTCTTCCCAATTTCCCAACGTTTCAAAATTTCTATTATCCTCAATGGCACTCGAGTAACAATTTATGCCTTTTGTGAACAATTGTTATGTTCTAAAATGCACAAGACTTTGAGTGTGCTAACAGATTAATTTTCCCAATTGACTGGAAGTCCTATCGGCTGACTGTAAGTATACAGACAAAGTCACAGAGAAGCATATCTATGCCAAGTCACAGGGTAGCTGTAAACTTTTTTTTTCCTCCACATTTGTCTTATCTCTTTAGCAGTGCTCAGTTTGGTGAATGCATAAATTTCAATGCTGTTATCAACAGACTGGTTGATACATTGGTTCTTGAGTGATATGTTTGCCGGTGCACATAACGACCTGTCGGTTTATTAATGTATCACATTACACCATACAGTTCAGTTCACATAATGACTTTACAGTCATTACTGAATCATGGTTTGATGCTGCAGTAACTCCCAAACGCAAATAATCATTTTTAAGCAGAGAAACGACTGAGATGAAACTAGGAGATGTTATCTTGAACAAAGTAAGCTGAGGGAAAATGAATAACATTAACATTGTACACAATATAGGTTTGTTTGCATTGTAATGGTCAGCATGGAAATTGGAAGGACTTGAAAGAAATTATGCTTCAGAAAGATAAATCAGAAACGTGGCTGTATGCTGGACAAGAGTGAAGAATGAATATTGTTTCAATTTCAGCCATCTCCAGTAGTTAGAAAGCACAACAGCACTCTCTGAGTAAAGATGCCCCCTCATCCCCTCAGTGAAATTCTCATAGAAACTAGGGGAAAAGCTTTTCCAGTCAACTCTGTCTATCCCTGACTTTATCAGGCCTGCGCTCCAAAGAATAAATAACTTGTTCAACCTTTCAACTGGCTGAGAATTCCAAATCTTCAGCAACAGTGAGTTTCAATTTCATCACCAGTTGCACAAAGCAGAGGGTTAGTGATCTTAGGAAGGACAACTTCAGGCCTGCATGCAAATAAAACTTCAGAGCTTTCTGTCATCACCTCACGTGCATCCCACCTTGATTCATGTTGCATTAACTGCACATTTGATTTTTATTAGTGGGATTAGTGGGGTAACAGGCTGATAATGGAAATCACGATGTAGCCGGCAGATGAAGGAGTGTCCGAAGAGCCCATGTGCTTCAGATGCAAGACTTCTTTAATACATGGATCAAAACTGCAAACAAAATTAGTTCTCTGGGAGTATCATACCACAACTTCTCCAACACTGGGGAGTAAATGGAAGAGAGAAAATGAAGGACAAGGATAAAAAATATTATTTTCTGGGACATTTGTACTTACCGATCTATTGATTGAGGCAGGGAAAACTAAAATGGAGAAATAAAGTATGTAGATTTGCCAACTTGGATAGAGGTATTGCTGGATACAGTGATAGGCACAAAATAGACCAGGTAGATGTGTTAAATGTAGGTGAGCACGCTGGGAAAGATTCCTGTTACATGATGAACTTAAAAGGAAAAAATAGAGCGAAAATAATTTCACCAAGAATACAGTCCAGAGAACAGGGCACCTCTGACAAAAATTGAGCACAAGCAGATCAATGACGGTAAGCAAAGCATTAACTTTAGGGTATTCCACAGAGTGGAGGTGGCAAAACGGTGGTTTAGCATTCTGCAACGCGAGTCCTGCAATATATATTTGCCTCCCTGGTGCCAGGGTAAAGGACATCACAGAGCAAGGGCAAAGTATCGTGCAGGTGGAAAGGGACTGTCAGCAGATGTGGTGCGTGTCAATGTCACATGAGAAAAAGGGATGACCTCTGCAAGCAGATGTCATAGAGTTATAGGTCACACAACGTGGACACAGGCCCTTCGGCATAACTTGCTCACACCGGCTAACATGCCCCGTCTACATTAGTCCCACCTGCCTGCATTTGGCCCGTATCCCTTTAAGCCCATCCATGTTTCTTAAATCTTGTGATAGTACCTGCCTCAACTATCTCCTCCAGCAGCTCGCTCCATACACCTACCATTCTTTGTGTCAAAAAGTTGTGCCTCAGGATCCCATTAATTCATTCCCCCCCTCACCAAAAACTATGTATCCTCTGGTAAAAGACTCTGTGCATTCACCCCATCTATTCCTCTCGTAATCTTATACACCTCTATAAGATCACCCCTCATCCTCCTGTGCTCCAAGGAATAAAGACTCAGTTTGCTCAACCAATAGCTCAGGCCCTGGAGTCTTGGCAACACCCTCATAAATCTTTTCTGCACCCTTTCCAGCTTATCAACAACTTTCTTATAATAGGGTGACCAATACTGAACACAATACTCTAAATGCGGCCTCACCAATATCTTGTACAATTATAACATGACTTCCCAATGTCTATATTCAATATTCTGACTGATGAAGGCGAATGTGCTGAAAGCCTTTGTGACCACCCTATCTACGTATTCCTTCGCTCCATAGATGCTGCCCCACCCGCTGAGTTTCTCCAGCATTTTTGTCTACCTTCATTCTATTTTCCAGCATCTGCAGTTCCTTCTTAAACACTATCTACTTTTGATGTTACTTTCAAGGAACAATGTGCCTGCACTCCTAGATCCCTCTGCTCTACAACACTCTCTAGAGCCCTGTGTAGGCCCTGTCCAAGTTTGACTTCCCAAAATGCAACACCACGCAAATCTCTGTATTAAACTCCATTATACATTGCTCAGCTCTTCAGCCCTCTTGCCCAACAGATCAAGATCTTGCTGCAATTTTTGACAACCATCTTTGCTATCTACAATACCATCCACTTTAGTGTCATCTGCAAACTTACTAATCGTGCCTTGTACATTCTCATACTAATCATTGATATAGATGGCAAACAGCAGTGGGTCCAGCACCAACCCATGAGGCACTGCTAGTTACAGGCCCCCAGTCTGAAAAGCAACCTTCCACCATCATCCTCTGATTCCTTCCATAAAGCCAATTTTCTAATCAGTCAGCTAGCTCTCCTTGGGTCCAATGCAATCTTACCTTTCAGAGCAGCCTATCATGTAAATCCTTGTCAAATACCTTTCTGAAATCTATATATACAAGATCTAAATGAGTTGGGAAAATGTTTACGAGCCAGGGCCTCGTGAGTGGTAATCATATTCTGGCAAATGTAGAAATAGGAGGAGCATGCAGGGAAATTTACAAATGTGCAGAGAATTTTAAGCTAGTGTGACAGAGGGGAGGAAAGTTGAGATGGATATGAAAGAGCATAAACGTTAGGAGAGGTAGATGGCACCAGAGCAAGAAGACATGCCCTTTCGCTATGACTAGAGTACAAGAAAGTACAAGAGTGAAAGTAGGTCTACAGTGTATTGTACATAAACACTTGAAGTACATTATACTGGGTTGGAAAGCTATATGCACAATTAGTAACATGGGAATATAATGTGGATGCAACTAATACATGACTAGAGAAAATAACAGGGCGGGGTGCTAAATATTCCCTGATATATGGTGTCCCAGAAAAGATAAGGAAGGGAAGAAAGGAATGAGGGAGAATGACTGTATTGATTGAGGAGAATTTTGCTGCGCTGGAGAGAGAGAAAATCCTAGAATGGTCAGTCACAGAATTGATTGGGATAGACTTAAGAAAAAACAGTTATGATTAAACCACTTGGAAAAAGGGCACCCAGCTAGTATAGAGTAGGGGCAAGTTGGCAGGAAAATTGTAAAAGTGTGGCACAATAATAACTGGATACCTTAAACCATTCCATTATAAAGTGTGAGAGTAATACTATAAGGAAGAATGAAGGAGAGGAATTTTTGCTTTAGAGAAATAGAATGGCATTAAAGTTCTGATCCTAGGCTGGCACGGTGGCGCAGCGATAGAGTTGTTGCCCCTCAGCGCTTGCAGTGCCAGAGACCCAGGATCCTGACTAAGGGTGCTGTCTGTACCGAGTTTGTATGTTCTTCCCGTGACCATGTGGGTTTTCTCCGATATCTTCAGTTTTCTCCCACACTCTAAAGACATACATGTTTGTAGGTTAATTGGCATGGTATAAGTGTATGTGTAAATAGTGTATATTATTCCAAGTGTGTGTAGGATAGTGTTAATGTGCGGGGATCGCTGGTTGGTGCAGACTCGGTGGGCCGAAGGGCCTGTTTCTGCACTGTATCTCAAAACCACACTAAACTAAACTAAATTGGGAAGGAGACATTGGTGCTAGGTGGGCCATGTGGAGGATGTATGAATGGACGAACATTTAAGAAACAGTAACCATGGTATGATAAGGTTTAAAATTGCTATGGAAAAGTTTATGAATTGCTTTAAGGTGAAAATAGTCAGTTAAAGAATGGCCAATTCTAGTGAGGTGAGGGCTGATCTCAACTAGATAAACTGGAATTAAAGGTTTCAACGCAAAGTTTTAAATGAGCCATAGATGGCCTTTGAGAACAGGTTGCTCAGATATATTCATGTTGTTAATGTAATGGGAAGAAAGAAAAGTAAAAAATAAGAAATGAGGGGGCATATCAACTAAGATGGGTGATTAGCATAAAAAGTGATCGCTTGGGCAGTTTACAATCCAGGGGTATGATTATTGATTTCTCTAACTTCAAGTAACCCCGACATTCCTTCTTTCTCCATCCCTACCCCACCCAAGTCACACCAGCTTTTCATTTTCACCCAACAAACAGCTACCGATGGCCGGTTTCCTTTTTCATTGTTACTTTTTTGCATATCTTTCATTCATTTGTTCCATATCTCTCTACATCATCGTCTATAACTCTATATCTCTTGTTCCCCTTTCCCGTGACTTTCAGTCTGAAGAAAGGTCTCGAACCGAAGCGTCACCCATTTCTTCTCTTTAGAAATGCTGCCTGTCCCGCTGAGTTACTCTAGATTTTTGTGCCTATCTTGAGTTTAAACCAGCATCTGCAGTTCCTTCCGACACATTGTGTCTGCTCCAATAATCTTCTCTAAGTATGCAAATAGTTAGGAAAGGGAGAAAGCAATTACTGACTAAAAATAAGATTCATTCATTGGTCTTTAATCTAAGTACATTGGTCTTTTAGTGCTTGCCCTAAAGTACATTGATCTTTTATTCTGACCTCTGGTGCAATTTGTAGAAAGTTAAACATCCATAGAACAGTACAGCATAGGAACAGGCCATTCTGTGCACAATTTGTGTCAAACATGATGCCAAGTTAAACAAAGTGATCTCCTCTGCCTGCATGTGATGTTTAACCCCAGTATTCCCTGCATACTAATGTGCCCACCTAAAAGCATCTTAAAATGTTCCTATTGTATCTGCCTCCACAACAACCTCTGATGGTGGAAGTACATTCGAGACACCCGCTGCTCTCTGTGTAAAAAACTTGCCTCACACATATACTTTATACTTTGCCACTATCATCTTAAAGCTCTGCTCTTCTAATATTTTATCTTTCCTGTCTGGGAAAATATTTTGATTATCTCCTCTATCTATTCTTCTTCTAATTTTAAATACAGCTATCAGATCTCCTCTCAATCTCATATGTTCCAGTGAAATCAATCCAAGTTTGTCTGACCTCTCCTTATTGCTAATACTCTCTAATACATGCAGCATTCTGGTAAACATCTACTGCGCCCTCTCCAAAGCTTTCACATCCTTCCTGTAATGGAACGACCAGAACTACACGCAAAACTCCAAATGGGTCCTAACCAAATTTCTGTAAAGCTGTAGCATGACTTCCTGACACATACTCAATGCCCTGACCGATGAACACAAGCATACCATACACCTTCTTTAGACACTCTATCTACTCGTGTTGCCACTTTCAGATAGCGATGAACTTGGACCCTAAGATCCATGTGTACATCAATGCTGTTGAGGGTCTTGCATTAACTGTATACTTGCCCCTCATATTCAACCTCCCAAAGTACAATCCCTCACACATACTCGGAATAAACTCCTTCTGCCATTACTACACTAATTTCTCCAAATGATCTATATCTTGTTGTTTACTTCGGCAGTCATCCTCACTCTCCCCAACTCCAACAACTTTTATGTTCTCTTTAAACTTAATAACCAACCCATCTTCTATCTGTGACCACTTACATTTCATTTGGATGTTCCAATGTCCTCCTACATCCTAAAGATGTGTAGGTTGGTGGGTTAATTGAGCCATTGTAAATTGCTTCAAGTGAGTGATAGAATATGGGAGAATAAAGGGAGAATATAATGGGAATAGTGTATATTATTATAAATGGCTTCCTAACGGTCATTACAATGGGCCAAAGGGCCTAATTCTATGCGGTATGACTCTACAATGCTATAAGAAAATTGCTTGCTGACTTAACAAAAGAGGATATTATTGAGATATGGATAGGTTAAAATTGATAACAAGGATGTAGTGGAAAGGCTATCTGTATTTAAAGTAGATAAGGAGAAGTGGAGGGGAGGAGGGGAGAGGCGGAGGGGCGGAGGAGAGGGGGGGAAGGGGAGGTGGAGAAGAAGGAGAAGAAGGAGAAGAAGAAGAAGAGGATGAAGAGGCCCTGCCCATAGTCTTTCAAGCATTTGAAGACTCATGGGTAATGCCGGGGAAAGTTTCAAACAGCACAGCTTATTGAGAAAAGCATGTTGGGATAAGCCCAGTAATTACAAACCAACCACTCAGGTGAACCCCAGTCTTGAGGAAATTTTAGAGACAAATAATGCAATTAGAGGCAAGATTCACTGACACTTGGATAAGCACAGATTGATTTAAGGAAAACTGATGTGGATTTGTTAATGGCAAATCATGTTTAACTACCTTGAAAGGGTTTGTTGACGAGCTAACAGAGAGGATTGATGAGGTGAATGCAGTTGATGTGCTGTGTATGGACTTTGATGAAGTGCCGCATTAAAGGCTTGTCATCATCAAGATTGAAACTCATGGAATAAAAGGAGCTGTAGCAGCAGGGATAGGAAATTGGCCAGATGACAGGAAACAAGATAGTGGCAATGGGCTGTTTTTACGGAGTGGAAGGAGGAGTAAGGTGTATTTCTCATTGTCTGGCATTAATATAACTTGGAGTTGGGTGGACACAGCTCAGTTTCCAAATTCTCAAATGACAGGAAATCTAGAAATATAATAAACCATGCGGAGGTAGGTAATGATCAGACAACCTGGTGATATTAGCAAACGTATGACCATCGAAACCTAAGGCAGATAAATATGACGTGACAATTTGGAGGAAAGAACAAGGAGGGAAAATGAACCAGATTGTACAATTTTACAAGAACAGGAGGATTTGAGGGATACATGCATAGGTCATTGAAAGTGGAAAGGTAGGTTAAGAAAATAGTTTAAAAATGTCTAGGATCCTGGTTTTTACCTATAAGACATACAGTGCAACTACATAAAGGGTGAATCTTTATATAATTGTGGCTTGACACAAGTGAAGTATTGTGCCCAGTTCTGGGCATCTCATTATAGGAAGAATATGAAGACCCAGCATGGTGATACGGTGGTAGATTTGCTGCCTTATAGCGCTTACAGTGCCAGAGATGCAGGTTTGATCCTGATTACGGGTGCTTGTCTGTACGGAGTTTGTACATTCTCCCCGTGACCTGCGTGGTTTCTCTCCGCGATCTACCGTTTCCTCCCACACTCTGAACACATGCAAGTTTTTAGGTTAATTGACTTGGTATAATTGTAAAATAAATGTCCCTAGTATTTAGGATAGTGTTAATGAGCTGGGATCGCTGGTCGGTGTGGACTTGGTTGGCCAAAGGGCTTGTTTCTGCACAGCATCTCTAAATCAAACAAAACTAAACCTTGGACAAGGAATACATAAGATTGATTCCATTGCTGAAGGACCAGTAATTTTAATATTTGGGAAGCTGGGTTTGTTATCATGAGACATAGGAATTTTATGGGACTTATTAAATTCATGAATAGTCGGGACCATCCGGGCCACACACTCATCTCCCTGCTACCTTCAGGTAGGAGGTACAGGAGCCTGAAGACTGCAACAACAGGTTCAGGAATAGCTACTTCCCCACAGCCATGAATGAATGAATGAATGAAAACTTTATTGTCATTCAGATATACACCTAGACACAGTGCACCTTGAACGAAATTTCGTTGCATTTTACTCTCCAAAATCAGTTAAAAGTTAAAAGTTCCAGGTGCGTCCATAAAAATGCCTCATGCGCATGGTTCTGTAAAATAAATATATATTAAAAAGTTTTTAAAAGTGACGATATTTAAAAAGTTCTAGCCTCGGTTTTTTTGATTGTTCAGTAATCTTATGGCCTGGGGGATGAAGCTGTTGCAGAACCTGGTTGTCCCACTCTTCATGCTGCGGTACTTCCTCCCAGAGTTAAGCAGTATAAACAGTCCAAATTGTGGGTGTGTGGGGGCTCTGATAATGCCCTTAGCTCTACTCAGACAGCGCTTGTACCCCATGTCCATGATGGAAGGAAGAGAAGTCCCAGTGATTTTTTCCGCTGTCCTCACCACTCTCTGAAGGCACTTCCAGTCCGCAGCTGTACAGCTGCCGCACCACGTGGAGATGCAGCTGGTCAGGACCGACTCAATTGTGCTTCTGTAGAAAGTGGCGAGGATGGGAGGGTGGAGGTGTAAACTTCTCAACCTGCGGAGGAAGTACAACCGCTGCTGTGCCCGTTTTGCCAGAGATGTGATGTTTGTGGACCAGTTTAAGGTGTCCGTTATATGCACCCCCAGGAACTTGATGCTTTTCACCTGCTCCACTGCTGAGTTGTTGATGCAAAGTGGAGTGTGACTGGGCTGGACTAGCCATCAGGGTATCAAACCTGGCTTGGACAAAACTTTGATGATTAATAACCCATTATCTGTTATTTGCACTTTATCAGTTTATTTATTCATGTGTGTATATATTTATATTATGGTACATGGACACACTTATCTGTTTTATAGTAAATGCCTACTATGTTCTGTGTGCTGAAGCAAAGCAAGAATTTCATTGTCCTATCAGGGACACATGACAATAAACTCACTTGAACTTGAACTTGAACTTGACAGAGGAGATAGAGAAAAATCTTTCTATTGGTGAAAGAGTCAGGAACCAGTGGCCATATATTGAAGGAGAATGGCAAAAGAACCAAACTGTGCTTGTGGAGAATGGATTTACACAGCAAATGCTCTAAGGTCCAGATTGTACTGCTAGAAGTAGGTACTGGAGGCACATCCAGCTGCAGCATTCAATACGGTGATAGATGATAATTTAATAACAAACACCTTGCAAGGATATGGGTCTTGCGTGGGCAGATGGCACTACGAGGATTGCATTGTGAAATACCAACATACACCAAATAAGGCCAGATAACCTATTTCCCTTTATGTGATTCTGTGAAAAAACAGAACATTGAAAGATCTTGAATGCTATGCAACTCTAACCTCAACTACGAAATATTGCTGTCTTTGGTTGCATTAAGTACTTTAAGTTTTTCTGTAGTACTATTGGGATTGTTAATTTACCATTTTTTGGTCTTATTCTATATTATCTATGCATACCGAGCTTGCAGGTCTGTTATGCTGCTGCAAGTTAGAATGTCAAGGTTCTGTTGCGGTATATATGATAATTAAACACTCTTGATACTTGATCCAGGGTAGATTTTAGAAAGAGGAATGATTATACCAAATAAATATTGAGCCAGGTAAAATATGATTTTTTTAAACAAAGATTTACACATTCATGTCATTGAAATGGATAGGAAGGACGATCTGGTTTAAACTGAAGATAGACACAAAATGCTGGAGTAATTTAGTAGGTCAGGCAGCATCTCTGGAGAGAAGGAACGGGTGACGTTTCAGGTTGAGACCCTTCTGAAGGGTCTTGACCCGAAACATTACTCATTCCTTTTCTTCAGAGATGCTGCCTGTCCTGTTGAGATATTCCAGCATTTTGTGTTGATCATTGAAATGGAGATTGGTTTAAAATTATGGATACTACAGGTGAATAGAAATAAACTAAAATCAAAGAGATATACAATCTGCGATAGGTGGAAAGTACTAAGGTTGAAAATAAATTAAAACAGGAATTGGAAAACAAAGAGTATAGTATTCCACTGCTGTATCAATCAAAGGAGAATTGTTTAATGTGCAGTGGAAGGTTCAGGAGATTCAAGAGAGCTTAACATGAAATAGCATCAAAAGGATGTGAATCCAAGAAAAGTGAAGGGGCAACGCAGATAAGTGTCTGTACACAAGTCACCAAAACCACTGTTGGAAAAATACAAAAAAAAAGCAATAAAAAAGGATCATGTAATGTTGACCTTTCAAGGGGCTGATCTGAAAGGTTTGGATAGTGGTGGGGGGGAGGGTAATCACGTTTTAATGTGTTTTTTGATGTCAGATCTGAACACCATACTTCAAGAGTGAAATTTCTTAATCAGCTCTGATTATAATACATATAGATATTTATCTATATAATTAAGTCTCACCTTGACCCTGTCTGCGCTGCATATTGATTTTAGAAAAAACGCTACCCTGTATCGCTGTGATTTTTGTCCATCTTACTCACAGTCCTCCTCTGCTGAACCAGCCTAGAGCATTTTTCCCATTGATGAAAAATAAAAAAGCTATGAGCGTTTAAAAAAACCTTGTGATCAGCTGATTGGTCCTCCCACCTATCAATCACCCCAATTAAGGTAACGCCCCTTCCGGGAGGCCACGACTATCAGTCACTCTACAAGATTGCAAGGGTGAGGCCACGACTGTCATTCTAAGCTGTGAATCAACTGAACAGTGAGTCTGCAATGTACTTGCAATGAATGATTTGTTAGCCCTTAATGACAATGCTATGAGTTGTTTGTCCTGCTGCCCTGCCTGTGCTTGAAATTTTAATGCCTTATTAGGTCAAACTGTGTTTGGAAGGAATACATGCTTTATCAGGTCCGACTGTGTTTGGAAGGAATACATGCTTTATCAGGTCCGACTGTGTTTGGAAGGAATAAATGCTTTATTAGGGCCGACTGTGTTTAGTCCAAAAGTCCCGCTCATTTCGTGACTTAGTGGACAGGTCACGCTGATTGCGTAATTTCCGGTGAGTGCAGAGCTCGCGCTGATGGCACAATTTCTGGTAAATGTAGAGGTCACACTGATTGCGGAAGTGCCACTGACAGCGGAAGCCCCACAGTGGAGAGGCCGCGCTCAGCCGTGTGAGTAGATTCAAGAAAGTTTACTGTCACATATAATATGTGTGTGTGTGTGAGAGTGTGTATGTGAGTGCATGTGTGTGTGTGTGTGTGTGTGTGTGTGTGATGTGGACGGTGTGTGAGTGTGTGTATATTGGAATTGGTGGAGTCACTGGGACAAACCCGAGACCACCACCACCTGGACAAGGCTAAGGCAGCCAGTACCTCCACTCAAGCCAAGACTGAGTGGCCGGGGCTAGTCCGAGGCTGCCATTGCTGCTTACCTTCCCTCAGGCAAGCAGAGATTGCAGTGCCTTCTACTACGCGACCAGGACTGAGCTGCTGGGACAAGCTCAAGATCACGTCTAGTCCCCCAAGTGGTACACGTGACAATAAACTAATCTCACTCAATTATCCTTCACCCTGTCCCTGAGGGATTCTACAGAAGAAGACGATATGCCATATAATATTTTTAGAAATGATTTGTCTGGATTGAACTGCACAAATCTTGATCTTTCTGCTTACAGCTGTGTGTGCGCTTGTAGATTGTTTTGGAAATGTCAGTTTTGTACAGTGAAGGACATTTATTAGTCAATGTATGTTTTATTGTGGTAATTATCTGGAGATACAGTATCTTGTTATCTTTAATTAAACTCAAGCTTTCAAAAAGATTAAGGTTGATTAAATTCCAAAACTGAAGATTAAAACTGTTGAAAATTGAAGGTATTGATACTATTTGTTTCGCAAAAAGATTGATATATTGAGGATACATTTTCTTTCAATTTACTAGTTTACTCAGTCCAAGTTTATTGATTGCTGAAGGGTTATTCAATGCAACATGTTCTTGTTATTTCTTGCACAAATAGTTATTTTTTTTTATATCAATTCATTATTTCAAGGTAGACATAAATGCTTAATAAAATAAATGGTGGCCAAAGCATTTTGATATAACTTAATTAATAATACCTGCACACATTTGTGGATTACATTTCCTCCATTTTAACTTTTAAATTTGGGTTGGAAAAATATTTAATTGACTTCAGCTGATTGCAACCAGTGATTAGTCAGAATTCAGGAAGCAAATAGCCAAGAAGAAAAAACACAAAACTGAGCTGTGATTAGTGCTCGCAGAATGAAAGTGCACCTGCCAATTAATTGGTAACTGCACAATTTTTCACATTCTGCTAGAACAATTAAAAGCTTGTTAGCTACTAATGATTCTAAATGACAGCAAAACACTAAACTGGTGGTGGTTCAAATAAAGGGCTTTGAATGGTAATTTCTAATGTATTAGGTAGAATATGGTGGTTAATTCAGAAATTCTAAACCACTTATCATCCATGGTGAAGCACATTAATGCAGTCATTCTCTCTCTCTCTCTTTGTATTTAAAGTGGTTTCACCAAGTATGTGGATGAGGCAAGCAAAGTAACAACAATGGTTGGATGTTATGGATCAAAGCCAATTATTTCAATGTCAACTTTGGGTAAGTACTAGCTTTAGAATTATATAAACATTGCAGACCATGGAACAAAAGTTATAGGAAAGGAATATATTGCTTTCCCTGGTAACAGAGAAAGCAGTATATCAGCAGATCCAATTTAATTAGTGGTTCACTGAATACAATTTTGATGAACTTAATTATATCAAATGATGTAATAAGTATCATGAATGATTCCTGTGCTTCTTTATTTAATTTTGGACTACTAAAATAAATTGTTTCGTAGCAGATAAACTGGCTGGATTTTAGACAATAGACAATCGGTGCAGGAGTAGGCCATTTGGACCTTCGAGCTAGCACCGCCATTCAGTGTGATAATGGCTGATCATCCCCAATCAGTACCCCGTTCCTGCCTTCTCCACATATCCCCTGCCTCTGCTATCTTTAAGAGCCCTATCTAGCTCTCTCTTGAAAGTATTCAGAGAACCGACCTCCACCGCCCTCTAAGGCAGAGAATTCCACAGACTCACAACTCTCTGTGTGAAAAAGTGTTTCCTCATCTCCGTTCTAAATGGCTTGCCCCTTATTCTTAAAAAGTGGCCCCTGGTTCTGAACTTCGGCAACATCGGGAACATGTTCCCTGCCTCTAGCGTGTCGAAACCCTTAATAATATTATGTTTCAATAGGATCCCCTCTCATCCTTCTTAATTCCAGAGTGTGCAAGCCCAGCCGCTTCATTCTCTCATATGACAATCCCGCCATCCCTTGTAAACCTACGCTGCACTCCCGTAATAGCACAAATGTCGTTCCTCAAATTAGGGGACCAAAACTGCACACAATACTCCAGGTGTGGTCTCACTAGAGCCCTATACAACTGTAGAGGAATTTCTTTGCTCCTATACTCAACTCCTCTTGTTATGAAGCCAACATGCCATGCGCATTCTTCACTGCCTGCTGTACCTGCATGCTTACTTTCATTGACTTATTAACAAGGACCCCCAGATCCCGTTGTATTTCCCGTTTTCCCAATTTGACGCCATTTAGATAGTAATCTGCTTCCTGTTTTTGCTACCAAAGTGGATAACCTCACATTTATCCACATTAAACTGCATCTGCCATTCTGAACGGGACCCGTTAATCCCTACTCTTTGTTTCCTGTTTGCCAACCAATTTTCTATCCATGTCAGTACCCTACCCCCAATACCATGTGCCCTAATTTTGCCCACTAATCTCCTTTGTGTGACCTTATCAAATGCTCTCTGAAAGTCGAGATACACTACGTCCACTGGCTCTTCCTTGTGCATTTTCTTAGTTACATCCTCAAAAAATTTCAGAAGATTAGTCAAGCCTAATTTCCCCTTCGTAAATCCATGCTGACTCGGACTGCTCCTGTAACTGCTATCCAAATGTGCCTCTTTTTCACCTTTTTCATCTTTTCTGACTGACAATGCAGGAAATGTCATCGGAGAACATATAGTGATGAATTGCAGCAGATTATGACAATGTTATAGAAACTGTTATGGATTAAAACGCACATTGCTGAGAAACACTCTCCAGGACAGGTGGCATCTGTAGAAAGAGAGAGCCAGTTAATTTTGCAGGTTAAAGTCCTGACTGTTGCTACTTCCACAGGTTTTATCCGAGCGAGTAAATGTTTTCAGCTGTTTTTTTTGCTTTTACTGTATTTCAGATTTTGACCTTATGCAGTGCTTTTGATTTCATTTCCTATACTTAGTTAAGTTTAAAGAATGAACAGATGATTTCTATGGTTTTTCCATTTAAGTTCTATACTTGTGGAATCTTACATTTCTCATTGGCAGCAATATAGAAATCGTCACGTTTATGTTTTGGCAGGAAGATGATGATTCTTTTTGCACTCGGAAGGTGTTGGGTTTTGGAAACCTAGAAACGTAGAAAATAGGTACAGGAGTAGGCCATTCGGCCTTTCGAGCTAGCACTGCCATTCAATATGATTATGGCTGATCATCTAAAATCAGTACCCCGTTCCTGTTTTCTCCCCATATCCCTTGATTCCATTAGCCCTAACTCTCTCTTGAAAACATCCAGTGAATTGGGCTCCACTGCCTTCTGTGGCAGTGAATCCCACAGATTCACAACTCTCTGGGTGAAAAAGCTTTTCCTCATCTCATTTCTAAATGTCCTAACCATGACCCCTGGTTCTGCACTCGCTCAATATCGGGCACATTTTTCCTGCGTCTAGCCTGTCCAATCCCTTAAGAATTTTATATGTTTTATATAAGATCCCATCTCATCTGTCTAAATTTCAGTGAATATAAGAACATAAATTCTTGACTGAATCAACTGAAATGAAGGTAGAGTCAGAATCCCTCATAACAATTTACTCCCTGTAAACAGTGAATAGATGTGGACTGGAAGGCTGTGGCGGTGTTTTGGTTGAATAACGTTTGTTTTTGATGAGCACAAACATGATCGACTGAATGAGCTCCTCCTTTGTCTTTGTCTTAAATTCTCAATGACTTTATTCTCTAGCACCTGGCATTCTAGGTATTACTAAACTAAAATCTGAAATGGGTGGATTATCTTGTGAGGAACAGTTGGATAGCCTCAACTTGAATCTGCTGGCATTTACAAGAGTGAAAGGCTTTCATTGAAACTTCAATGACCTTGTGTTACCTTGATAGATTGGTTACAGAGAGGATTCAGAATAAGATTGGTTTGTGTTCATATACACCAGGGTGCAATGAAATTCCTTGTTCACATCAAGGTCAAAGTGTAAACAGTGTACATGCAGCAATGATAATAAATATAGAACAGCAGAATGTTGCAAGATTATAGTGCAAACAAAATTATAATACAATAACAGAATAACTGAATGAAGTGCAGTTAAATGCACATGGCAGCAATTTCAAGAAAATGGTGTGAAAGAGGTGATTGGTTCTGTAGTTTGACAGCAGTGGGGAAGAAAGTGCTCTGGATGTCATGGGTTTCAAGTTCCTCTACCTTCTCCCAGGAGGAAAAAGTGAGAAAAGGGAATGACCAGGGCAGCAAGCATCCTTTACAATACCTTCATACTTCCCCATGCATCACACCTTGAAGATGGATTGGATGGAAGGAATTGGCAAGCCTGCCTGTGTGAGAATCCAGAATTAGGAGCCAATGTTTGAATTAAATGGATAAGGCACCCAGGAGAAGAAATTGGTCTGAAGAAGGGTCTTGATTTGGAACGTCGCCCATTCCTTATCTCCAGAGGTGCTGCCTGGGCCGCTGAGTTACTCCAGAATCTTGTGTGTACCTTTGCTTTAAACCAGCATCTGCAATTCTTTCCTACGCATGAAAATAAATGTTTGCGTTACTTTCTTCAAAGGAAGTAGAGCGTTAGAATGCACTGATGCTATGCTAGGTGTGAAAGGTGATCAAAGATTGCTAGGAGTATGGAGATGAGGTTGCAATTGGAACAGTTATTAATAGAGGAGCAGGCTTGAGGGCTCAATTGACCTGTTCCTAGATATATGTAAGCTTGAGATTCCTCAAAAGATCTTATTACTAAACATCCATTGATGTTTAGATTTCAAGCAACCAAGTCATGCACATTAAACATGTTGTACCAGTAATAATGACAGGATGATTGTGTCTGGTGAAATTGTCTGAATGGTTAACATTGATCAGAGCACTGGGTTAATGCCTATCCTCTTCTTCAAACTAGTTTCCTTGGATTTTTCACATCATTGGAGAATGGATGAGCCCTCTGTTTAATGTCTCATTGGAAAGACAACATCAATAGCAATTCACCACTCCCTTAGTACTACTCTGGAATGTAGTCTATTTTTTTAAATTTCCTCAGTGTTTCAACCTGTAGAACCTGAAACGGATTGTTAGTCTGTGTTTGAACATCACAATGCAAAATCTTAAATCATTTCTCTGGTAGAAACAAAATGATATACAAAGTAGAGAATGGGTAAATATATTATAACAGGTTACCTGCATGTGCTGCTTTCCAGTGCCACATTGGGATTTGCTTGTGTGAATATTCAATCATAAAATGAGGCAGGCTACACAGACATTGAAGCATGCTGTTCCTGCAGAAGTGGCCCCAGCAGAATAAGGGCCACCCTTAAATTAATTGCAGCATTTGGACAGCATTTATCCTCACAAATGATCAAATTATTCACATACCACATTCATCGGGCTGCTCCTACTCCCACTCCCCCGTGAGAAGGCAATGCAGCTGATCGGAGACATTCTTGCCATGAGCACCAGGGAGGCAACTCACAATTCTGGAGACCCATTCGTGGCCATGGAACTTCCTGTCTGTCCCCCTAACTATTGACTCTCAACCCTCCCTAACTGTGCTTCAGAGCCAGTTGTTGTGCCACTCACCTGGCTGCTGCTGCTTCCCTCTGCAATGCCACTGCTCCCCCTTCCCACCCCCTACCCCCAACAGATTCCAAAATGAGATGCTTGTTAGAGAGGGGAATGGCCACAGAGAAGTCTTGCATTATCTGCCTTTCCTGGTGGCCACCCAGAAACCTGCTACCTTGCATTCATTCTAACACACATGTTGTTGCTCTTTCTTTGCAGTCATTGACACAAACGTAAGAGAAGGAACACTTCACTTTTTAACTAGCCATGGGCATCGACATCATCAATTAACGTCTATTAATTTTGGCTGGAATTCATTCAATCCCTTACAAAATGCTGGGGCTGTTGTATCTGGAGATGTAAATACTGGAGTGCAGATATATTCCGAGATCCATTTTAAATAAAATTACTTTACCTGTAGCTCACTGCACCCGTGCATATGATAATAAACTCCTCAATTTGACTACTTCCTGTCCAAAATAGCCAAAGGTTAAATTGTAATCATGAAAGGTTCTGGAAAATCTCCCCTTTGTGGAATGTCAATTACTTGCACTTTAACACAAAAAGAATCTTCCTTCTTGAAATTGGAATGTCATGTCCAAATGTCATGCTGTCACCCAATACCTGGTAATGTTGAAGGGAAGAAGATTTAAAAGATGCTTCAGGGATTTCACATTCACTGTATGTATGGAAATTTGGCAGAGAATAGGTTTCAGGTCCTTCACACTGTACACCTTGAGATTTTCTGTGAACTGTAATTTTAATTCTCCATCCACTATGGCATGAACCTGGTGAACATGGGCTGTTCATTTTCCAGGGTTCTGAATGATTCAATCAGAAGGATGCCCACTGTCACAAACTTAAACAGGCAAATTAAGTGCCTTTTTTCATCGTAGCTGATCAAGTTGCTCACTTCAGAGGGAATTGCTCCAAGATTTGCCCCCAGTAGAAATCTTGTGCCCAATGTCTAGTACTCAACCAGCCTTGTCCACAAAACCTGGAGACGCATTGTCCTCTTCCTGAGTGGGCCGCCGGTTAACAGCAATGCGGCTCTGATCTCTGTTCCTGTACATTATAAATGCCCAAACGTGCTCGACATTGCAAATGCACAAATATGCTGGAGGTCATATACTGGTGCATCAGTTATTGCATCTGCCCCCCTGACCTGCTTCTAACTCAATGCAGGGAGGATCTCAGTTGTGCTGAGATAATGGGCTCGGATCAGCAACCCCTTACCTTTATATCTGCTGTTGCTGCAAAATGTAACCTGATTCAATTCATTTGAATATGGATTGAATGAACAGGTAAGCAAAAGTACAGTTTAATTTAACAATGTGCAAGGAGTATTACATTATACTCTTCGCACAGCTTCTTAACACTTAAAAGAAGTTATCTGCTGATCAGTGACATTTGGACAATTGGGAAGGCCTTTAACACTGCACACTGCCAAAGGCAATCAAATGGGTCAGGCAGAATCTGCCATTTTATTGGCACTCACTGGCTGGGCAGCATCGGGGCAGAGCTGTGTTGGTGAGGCCTGGAGATCAGCTTGTCCTTTGGGGTGGAATCATTCAGACGATGAACACAAGGCATGGGCTGAGTTGAAAGTGGCCCATTTTATCCAACGGGATTATTTTCAATGCTAATCCCATTTCATGGCAGATTACAAAGTAGGCTCATTTTTGGCTCCCTTGCATTTCTGGGTGAAGCACCCGCTTCATGAATGTTGGAATCTTCTATCTCTCTAAAAGAAGCAGAGCTGAAGTTGATCTTCATTCTTCAATTTCCTGGATGTGCCTATCTCTGAAGAAAGTTTATGGTAATTGGTTCATGGTTATCATTTACTGCTGACATAAAGTTTTATTGGTGAGTAAATTCTTAATCTTTTGTTAATTAAAACTTAAAAATTAGTGCAGTAAATATAACCATAATTGTCCAGGACAAAATGGTGAAATACTAATGGAAAGGACTATTTGTACCAAGCAGCTACTTTCTGAAATTCTTGAGTGCTAAACAGCTGTGCTAAAAGTAGAATTTGATCCATCCTACACACTGTTAAACTAATACTTGGTCATTAATCTCTCTGCTCTGATTTATAGAACTATTGCGATTTATAGAACTGTCGGGATTTATTATTGTAGTCAGTGATGTAATTCTTGAGGAAATTTCAGAATTGAAATAGTGTATGAAATGTAATGTGATAGCTACACTGAATTTGTAATACTGCTGAGCTGCCAAGGATAACCCTTAAGCCATCGCTAATGTATTATATAATACGACAAATAATGTACTGTAACATTTGGCTCTTTTCACATGGTAGCACAACCAAGGGCCTTCACAATGCTGAGTCACTGGAGATATGAGAGAAGATAATTTTTAAAAACACTACCTTAATGGAGAAAAAATAGAGCTAAGGAGATTTAGGGAGAAAATTCCAGAACTTTGCAGCTGTCAATAATGAAATGATTAAGTTAATGACTATCGAAAAGGCCAGGGTGGGACAGGCACAGTTATCTTGGAGGATTAAAAGGCTACATAATAGATTCCATAAATAAAAAGGGGCAGTATAATCAGATTGAATAACAAAACAAGTTTGTTATTTAAGCATTGGGGTTATGGGTGGGGGGAATTGGTATGAGTTAAGAAGCAGGCATCTGTGTTTTAAATGATTTCATATCTACAGAAATGGAGGGACAGTGGGGTCGGTCTCAGTCTACCCCACGCCAGAAGGGGGAGGAGTTGTCCAGTTTAATAGCCGCAGGGAAGAAGTATCTCCTGTGGCATTCTGTGCTGCATCTTGGTGGAACCAGTCTGTTGCTGAAGATACTCCTCAGGTGGACCAGTGTGTCATGGAGGGGATGCGCTGTATTGTCCAGATTGTTCTGTAGTTTGAAGAGCATCCTCCCCTCCAAGACTGCCTCCCATGAATCCAACTCTGCCCCCAGGATGCAGCCAGCCTTCGTGATGAGCTTGTTAATCTTGCTTCCCCAGCACACGGTGGCACTGGCTACGACCGATTGGTAGAACATCTGCAGCATCTCACTGCAGACATTGAAGGAGCGGAACCTTCTCAAAAAGTACAGCCGGCTCTGTCCCTTCTTGTCTAGGGCCTCAGCGTTCCTGAACCAGTCCAGTTTACTGTCCAGGTACACTCCAAGGTATTTGTACTTCCTGGTAAACTACATATCCACACCATTGATGGGGACAGGGGTGTTCCTCTCCTCATAAAGTCTACCACCAACTCCTTAGTCTTGTCGGTGATTCAGCCCACATCACTCAACAAAGTAGTTGACTCCACAACTGTATTCAGCTTCCCTCTCCTTGCCGATTCAGCTCTAGAAATTTGTAGTATGGTTACCACGAAGGATGTAATTTAACATAATCGTTCCAGTTTTATGTGTTTTTGTTTGTGTGGTCTTAGTTTGGTGTTAGCACTGTGTGTAAAATAACTTTAGCACACCATTTTCTGTGATGTCCAAATTTCGAATGACATTGCCAAAGGGCAGTATAAAAATGACAAGTAAATAGGGTTTACTTAAAATACTTGCAGCAGATCTTTGCCTGGAAATAGTATCATTTTGCACATGGAAGAAATTCTCAAAAGATCCAGATAATTGCTCAATCTTTTTATGATGAACCATCTACAATGGAAGGTCCCAGCTAATCAAGAATATGAAAGTGGGACTGATGGTAATCTGTATGATCATCAAATTCCATGCGTCCATTTGACTAATCTATCTGTGCTATTAGCCTTCTGTCATAAGCGAGTATAAATATAACTTCGGTGATAGAACTCTTACAAGTAGCTTAATCCATTGTGAATTTAAAATCACAGTCCTGACTAGCTTCCACTTACAGATGACATTTCCATGGTCCCAGAAACAACTGATTGAGGAGACCTTTTTTCACACAGAGAGTGGTGAATCTCTGGAACTCTCTCTGAAACTTACAAAATTCTTAAGGGGTTGGACAGGCTACAGAGGTAGTTGAGGCCAGTTCATTGGCTATATTTAAGAGGGGGAGTTTTAGATGTGGCCCTCTCTGGAACTCTGCCACAGAGGGTAGTTGAGGCCAGTTCATTGGGGGGATCAGAGGGCCCTAAGGGGATGGGGGTAGGAGAAGGCAGGTACAGGATACTGAGTTGGATGATCAGCCATGATCACATTGAATGGCGGTGCAGGCTTGAAGGGCCGAATGGCCTACTCCTGCACCTAATTTCTATGTTTCTATGATTCATTCATATACATTCAAGTAACAGACTTCAATCCTCTCCGTCAGTGCCTCTGTTTAAAGGTGCTGATTGGCACATTAACAATGGGATTTTGTTGAAAATCTACAAAAATGCTAGTTTATCAGGAGAGAGATTTAATTTAATTCCTAGCCGATTGGTGTATTAACATTGTGTTTATTACTTAACAGACAATAATCAAAAGTTAAATAATCTGCTTGCTGTCTTTTGATATTTTATTTAAAGGTTGTATCATCTATTCATTCTTCTTGTGTCCTTTTTGAGCTGTTTCCCAAAATAGCCTCACACTTGAAGTCTGAGAATCGTTGATGCAAATCTTCAACAGATTTTTATGGCGCATCAATGTTCTTTTTGAAGGTTGCCAATTTGAATTACACAAAGCATTCTAGATGCAGTCTTGTTGTTATTCATGGTCAAAATGTCTCGGTGACTTTTAATCAGGTGTCTTAAAGCACATTTGTATTATTCGTTTTAAATGTTTTTTTATTTAGAAATTTACATTGCCTGGATATTTTCAGTGAAAATCAGCTTAAATCCTTTCCTCTAGTCATGGACATGTGTGTATTTGCTATGCTTGTGTCAAATTGTTTGCAGTATTTGCTATGTTTGTGTCAAATTGTTTGCATGACCTGAATTATTATTCTTGATGACTTCGCACCACACATCCCCACCACACAGATTTAATCTGTTCCAATCTCGTTAATTGTGAACATTTTCTTGGATTACTCGTGTGCAAATTGGGACTGGAGGGAGAGCATTTGCTGCCCCAGTGCGTAAGGTGTAGTGTAGTTTCTTAACGGACACTTTTTTTTGATACTGAAACTGAGGACAACTGACTAAAGGCTAAAAGAAGAAATAGTAGGTGTGCAGCAGTCTTCAACCATTTCAATAACTCTCCAGCCTCACAGTAATGAACTGGTAGCCTGCACTTCATTCTGCATCCATCAGTAATAGATATGGATGTGTTCAAATGTCAAATTATTAACACTTTTTAGCTTCCCAGCGAGCTGTTGGGGATGGTGGTTTAAAAATACCCCCATAATCAATACAGGAAGCTCGGCAATCAGTCTGTGCATGATCCCACAAAGCCAATGCAATAATTACAGGATAATATTCAGAGACATGAGGAACTTACTGTAGATACTGGATTCTTGAGCAAAATGTAAAGTGCTGGAGTAAATCACCAGAAAGCATCTGTTGAGCAAATGGACAGACAACATTTTGGGTCAAGACCCTTCTTCAGACCAGATAATATTTTACTGATGTAGTTACAGGCATAAACTCATATTGACTAGCACAATTTGACCAAAAATGTTCTTGATGTCTGGAACCTTCTAGAATCTTGCAGTGAAAAATTGCTTAACTTCCCTCGTACCAGTACTGCTGTGGACAGGGAACTCTCTTGCCTTGAATCTAGATGAAGAGCAATTATAAACTTTGGGAGTGGATGACATTGTCATCATGGTATTGTTTGTTTCGCATGCTTGCTAGTTTTGTTGCAGATAACTACTTAAATCCTGCTGGGATTGCTTAACGCCAGAAGCTTCAAAGCTCGGAAAGTTAAAAACATGAAAAGCTAAATGTTAACAGGCTTCCAAAAATAATTTTTATTTTCACCGATGTCGACAGGTTTACTGTTTATGTCCAGCATTTTCTGTAATTCTAATTTGTACATGCTTGTTAACATTTCACTCTGTCAGTAAAACACAGGTTGCAAATTACTTTGTTATATATCCTACTGTCAGCAATATTATTCCATTGCTATTTCAATCTTGCTTAATTTGTGGGTAGACACAAAATGCTGGAGTAACTCGGAGGGACGGGCAGCATCTCTGGAGAGAAGTAATGGATGACGTTTCGGGTCGAGACCCTTCTTTAGACCGATTGCTTAATTTGTGCTTGTCTTCCAGACCTCCAACTTGCATTATCATTTATATATTAGCTCAACAGTGTTTGCTGTTAATTGAGTTGAGCACAAAATATATTTTACTCATCCTAACACGTCCATGCCTACCATCTGATTTACCAGCACCTGTTCCTGATTTCCCATTGTTAGGTAATTCAAACGTGGGCCAAGACACTTTCAAACTAGTCATGAAGCCATGCAGCATGAAAATGGGCTCTTCGGCCCACATTGTCCACACTGCCTAAGTTGGCATACTCAGCTGGTCTGCCTGTATTTGCCCCATGGCCCCCTATACCTTTCCTATCCATATATCTATTGAAATGTTTTAGAAAGTCTTCATTTTGTCTGCTTTTTACAGCTTTTTTTTGGCAGCTCATTTTGAATGTGGACTACCTTCTGAATGAAAACGATTGCCCTTGAGACTGCTCTTAAATCTCTCCCATCTCACCCTAAGCGTATACCTTCTAGTTTTGGAAACCTCTGCCCCAGGGGAAAAAAAGACTGAGTTCCATTTTATCTATGGATCTCATGATCTGTACATTTCAATGAGGTCACTCCTCAGCTACCTACACTCCAATGAAAATAGTCTCTCCCTATAACCTAAGCCCACTAGTCCATTTAACATCCTGGTAAATATTTCTGCCCCCTTTCCAATTTGATGACATCCTTTCTATGGATAGGTGCAGCTGGAGGCCATTCGGTGCCTGTTTTCTCCCCCTATCCCTTGATTCCACTAGCCCCTTGGGCTCTATCTAACTCTCTCTTAAATCTATCCAGTGATTTGGCCTCCGCTGCCCTCTGTGGCAGGGAATTCTACAAATCCACAACTCTCTTGGTGAAAATGTTTTTTCTCACCTCAGTCTTAAATGGCCTCCCCTTTATTCTAAGACTGTGACCCCTGGTTCTGGACTCGCCCAACATTGGGAAAATGTTCCTGCATCTAGCTTGTCCAGTCCTTTTATAATTAGTCTTTTCAATCTTTCCTATATGACAGTTTCTATAAGACCCCCCCCTCGTCCATCTAAACTCCAGTGAATACAAGCCTAGTCTTTTCAATCTTTCAGGTCTTGCTGTACCTCTCCCTTACCTAACCTACCCCCATTGAGATAATAATCTGCCCCCTTGTTTTTGTCACCGAAGTGGATAACCTCACATTTATCGATATTATATTGCATCTGCCACGCATCTGCCCACTCACTCAACCTGTCCAGATCACCCTGCAACCTCCTAACATCCTCTTCACAGCTCACACTGCCGCCCAGCTTTGTGTTATCCGCAAACTTGCTAGTGTTGCTCCTAATTCCCTCTTCCAAATCATTAATATATATGGTGAACAGTTGCTGCTGCCCCAACACCGAGCCTTGCGGCACTCCACTCGCCACTGCCTGCCATTCCGAAAAGGACCCGTTCATTCCTACTCTTTGCTTCCTGTCTGTCAACCAATTTTCTATCCACGTCAACACCCTACCCCCAATACCATGGCTGATAACATCTCCCTGGCCCTGCATCCTGGACACAAGAGACACCTATGTCAGACTTCTATTCATAGACTACAGCTCTGCTTTCAATACTATTATCCCATCTAAGCTCATCACCAAACACTGCAAGGCCACCAGCATAATCAAGGATGTGTCTCACGCTGGTCACTCCCTCTTCTCCCCTCTCCCATCAGGCAAGAGTATAGATCTGTGAAAACACACATCTCCAGATTCAGGGACAGTTTTGTTCCCAGCTGTTATCAGGCAACTGAACCATCCTATCACCAACAAGAGACTGGTCCTGACCTACCATCTACCTCGCTGTAGATCCTTGGAATATCTTTTAGTTTAATTTAGTTTAGGGATGCAGAGTGGAAACAGGCCCTTCGGCCCACCGAGCGCGCTGAGCAGCAATCCCCACACATCAACACTTCTATACACACTAGGGACAATACACACTAGGGACAATATACATTTATAACAACCCAATTAACATAAAAACCGTCTTTGGAGTGTGGAAGGAAACCAAAGTTCTCAGAGAAAACCTACAAGGTCACGGGGAGAACGTACGAACTCTGTACACACAGGGTCCGTAGTCGGGATCGATCCCGTGTGTCCAGCAACTCTACCACTGCAACACCCTGCCACCCTTTATCAGGCTTTACAGGATTGTATCTTATATTAAATGTTATCCTCTTTCTGTACACCGTGGATGGCTTGGCTGTAATCATATATTGTCTTTTCGCTGACTGGATAGCAGGCAACAAAAAAAAACTTGACAATAAGAAACTAAACATTGTTCTTCCGGGCGCTATGGTTTTGCCAGCATTTTAATAACTATCACGTTAAATGTGCATTTACCAAACATTTAGATCAAGAGAGAAATTATGGCTCTGTATGTTCTGTGAAGAACACAGAGTATTAATTTGGTCTTGTTCCAAGCAGTTTCATTTGTGTTGTTTTCCAACTTCCCATGTCAGTTACATTACCATAAGGTCTCCTTCTGCTGTGAGCAGCCAGATGAGGTTTGATCAGGTTTTCAAATTGCAGCCAAGTGCAGCGTATGCCAGAAAATAGGTGGACATTACAAATCTTGCTAATGTTGTCAAATCGAACTAATCATATGTTCTCAGAGGAAATGTACTTAAAGTCTAAATTTTCTGACTATAGAATTACTGATAATGTTTTTATTGTCGGTACTTTTGAGTTGAATATTTCAGTCCTTGGCGTAATTCAGAGGCAGAAAACAACATAAAAAGATGGTAATTACCAGTCAGTTTTCCTGAAACAGATCCTGAAACAGATCACGGGGAATGATTCATGGCATTATTAGTATAGTGACAGTTTCATTACAAACCATTTATTTAATTATCAATACCATGTCCCTTTCTATAAAGAAAGCCATATGTTTTATCGACTGGACCTGCAAGTAAAGCTATTTGTAATACTGGGCATCATTTCAGTGCTCAACTGAATTCTGATCAGAGTTCATTATATCTTACCATTTGACATTTAGCATATAATTTTATTCATGCATTTTTTTCATAAACCATGCAACATTGAACTTTTAAGCATAGCCTTAAAAAAGGTGCAAAAATGCAAAGATCAGAGCAGATGCAGAGATTTTCAAGGCTCCTGCAATCTTCTCCCTTGCTTCTCTGTCGGGATGATACACTGGCATAATTTAGCTCCTTCCCAGTCTTCTCCCTTTTCAAAACAGTCTTATATATTTTGGAGTTGTAATTACTATCCCCAAAATGGTCTTCCATTGTCACATCTGTCACCAGGTGCAGGCTTACTTCACGACACAATGTTCATTATGTTCCCTTCTCAGGTTGGACTTTCTGAAGAAGGTCTTACGAAGGGTCTTGTCCCGAAACGTCACCCATTCCTTCTATCCAGAGATGCTGCCAGTCCAGCTGAGTTACTACAGCATTTTGTGTCTATCTTTGCACTTTCCGCATACTGTTTCAAGAATGGATATACTGTACCCCACAAATTCTGGCCCACCGGAGCCTATGGCACCGAACAAGTCCCAATGATAATTAGGGGGTGTTTAAAGCCACCCACTAAGATAATCCTGTTGTTTTGGCTTCTCTCAGTAATCTGTCAACATATATGCTCCTTTATCTCTGCCATTTGGGAACCTATAGTACAATCCTATTAGAGTGCTTGCACCTTTCTTATTTCTAAGCTCTACCCATATCACCTCCAGTATGTCCCGTCTGAGTGCAGCCATGACAGTCTCCCTGATTAGTGGCACAACTCCTCCGTCTCTAGTGCCTCCATCTCCATCACGTCTGAAATGTTAAAGCCCCGGTGTATCGAGCTACCAGCCATGTCCCTCTCACGAATATGATTCCGCAAGGGTCACAACTTCACAGTACCATGCAACAATACAGGCTGTAAGTTCACCTGCTTTCCGCACAATACTCCTTACATTGAAATAAACTCACTTGTCAACTTGTCCCCTTTTGTCAACTTCATCCATTTCTACAGTGCGGGCTGTGCACCGAAATTCGGGTATGAAAGGCAACAAGAAGCCTGCAGATCCCTATTTCAAAAAGAACATCCAGGCCCTGATCAGATATATCCAAGGACTTTGCAGGAAACTAGGGAGGACATTGCGGGAGCCCTGGTTGAAATTTACGAGTCGTCCTTAAATACAGGAGAGGTGCTGGAAGATTGGAGGGTGGCAGATGTTGTGCCTCTTTTTAAGAAGGGCTGCATGGAAAATGCTGGGATCTATAGGTCGGTGAGCTTAACATCTGTAGTTGGAAAGTTACTAGAGAGTATTCCGAGGGATAGGATATACAGGTATTTGGATGGGAAAGGGCTTATTAGGGATAGTCAGCATGGGTTTGTACGTGGGCGGTCGTGTCTCACAAATCTGATTGATTCTTTTGAGGATGTGACCAAAAAGGACGTTGAGGGCAGAGCTGTAGATGTTGTGTAGGCTGCTCTGGAAGGTTAGATTGCATGGAATCCAAGGAGAGATCACTGAATGGATAGCAAATTGGCTCTGTGGGAGGAAGCAGAGGGTGATGGTGAAAGGTTGCTTCTCATACTGGGGGCCTGTGACTAGTGGTGTGCCTCAGGGTTCGGTGTTGAGCCCGTTACTGTTTGTCATCTACATCAATGATTGGATGAGAACATACAGGACAAGATGAACAAGTTTGCTGATGATACAAAAGTTAGTGGTTTTGCAGATAGTGAAGATGGTTGTGAAATATTGCAGCAGAATCTGGATCGGTTGGCCAGGTGGGTGGAGGAATGGTTGATGGAATTTAATACAGAAAAGTGTGAGGTGTTGCATTTTGTGACGTTGAACATGGGCAGGACCTACACAGTAAATGGTAGGCCTCTGGGTAGAGTTGTAGAGCAGAGGGATCTAGGAATACAGGTGAATGGTTTCTTGAAGGTCAAGTCACAGGTGGAGAAGGTGGTTAAAAAGGCTTTTGGCACTTTGGCCTTCATCAGTCAGAGTATTGAGTATAGAAGTTGGGAGATCATGTTGCAGTTGTATAAAACGTTGGTGAGACCGCATTTAAAATATTGTGTTCAGTTCTGGGTACCATGTTATAGGAAAGATATTGTCAAGCTTGAAAAGCTTCAGAAAAGATTTACGAGGATGTTGCCAGGGCTGGTGGATGTGAGCTTTGGGGAGAGGTTAAGTAGGCTGGGTCTCTATTCCATGGAGCGCAGGAGGATGGGGGGGGGGGGGGGGGGGGGGGGGGGGGGGGGTGTCAGTCGACCCCATGACAGAAGAAGGGGGAGGAATTGTACAGTTTGAAAGCCACAGGGAAGAAGGATCTCCTGTGGCGTTCTGTACTGCATCTTGGTGGAACCATTCTGTCGCGGAAGGTACTCCTCAAGTTGACCAGCGTGTTATGGAGGGGGTGAGCTGGATTGTCCAGGATGCTCTGCAGCTTGAGGAGCATCCTCCCCTCCAAGACCACCTCCCATGAATCCAATACCGCCCCCAGGAAGGAGCCAGCCTTCCTGATGAGTTTGTTAATCCAAGATAAACTAATGTCATCTGCCTGCACATGCTCCATATCTCTATATTCCCAGCATATCCATGTGCTTATCTCAAAGCCTCTTGTACGCCACTATTGTATCTGCCTCCCTGACCACCTTTGTCAGTGCTGTTACTGAGAAACAAAGGTGCATAAAATGTGGCAAAAAGGGTCTTCCCTTATTGAGAGGCAGAACTCTATGCTTGAATAGTTCTGCATTGTCCCTCTGAAATTCCATGTGCCTGCATCACCCCAAGTGATGTTGGCTGATATCTATCATGTACCACAGTTTTTATTCAGTCAGCAATTTGAGGTAGACTATTAACGTAACATCCTCTATTCAAAGGCAATAGCTCTTAACTAACAGTGTGTTGTACAATAATGTATCAAAAATCATTTGACATGACATCATAGTACAGTACCATGAAGTCAATACGTTGTTTCTCCTTCAAAAATACCTTCCAGTAAATAAACTATTTGCACTCATGAATTTATAACAATGGTTAATTGTTGTAGCCTGCTCAACCTCTCCCCTTAGCACGGACCCATGAGCCCTGGCAACATCCTCATCAATCTTTTCTGCACCCTTTCCAGCTTGACAACTTATTTTCCATAACATGGTGACCTAAACTGAACACAATATTCTAAAGGTGGCCTCGCCAACATCTTATATAACTGTAACATGACAACCCAACTTCTATACTCAATAATCAATACTCTGACTGATGAAGGCCTATGGACTTATAAAGAACAAATCACCCGGGTAATTGTGCCTTTCCTCTGAATCATCTCATCTATATCTATGTAACGAAAAGTCTCATCTTGACCACTTCCTGCCTGCACTGTAAATTGATTTTAGAAAAAACGCTACCATATATTGCTATGATTTTTGGCCATTTTACTCACAGTCACTCTCCGCTGAGGCAGCCCCAAGGATTTTCCCGATCAATGAAAAATAAAGAAGTTATGAGTTTAAAAAAATCTTGAGATCAGCTGATTGGTCCTCTTGCCTGTCAATCACCACAATGAAGGTAATGCCCCTTCCGGGGGGGCAAAACTATAAATCCCCGGATACCTGGACACGAGTCAATCACTCTGGAAGATCACGAGGGAGAGTCTACAACTGTGATTCTAAGCTGTGAATCAACTGAACTGTGAGCCTGCAATGTACTCGCAATAAATGATTTGTTAGCCCTTAATGACAGGCAATTTTGGCAATTTGTTGGCCTGCACTCTGCTTGAAATGCTATTAAATTTGTTGGTGACCTGCACTCTGCCTGAAATGCTATGAAATTGAGTTTGGTGGCCTGCACTCTGCCTGAAGTGCCATGAAATTGAGTTTGGGGGGGGGACATCCCATCTCTCTCTCTCCCTCATCATTCACCCCTCTCCCCCACCCACCCACTGCGGCAATGGCCGTCCCGACTACCTGTCCCCCAGGGTCCTCCACTGCCGCCGTTGCGGTGACTCACCCTCACGGCTTTCTCGGAGGAGATCTTCTCATCCAGTTCATCGAAACTCATGGTGCCCACTGTGACGAACAACGACTCCATTCTCCTTCCCCCCCCTCCCCTGTGGTCCAGCGGCGGCAGCGAGCAGGCAGGCAGATGGGCAGGGCGGGGACGGGCCGAGTGGCAGCAGCGGGTGGTAGGACAGGACGGGGACGGCCCGAGCAGCAGTTGAGCTGCAGAGGGAGGGAAGGAGAGTCGGGTTGCAGGATGGCCGAGCAGTTTTATTAGAGTTTGAGTTTCAGCTAACAATGAATTATCTGTGGAGGAAGGAACTGCAGATGCTGCTTTTTATGGATGGAGCGAGGGAGGGGAAAGGAGAGGGATGAAGAAGTGAGGGAGTGATTGGGGAGAGGAGGAGGAGAGGGCAAATATCCCAGTGAGGTGAGGAGGGATAGTGGGGAGATTGAGATAGAAGAAGGGGTAGGGAAGGAGAGGGGGGAAAGGGGGAGTTGAGGAGTGGGGAAGGAGGGGGAAAAGAGGGGGAGTGGGGAAGGTGGGGAGTGTGGAATAGAGGGAGAGGAGGGGCAGTGGGGGAGGTCAGGGGGATAGTGGGGGGTATAGGGGAGGTGGGGGGGATGGGGGTACGGAGGGGAGAGGAGTTTTGGAGGGAGGGAGTGACTGAGGGTAGGCGAAAGGAAAGGGAAAGAGGCGAGGGAAATATTGGGGAGGGGTGGAGAAGAGGGGAAAGAAAAGGGAGGGTGAAGAGGAGGGGAGGGTGTGCTGGGGGATTAGGGGAAATGAGCCCTGTCTGCGCAGTTGGGGGCTATGTGTGATTGGTGCAATATTTCGTTGGGGGACGGGTTGCATTTGGGGAACAGATTAGTGGTGGAATATTACATTGGGGAATGGGTTACATTGGGGGACCACGCCTCCCATGTGACAGGGACCCAACGGGTCCCACTAGTCTAGTTTAGAGCTAATGCTCTGATCAATGCATTACTTTGATTCGCAGTTCTGTTTCTTACTCTTGCTGCATC
The DNA here is from genome assembly GCF_028641065.1 of Leucoraja erinaceus. Taxonomy (NCBI): domain Eukaryota; kingdom Metazoa; phylum Chordata; class Chondrichthyes; order Rajiformes; family Rajidae; genus Leucoraja; species Leucoraja erinaceus. Next base: position 102,841,983 of record NC_073378.1, on the reverse strand, counting down.
TTCAGCCTTAGTTGCCTGGTGTTATCATGGTGTCACTTGGACAGTGAGTTAGAGCCATGCGCCACCCTTTCCCACCTGACGCATGAACAGTTAGCACAGTGAATCCATGATCCTTACAGTGTGCCCTCAGAATTACTTTTGTAGCTCTTTATATTTTATGACCTGCTCTGATTATACTGTAAATCCACTCTGGAGTTGCCGCATTCTCATTCTCTGCCATACTGCAGGTTTTGGATCTGCATCACCCGAGTTTCCTTCAAACCTAATGTCAGAAGGCACTGGGCTGGCTTTTGGTTTGTCACAAGCTGGGAAGTCTAGTGTTTAAAATTTACCTCTCCTTTCACCCAAACTGCATTCCTTGGTAGATTGGCCTGTTGTCAGCTTCCATCAGTGATGAGGCTCACAGCTACCACTGACCTGGCAGAGAGAGCTGATGCATTTGGTCAACTCTCATCTTGAACTGGACCACCTGTCTCTGTCCCCTGTTATGTTGGCGCATCCGAATAACCATATTTTCTATTTTTCCAGTTGCCATCTCATTGAGATGATCATGCTCTCATTGAGCTGCCCTTGTACCCCGAGCCTGCTGTTGTCCATGAGCTGGAGCCTTCTTGGTGCCTCCCAAGTTCACCTGACCCGTGGTGTGGGCTAGTGCACCCTTGGGTGGGACTCAATCATGGATGTTCTCGCTGCCCAATACCACAATTATTATAGAAACTCGGCGTGAGTGATTGATCTGATCCAATTGATGTCCTCCATCACTGGGACAAAACTAAAATGGGTAACTGTGCCTGTGTGTCAATGGCAACCTAAACAGTTCTCATGTCTCATTCTACCCATGTGCCAACAGTGCTGTCTCTATCCCAAGGGAAAACTGTGGAGATATTTCAGATACAAGTCTTGCTGCGATAACTGTGGACATACTTAAAGCTACTTCCTCAATCATTGCTGGCAGTTGCTATCTTTAATAAATTGCAACTCCATGCCTTATCCCGAGGCTGTAACATGCACTGCAGCCATCCTGACTGGGTGCTAAGATCCGGTGGCATTTTCAACATCCATGCCCAGTACCTACTCTGGATAACATTCTGCCGGATGTCATCTGCATGCATGTGATCTACTAGTTAGTTTTCCACTGAACCCATTACTCGACCCCAAAGAAGAACAAGCTGTAATTACAGCTTCTGTGGACTCATTTGTTGTCTACAACTCAGAATGGTATATGTAGTGAAATTGCGACTTATTTTAGATCCTAACGCCACACTCTTGGCTTTTCAACATTTCTCTCAAATGTTAAATGCAGCAAATCAAATTGACCTGAATTCTTTTGTCTGTCGGTTTAGAAGCTCAATAACCCCATGACACACCACATTAAGCCCTCAGCCTGACCATGAATTCACTGTTGTGCTTTGGCCAGATTGTTTGATTGAAAGATACAGCATGGGAACCATAGGGCCTACCAAGCGCATACTGATCATCGATCATGTTATCCCATTTGCACATCTGCTCTCTCCACACTAGGGGCAATTTACAGAATCCAATTAACCTGCATAATCTCTGGAATGTGGGAGGAAACTGGAGTAATTGGAGAAAATCCATGTGATCAACAGGGAGAACATGCAAACTCCTCACAGATAGCACCTGAGGTCAGGATTGAACCTGCATCTCTGGCACAGCGAGGCAACGGTTCTACTAGCCGTACCACTCTGTGGCCCTGAGGTTCTAGTTTGTGAACGATTCTGATAATTTACAATTTTAAATGTGCATTCAAGGTTTTTACCTTGTTTTTGTATCCAATTTTGTCTGTAGTTTACGGCACTATAAGGCTTACCAATGTCTCGCATGTCTGTCTTGTCCATCAGCAACAATAGCGTGTCGCATGTGGCTGTGCTTTTTCTGTTCTGTGTCCTTTCCTCTGGATTCAATGATATTGTCTAGCCTCAGAAAGTTTTCCATTCATTCAACTCTTGGACTGACAGCCATAAGCCATATGTATCTCAGGCTCACAAGTGTGCATTGACTGCCAGCATCACCACTTGACTTGAACAACTGCAACCTCTATTTTCCATGTTCTTTGATTGTCGTTCTGTTAATGAAGCATCAGTATCTTATCCTCATCATCAGCATTTGAAGTGTCTTTGATGTTGCTATATATTAAAGTTAGTTGTAAACCGGACATAAATTTGTTGAACATAATAATCTCTGAATGAATAATATGACAATGTATCAAATTCATACCACAAGATATATTCAGTTGTTTAAAGTATACACTTGCCATTATGAATGCTGCAATTGTTATTTGTTGCATTCTCATAACTTCTGGGTAATGAAAACAACATTAGTTTCAGTTCATGCTGGGGACTTCTGACACTATCAGTGCTAAACATAGAAACATAGAAACATAGAAAATAGGTGCAGGAGGAGGCCATTCAGCCCTTCAAGCCATCACTGGCATTCATTGTGATCATGGCTGATCGTCCCCTATCAATAATCCATGCCTGCCTTCTCCCCATATCCCTTGACTCCACTAGCCCCTAGAGCTCTATCTAACTCTCTCTTAAATCTAACTGAGAAAGATGGTGATTGATATTGATGAACTATTTTAATCCTTGCACGAGATGAGTGAATGGATTCTACATCGGGATAAGATAGTACCTGCACACCCACATGACACTCTTTGCTTGCGCAATTGAGTTTTCTTTCTAGTCCATTTTAATTATTATTTTTAACTCGGGTTTGAATCATCTTGATTATTCACAATCAACGACAAGAATGTGTTGTTGACAAGCCCACCTCTTTTACTGTGACTTGAGTAACCTCTTTGAATTCTTCACATAACTCCACTGATTATCGAACACATTATACCTCGGGAGGTTTTCTTTTGTAATATGTAACAACTGGCCTCTTTCCTGAAATGAACCAAAACAGTGTTTCCAGACCTTTCTTTTATGTGTTGCCAATACCGCTAATTCTTATTATGGGCGGCGCGGCTCTGGCCAGCAGCGGCCTCTGCAGTCTGTCCGCGTTTTATTATTTTTCTGTCTGTGTTTTAATGTAGTTTTTGTTATTTTTTGTTGGGGTGTGTGTGTGTGTGTGGGGTGGGAGGGGGGGGGAAACTTTTTAAATCTCTCCCTGCACTGGAGACCCGACCTTTTCTCGTCGGGTTTCCGTTGTCGTTGGGGCCGCAACGAGGAGCGGCCTCCAACAGGAAGAAGCCGGGGACTCTGGTGCTACAACTCACCGTCGCCGTCGCGGGGCTGGCCGAGTCCGGAACGGGTGGAGCGGTGGAGGAGCGCTGCTGCTGCTGCTGCTGCTGCCCCGACCGGAGAGTCGGAGGCTCCAACGACAGGTCTGTGGACGGCGGCACCGGGAGCCCGCGGCTCCCTGGAGGGAGACCGCTTTTCAGGGCTCTCGCAACGGCGACTTCCCCCGCCCGAGTTGCGGGGTCGAAGAGCTCCTGGAGCGGGGCCTGACACCACTGCCCCGCGCGGCTTGGAATGGCCGCGGGACTCTGCGAGCGCACGCCGGGGGCTCTAACACCAAGACCCGGTGTGCGACCTCGCACCACCCGGCGTGGCTTTAATGGCCGCGGGACAATCGCCATCGCCAGCCGGGGGCTTTGACTTTGACATCGGGGGGGGGGGGGGGGGGGGGGGGAGTGCAGTGGAGAAATAAGTTTATTTGGCCTTCCATCACAGCGATGTGATGGATGTTTATGTAAATTATGTTGTGTCTTGGGTCTATGTGTTTGTATGTATGGCTGCAGAAACGGCATTTCGTTTGGACCTCAAGGGGTCCAAATGACAATAAATGTATCTTATCTTATCTTATCTTTATTATTATCAAGACATGTGCGTCTTAGACACAACTAAGTTTACCAGATGTTACCTCATTCTTTTACTCAATACTTTGTGGATCACTTGCTCTTCCCGGCAAATTCATAGGAATATCTCAACCATCTGTTGTTGAAAATCACCCATCTATTTTCTAACACTGTGTAGTGGAACTGGCAGTACTTCATTGTTGTGAGATTCTGATTATATTTCTGTTTGCTGTTGTTCCTGTTGTTTTCCCTTTTTCTTCTCAAGCTCTCTTCTTTTGAGCCTTTCATTCCCCTCTTCTTTCCTTGTATTGGTGATCTGGCTTTGACTGGGTGTTTGCTACTTCAATTGTGGTTTGAAATGCACGGGTTGCCTGTTGTACCCTTTAAGTTGTTCTCCATTCAGAGTTTTCTGCCTGGATCTGATCTTCATCTGCCAAATCAGCGTCTACCATTCTCTTTCCTCTCTCATTCTCCATGAACATTTTTGAGGGAAATTACTATCCTTCCTCCTCCCGATCCCTTCCCTCCTACCAATATTACCACACATGAAGTGAGGAAGCACTCAGAGGGACCAATATAATATGCATTCTGAAGGTTATAGAGCCTTCTACTGGCTGCAAGGCCTCAAATAGGCCCCGACCTCGGGTGGTCACAGAGGAAGAGGACTAAACTTTCTCGTGCCTTTCCCCACAGTGGAAAATTTTGATTCTGTTTTGGGGGGACGTTTGTGTTGAACTCTATAATGTGTTGTGTCAATTTTTCTTTTTTTCTAATCTTTTTTCTATGGATGTACGGAAACATTATTTATTTTATGTAAATCACTTTGCTTTCAATGCGAGTTGATTTAAAACGTGCTATATAAATAAAACTTACTTACTTACTTACTTACTTCTACTGTGTCAGGTGGGGTCCTCAACTTCACACAGACTGCAGTCAATACACCAATAATACTCTAATTACATGTTAACCCAGGTGATGTCCACAGCAGCCACCCTGATATCCACTGTCCAATAGGGAGCAATGACTAATTTAAGATTGGCTTTGTGTTCAGGCAGAGTGCTAATATTTCTCTGTTGCTTGAGATGCTTCGACTACCTCTGTCTAGATTCCAGCCATTCTCCGGCACACTTTGTCATCTGTTCTAAGCCCTGCAATGCTTGGCCCTGAACTGCCTTGCGTACTTAGAATCTAATGTACTCAGCTTTACCCCTCCCACATCTACCCCAATCCTTCACACAATGGCTGTTCTAATATTGTGCCTTATCAAATATTGGAAGAGCCATGATTTCCTCCAGTGCAGCATTAAGAAGACCAATGCCAAGTCAACTTTATTTGTCAGACACATATAAGTTGTGCAGTGAAATGAAAGTGGCAATGCCTGCAGATTATGCAAAACAACAGAACAGAATAGAACAGAATCAGTATTTACGTTAGAATTTTTTTTTTTTTAAAGACACAACACAACAGTAAATTAGTCCCTGGTGAGATAAGAGTACAGTCCTGATGGCCTGTGGGAAGAAACTCCATCTCATCCTCTCTGTTTTCACAGCATGACAGCAGAGGCATTTGCCTGACCGTAGCAGCTAGAACAGTCCGTTGCTGGGTGGTAGGGGTCCCCCATAATGTTGCTGGCTCTGGATCTGCACCTCCTGGTGTATAGGTCTTGCAAGGGGGTAAGTGTAGTTCCCATAGTGCGTTCGGCCGAACGCACTACTCTCTGCAGAGCCTTCCTGCCCTGGGCAGAGCTGTTCCCAAACCAGATTGTGATGTTGCCGGCCAAGGTGCTTTATATAGCTCCAGAGCAGAAGCACTGAAGGATCCTCAGAGAGACTCTGAATTTCCTCAGCTGCCTGAGGTGCAAAAGGCACTGCCTTGCCTTACTCACCACTGCAGCAGTGTGTGTAGTCCATGTCAGGTCCTCTGTGATGTGGACTCCCAGGTATTTAAAGCTGCTCACCCTATCCACAGTAGTCCCCATTTATTGCCAGTGGCGTGTACGTCCTCGGATGTTGTGCCCTTCTAAAGTCCACAATCAGCTCCTAACTTTTAGTAACATTCAAGGGGAGGCTGTTGTTCTGACACCAGAGTGCCAGGTCAGCCACCTCCTCCAGGTAGGCCTTCTCATCATTACCAGAGGTCAGGCCCACCACCACAGTGTCATCAGCAAACTTGATGATGGAGGTGGAGCTGAACCTGGCCACACAGTCATGTGTGTACAGGGAGTACAGTAGGGGGCTGAGGACGCAACCCTGGGGGGATCCTGTGTTCACGGTGAGGGGGTTGGATGTATGTCTCCCCATCTTGACCACCTGATGCCTGGCGGTGAGAAAGTCCAGGACCCAGGCACACAGTGGAGTGTTCAGCCCCAATTCCAGCAGCTTCTCAGCAAGTCTGGTGGGGACTATGGTATTGAAAGCTGAACTGAAGTCAAAGAACAACATCCTCACATAACTGTCTGTCAAGGTGAGAGAGAGCGGTGTGCAGAACCTGGGAGATCGCATCATCCGTGGATCTGTTCAGACGGTATGCGAACTGTAGCGGGTCCATGTTGCGAGGGAGGAAGGCGCAGATGTGGTTCTTGATCAGCCTCTCGAAGCATTTTCATCTCCATCTCAACCACTGATTCCATATCTTGTTTGGCCCATTGAAACAGTCAATTAGAACACCATTTAACTTCTTCCCTCGTTCTCCACTGTTTTCTCCAATGCATGGATCATCCACTGCTTCAGTAACATTGTCTTCCTTCACTCCTACCTAACCCATCTGCTACATAAACATTCGTGCTTGGCTTTGCCACTTTCAGACTTAATTATTCCAGCAATATCCTAGCTTGTGTTCTCTTGAGCAGTTCTGTAAACATTATGCTCTGCAAGAATTTAGTGTGCTGGTACTTCTTCTGTCCAAAAATAAAGATGCAAATATGACCACACTGAGGAAACAATGAAAAGATAAGATAGACATTAAATGGTGGAGTAACTCAGTGGGTGAGGCAGCATATCTGGAGAAAAGGAATAGGTGATGTTTTGGGTCGAGACCCTTTTTCAGATTGAGTGTGTCTGAAAAAGGTTCTCGACCCCAAACATCGCCTATTCCATTTCTCCAGAAATGCTGTCTGACCTGCTGAGTTACTCGAGCATTTTGTGTCTATCTTTAGTGTAAGCCTGTATCTGCAGCCCATGGTGGCGGAAATGTAGCTGTTACTGTGGCATCAGAAAGATGTGTCACAATTTTCGCACAAAGTTTCAAAAAGAGCTTTGCAAGTTGATATCTCTGGTTGTCCAGAGGCAATTCGGACTGTAAACGCCTTTCTCACCAGGGACTAACTGTACAGAACGTTTTTTCTTCTATTATTTATTATGTAAAATAATATGTGTGTTATGATTGTGTTTATTATTGGTTTGGTTGTTTTGTTGTTCCGCGAGCATTGCCACTTTCATTTCACTGCACATCTCGTATGTGTATGTGACAAATAAACTTGACTTGACTTGACTTGACTGTGTGGATTCACCTGGAACTCCTGACAGTAATTATGAGTGTATTGAAAAGTATCATGTTTTAGTGCAACCACACCACCCTGCTAACACACCACCCTGCTCATGCTAACCTGCATTGATCACCAGTCAACAAATGTTTCATCTTTAAAACTCATATCAGTGTTTAGAATGTTTGCCGTATAATCCTTGTAAAAGTTTAGCAAAGCTGGAAATAATGCAAACATATTTTCCTCTCGATAACAGATTCAGTATCGTATCCAACTAATGCTCTTTTTCATCTATGGAATGTCTCTTCGATGCAAACTAATTTCTCTTCTAATTTTGCTGACATCTCTGCAATGATTTGAATAAAGTTTCAGTGCTTGGAGCGATTCTTCAAACATTTACTGCAGCAGCAGTGGTGGTAGGGGGAGAGATGATGTGGGGTGACAGTGAGCGTGTGGTTGAAATTGGAATTTGTTATGCCTATTTTGAGACTTGGAAATGTGGAGATCAAACATATTAAAGTATCCCCTTCAGACTTCCAGATGGATTACTTGCAGTTCATAGGATTGGTTCAGGTTTGCGTTAAATATTTGATCTGTGGAAATGAGTCAATTACTGGAGTTGCATGAACTGTATCAGGATCATATTTATGGATTAAAGTAATTCGTAATCACACTTATTCTGTCACCAGCTGCACAGATCTCCACAGATCCGTCTAAGCCATAAAATGCCAAGGCTGTATCATTGGATAACAAAGACTTACCTTAAATAGGGCATTGTCATGTTTGCCTCCTCTGGGATTTTCATTAAGTCAAATGGAAAATAAAATAGGAATAAGAGCAATATCGAGATGACAGCAAACTGCTGGCCCTGGATCTATAATGACATGACTAATAGAAGCATACAAAGTTATTTTGTTTCTTTCCTTATATTTATCAGGGACCATGAATGTTGGTACAATGCTGCCATTGATTGTTAGTCTCTAATCGCCTCTGAGTTGAGGAGACAATTAGCAGTCAACCACATTGGTAGGTCTGGAGTCATACATCGGTCAGACCTTAATGAACAAGCTTGGCCTTATCACAGTATGGTCATTTCACAGTTACCTGATATATTTGTTTAATTGATCTTAAATTCTCCAGCTGCCATGAAGGGATTCAAACTTGTGTCTTTTGGTCGACGTCCCAGACCTCTAGATCATGGTCCAGTAAGTTAAAGGCTATATTTATCAGACCAATATAAGCACGGCTTTCTTTCCCCTTTCCACCAAAGTTCATACATTGGACTAATATTGATCATCTTAGATAATCTGGGTTGACACTGAGTTTGCTCTGGCATGATATAAAGTGTTTTATATTTAGTTGTAAGATAGATAATTACTGCATGTTTTCAATATCTACAATAATTATCTGACTAGATTAAATGAAATGTTTAAGAAAGAACTGCAGATGCTGGAAAAATCGAAGGTAGACAGAAGTGCTGGAAACTCAGTGGGTGAGGCAGCATCTATGGAGCGAGAGGAATAGATGACGTTTCGGGTTGAGACCCTTCTTCAGACTGATGTGGGGGTGGGTGGGGGGAGGCGGAAAGAAGAAAGGAAGAAGCGGAGACAGTAGGCTGTGGGAGGGAAGGGGAGGGGAAGGAGGGGGAAAGCAAAAACAACCTGAAATTGGAGCAGTCAATGTTCATACCGCTGGGGTGTAAACTACCCAAGCAAAATATGAGGTGCTGCTCCTCTAATTTGCAGTGGGACTCACTCTGGCCATGGAGGAGGCCCAGGACAGAAAGGTCGGATTCGGAATGGGAGGGGGAGTTAAAGTGCTGTGCCACCGGGAGATCAGGTTGGTTAATGCAAACTGTGCGGAGGTGTTCGGCGAAGCGATCGCCAAGCCTGCGCTTGGTCTCACCGATGTAGAGCAGTTGACACCTAGAGCAGCAGATGCAATAGAAGAGGTTGGTGGAGGTGCAGGTGAACCTCTGCCTCACCTGGAAAGACTGCTTGGGTCCTTGGATGGAGTCGAGGGGGAGGTAAAGTGACAAATGTAGCATTCCCTGTGGTTGCAAGGGAAAGTACCGGGGGTGGTTTGGGTGGGAAGGGACAAATTGACTAAGGAGTTGCGATGGGAGCAGGCTCTGTGGAGAGCCGAAAAAGGAAGAGATGGGAAGAGGTGGCCAGTGGTGGGATCCTGTTGGAGGTGGCGAAAATGTCTGTTGCATGTGACGGCTGGTAGGCTGGAAGTTGAGGACAAGGTGGACTCTGTCCTTGTTACGAATGGGGGGGATGGGGAGTGAGAGCGGGGCATTCATTTCAGAATGGCAGGCAGTGACGAGTGGGGTACCTTCCCCTAATTTGAGGAAGGACATTCTTGCTATTGAGGGAGTGAAGCGTAGGTTTACAAGGTTAATTCCCGGGATTGTGGGACTGTCATATGCTGAGAGAATGGAGCAGCTGGGCTTGTACACTCTGGAGTTTAGAAGGATGAGAGGGCATCTCATTGAAAGATATAAGATTGTTAAGGGCTTGGACACACTAGAGCCAGGAAACATGTTCCCGATGTTGGGGGAGTCCAGAACCAGGGGCCACAGTTTAAGAATAAGGAGTAAGCCATTTAGAACGGAGACGAGGAAACACTTTTACTCGCAGAGAGTGGTGAGTCCGTGGAATTCTCTGCCTCAGAGGGCGATGGAGGCAGGTTCTCTGGATGCTTTCAAGAGAGAGCTAGATAGGGCTCTTAAAAATTGCGGAGTCAGGGGATATGGGGAGAAGGCAGGAACGGGGTACTGATTGGGGATGATTAGCCATGATCACATTGAATGGCGGTGCTGGCTCGAAGGGCCAAATGGCCTACTCCTGCACCTATTGTCTATTGTCTATAAACCTCCCTGTTGATCCAGTGTAATTTTCCACTGTGGTATTGAACTCTGCGGAGCTTCTGCCCATCAGATCCAGTTGTCCCGAGTGATTGAACTTGGATCCAGGCCATTCTGGTTTAATTTTGAGATTTTGTGCTCAGACTCGTGTTATCCAGGTTTTGGTCTGTGGCAACCTGGTTTCAGATTTGGTAGATCCTGCTTGTAATCTTATGTGTGATCTTTGTTTAGTTTCTGATTTTTTAGCTTGCTTTTGCCCTGGGATCAGATGTGGATTATCCTGAGGTGCTATATTGAAGTGATGCCCTTTCAAAACTCCCTTGGTTATTTTAGAAGATGGAGTCAAAAGTCATCATGCTGTAATGAAATGGGCAAACAAATCCCTTTCAAACCTCATTAAAAGCTAATGAAAAGGTACTTTCTATTAGAGAAGTACACAGTAAACACGAAGGAACTGCAGATGCTGGTTTAGAAAAAAAGACACAAAGTGCTGAAGTAACAGTGGGTTGGAGAACTGGAGAAGATGGATAGGTGATGTTTTAGGTTGGGACTGAAGAAGAGTCCCAGCCCGAAATGTCATCAATCGATGTTTTCCAGAGATGCTCTCTAATCCGCTGAGTTAGATAGAGCTCTTAAAGATAGCGGAGTCAAGGGATATGGGGAAAAGGCAGGAACGTGGTACTCCCTCTTCTTCTTCTCCTTCTCCCACCCCCCCCCCCCCCCCCCCAATGGGGTACTGATTGTGGATGATCAGCCATGATCACGTTGAATGGCAGTGCTAGCTTGAAGGGCTGAATGGCCTAATCCTGCACCTATTGTCCATTCAACACTTTGTGACTTTTTGGTAATTTGCAACATGTGGCCTTGGGATTTACCAACTAGATTTCTCTTCTGCAACTAACAGAGTTTCAGAGTTATTCATCTTGTCCTGCGTGTTGTGAGGTGATGAAAAAGATATAAATACTAGTTTTTGTTGGAGGTTTGAATGATAGCAGAGCTTGCAGCAGTGGCTTTGCAGCCTGCAGAGAGCATCAATTTTGCAAATGTCCTCATCCATTTAAGTACCAGATGCGAGTGCTTTGACAGCTGGTGAGCCTGGGGCAGGGTTTCAATGCCAGGACCATTTAGGGGCAAATTCTGCCTCTTGCTGTGAGAAAGCTCCCATTCTCTGCAGGACCTCGCTGATTGTCTGGGGTCTGGCCTGCCATCGGGAGCTTGTGCCTGGAAGCACCAGGTTTCAGGACCATGTTTCACAAATACATCCTTAATATTCTTGAACTAATGTCATTGCTACAATACACTTGTATTCAAAAACACTGCCAATGCATAATATTCACTGATAATCGTTGATTTTACAAGAAGTACTTTTATTCCAATGAAGACACAAGGCTGGAATCTTGAGCCAAAGAAAAGTGCTGGAGGAACTCAGCAGGCCAGGCAGCGAACGTGGACGGGATGGACAGAGGACATGTGCTTTTGTTTCCATGGCGAAAGCAAGCTGAAAATAAAAACTAAAAACAGATGGTTCCACACAGGATTACAACCAGGATACGCCAGAACAAATCCCTGGAAAACACATCTGTAATGTAATTTGCCCTCTTCACTCCATAGATGCTGCCTATCTTGTTGACTTTCTCCAGCACTTTCTTATTTTTTTGCTCAATTATTCTGATACATTTGTGCCACAAAATATTTTCCCCTTCTTCAGGGTGAAAGCACACTCTCTTCAAAACAGATAGGTGCTTCATATGTTGGCTCACTACTCCATTACTCTCTTGGCCTTTATTCAATAAACCTCCATTTTTATATTATAACTGTAATGGGGGAGCTTTCCCTGCATTTATTTTCCTAGTTTGTCTTTGAGATTGTTTTTGTTATGTACACTAGCTGTGAACCAGAATAAAGGCAGCTTTGATTGCTGCAGCTTTAAAGGCACATTAGATGCAACAAGGATAACACTTAAATAAACAATATATTAGCAGTAATTTGAAGTAAACCACACCATAAGAGTGCATAAACCAAAATACATAGTGAAAATATTAGTGCAAAGTCAGCGGTGGTAAATACTGAGGTACTTGTGTAGGGTGGTTCAAGACGATGATGATGAGAAGAAGCTGTTCTTGAACCTGGAGGTAGACAAAAGTGCTGGAGAAACTCAGCGGGTGCAGCAGCATCTATGGAGCGAAGGAAATAGGCGACGTTTCGGGCCGAAACCCTTCTTCAGACTGATGGAGGGTGGGGGGGAGGGGAGAAGAAAGGAGAAAGGAGGAGGAGGAGCCCGAGGGCTGATAAAGAGCTAGGAAGGGGAGGAGACAGCAAGGGCTAACGGAATTGGGAGAATTCAATATTTATGCCACTAGGATGCAGACTACCCAAGCGGAATATGAGGTGCTGTTCCTCCAATTTCCGGTGGTGCTCACTCTGGCCATGGAGGAGGCCCAGGACAGAGAGGTCGGATACGAAAAATGATCTTTGGGAGTGATCAGAACATTTAATGTGGCCAAATAATTATGCTCTCCACCAGATAACCGTAGAAATTTGATAGATATGTCAGCTACATGCCGAATCTCCTCAAACATCTGAGGAACTAGAGGTATTGGTGAACTTTCTATGTGATTGCTGAGAGTACATTTCTTCCTCATTTCTCATCCTTCGTGCCTCCTTTGTAACAAAGTCGAAGATAAACATTTGGGATCATGTGCTGTTGAGAATAAGTAAAACTGGAAAGAATCTTTTATTGGGGAATTATGAGCTATGTAGTTTGTGATTTTGCATTCCTTAAAATGAATAGATAAAAATCCAGAGTCTCTGGCACTACAATTTCCCAAACAATATTCTGACACGCGTATAAATCAGAAACAGGAGTAAGCAATGGAACCATGCATGCCCGCTCTGTCCTTTGTTAAGTTTGATTTGTAACGTTTTGTCTGTGAGGCATAGTGGTGTAGGTAGTGAATATATTGCCTCGCGGCACCAAACTGAGTTTAATCCTGACCCAGGTGCAGTCTTTGTGAACTTTACACATTCTCTCTGAGACAATGCGGGTTCCCTCGGGTCCACCTTTTTCCTCTCGCATCTTAATGATGTGCGTGTTGGCAGTTCAATTGGGTTGCTCTAAATTGGCTCTGTTGTATAGGTTAGTGGAAGAACTTGGGTGGAGTTTATGTGTGAATAGAATAAGATTTGTGCAGGATGAACGTGAATGGATGCTCAATGGTACAGTCTGGTTCTCTGACTACCATGCCTTAGGAACATAAGGAAGCTTATAAAATACTGTACATGTGCAAGCTTGACTCAGAAGGTTAAATCCATATTTCTATGAGTGTGCTATCATAATTGTCTAATACAAAAATGATGGAGAACATTTGGTGCATAACAGATGTAGTCTCTTGAGGCGAGGGATATAATGGAATTATAAATACCCTTTTGTAGTCTGGAATTTTAGGAATGAGATCTTCCTTTGCATTTCCTGTGAATTTAACAATTATATTTGGCTAATTTTTAAAACAAATAATTATTTAGACTTGACCTTTGCAAAATGCCCTTCTATCTCAGTTTAGGAGAGGGTTCTCAGTCACAAATGGACAATCGTCTGCTACATGTCGTGATGTTATATCAGGTGACGGCCTAATTGGGTTTGGCTGTGATACCCCTCATAGTTCAATAGGTAGTCAGAAAGCATAGCCAAGGCTAACATGTTCAGTAACAGCTACCTGAGCTTGGTATTGAAGGCTTCTTCCTACTGTGGAACTAATAGACAAGTCGCACAGTACTGCAACATTGTGATTAAGTTATTAGACCAATACCCGAGTTCTGGACCATTGATATAGAGATGGGAGATTAAATTCTGCCATGGCAGCTGGGGAATTTAAATTATGGAATGCATCAGTAATTTTAGTTAAAAAGGAACATTAGGAGCCGTTAGCATGAAACTACTGGATTCTAGTTAAAACCCATCTGGTTCACTTGTGTCTTTCATGGAAGATTTTCTGTCCTTACCCTTAGGGTGGCAAGGTGGCACAGTGCAAGGTGTCACAGTGGCACTGTGGTGGAGTTGCTGCCTTTAGGCACCAGAGACATTGGTCCAATCCTGACCACGGGTGGCGTCTGTACGGGGTTTGAACATTCGCCTTGTGAACACATGTATTTTCTCTGGACTCGGTGGGCTGAAGGGCCTGTTTCCATGCTGTATCTCTAAGCTAAACTAAACTAAGCTAAGCTACCTGGTTTGCTCCATATGTGATTCCATACACACTGATGTTATTTATTCTTAACCATGTACTCAGTTTAAAGGGAATACGGAATAGACAATGAATGCCAGCATTTTGCAATGGCTGCCATTTGAAAAGTGTGCCTATGGTATTGAAAAGGTTAACTCTGCTTCTGGCAATCTTGTGTTGACTGGCGATGGATCAATCAGGCAGGCGTAGCATATTAAAAGGATTATAGATTAGTAATTAGATGAGCTCTTCGTGAAGGACAGAAAATTTCCCCAAGCACATCTAAAGGTTAACGGAGATGGAATGTCAATTTTCAAGTTCATAATCCAGTGAAGGGTGGAAAAGTCAGAGGATTTTCAATATAAGATTGAATCTAAACAAAGCTTTTGGATTGGGAGACGGAGAGTCGACTATCTCTATGTTTGGAAGTGGATAGCAAGGAGGTATGAAGTCTACAAAGCAAAACTACAACATATGTTTTAGTGAAGCTTTAGAAAAATTACAATGCCTTGGCTGAGCTAAATAAATTGAATGAAATGATGTCAATCTATAATACATTCTATAATTAAACAATCGGGAATTATTTTCCCCCAGTATCTTTATGGAGCAATGCAAATTAAATAATAAAAATTAAATACTTTAAGAAATTATCCAAGGAAACACTGAGCTAACTATAAATCAAAGAATCTGAAGTCTGACCTGGATCTCATCACCAGATCCAAAGTATAAAGCATTTGTCGTTCTGTTAAGATGCAAGGTTTTTTCATTTGTGATATTTGCCAAAGTGCCAAATGTCTCTGTAAAAATGCTAGTGCGCATTTGTTAGCAAATTGTTGAAACAGGGTTTCTTGTGGCTCAGCAAAAGGTTGGGGGAAATCAAAATCTGTTTTTCATTCCTTTGCTCACCCGCTTCAAGCAAATGTCATTGACTGTCATTTCCTGTCTCTTTCATGTTTGTTGCTGGCTGGGTTGTCACTTTATTAAAGTATTGTGTTCATTCGCTGCTTCATTAAATTTAAAGGACTCTACTTATTTAGTGACAACACTAAAATCTTCATTTAGAGAGGAGACCTTGTACCAGGAAACGCTCCTGTTAGAGTTCTTCATCGGATTTCACCACCACAATTACAAATAGTAGTCATAGAATTATGCAGCAAAGAAATTGGCCTTCAGCCCACCGCTTCTCTATTAACCATCATGCCTCTCTTTGTAATGCTTATCTCTATCATCATGCCTATCTTTATAAAGCCCACACCTGCATTAATTCCATATCCCTCAATGCTAGTTCATTCAAGAACCTGTCCAGGTAACTCTTAAATGTTGTCACTGTTCTTGCTTACACGATCTCCTCAAGCAACTCATTCCAGATACCAACTCATTCCAGATATTCTATCCAGATATCAACTACTTTATGTATGGAAAATGTTCTCCTCAGATGTACTTTAAACTTCCTCCCTCTCACTATACACCTATGTTGTCTACTGTTAGTCATCACTACAATGGAAAACTGATACCGGCTATCTACCCTATCCATGCCTCTCATAATTTTATATAACACTTATCATGGCACCTCTCAACATTCTTTGCACCAGAGAAAGCAGACCCAGACGAACCAATCTCTCTTTCTAGCTCAAGTCTTCCCGTCCATACAATACCCTTGTGAATCTTTTCTGCCTTCTATCAATACCCTCTATCGTAATATAACTTTTCTATAGTGACATAATAACAAATAATCTATTTGTAACCTTTTGCAACTTCATTCATGATCTTCATTCACTTTGTTTGGAACACTGGGATGAGATCCATATAGATTTGCCATCACTTTTAGGTTCTTTGAGAAGCGAAGATTTAACAATTGAATGGAAATGAAATTCTTAACAGTCACATGCATTGTATATATCTGTATGATTCCTCCCTTCACCCCTCTGTTTATGTTATGGTGCTATCTTGCGATGTACTGTATAACATGACTTATGACCATAGTATTTAACACAATAACTCTATATCGCAAGAAATGTGATAGAACAAGATTTGTCTTCCTGAAATAATGATTCTGTTGCCTGGACAACTTGTGAGGAAGCCTGTAGGGCTTCCTGGTTGGTTTGTCCATGAACAACTCTCCCAACTACAATACCAGTAAAAGGAACATCAATTCCTCATTAAATGATAGTCCACAACGTTGAATTGTGCTGGCTTAGGCTAAGAGTTCTACCATCATTGAACTTAGTCCTGCCTGTCTGCAAACTCATCGCATCTCCAACCCTGTTCTGTCCCTAGACACAACATAGAGTCGAGTAGTGGAGCATGTTCTCTAATCTAACAGCAGGTTAGACCTGGTGTAGAATCAAAGACTCAATTCTTCTCAGAAAAAGGGGAACTGATTTGACGAGAGTTATTATTATTTAATTTAATACTTTAATGATTTTAAGTGATTTTATGTCTTTTTTTAACTTAATGTTGTTGAATATCTTATTTTTATTAAAATAGTTTTATCAGTTTTCCAATTTGTCAGGAGGTCAAACTCCTTGACAACTTTGATACAAGGCAAAGCTCCTCTCCCAACACTGCTTTGTGTGGCTGGGGTTCTATATACTGCCATTTGAGACCTTGTCGCTGCTGAAGCTTTGCTACATCTTGCTGGACGCTTCCAGGATCAAGAAGCCAGTGACATTCCACATATGTATCAGAAATCTGCAAATTGCTATAAAGGGGTTGTCTGTGGTGCATTTGACTAATCAACGTTAATAAAGGGAGCAACTTGACGTTTGGACCATGTGCCTGTTCTGAAATTCTGCAAGAACTTTGCTGATCTTTTACCTCAGTGACACTTTCTTGTCCTAAACTCATATCCTTAATTTCATCAATATCAACAAATCTGACGATTTTTGTCTGAGGAGAAAAAAAGTGATTGAGGCTACTCGGAAATCTTGCATAGTGAATGGTAAGGACTCGTGATGATTTGTGTGAATATTTTTTTCATATTTTTCTGAATGTCCAGCCTCTTATTTTGAGACAACAATCCTTCATTCTCATCACCTCAGTTGAGATTGTCCCTGTTGAAGCGGCCATAGAGGTGGTTAAGCTCCTCAAGGAAGGAGGCGTCGCTGGATGTGGGGGTGGTGTTGGTGGGTCTATAGTCTGTGATGGCCTGGATGCCTTGCCACATGAGTTGGGGGTCGGAGTTGTTGTTGAAGTGCTCCTCAATCCTGAGCTTATGGCAGTGCTTGGCCTTCTTGATGCCCCTCTTCAGGTTAGCCCTGGATGAACTGTAGGCTCGAGCATCACCTGATCTGAAAGTGGTGTCCCGTGCTTTCAGCAGTAGCCTGACCTCGCTGATCATCCATGGCTTCTGATTCGGGAATATGGTCACCCGTTTGAGGGAGGTGACACTATTGATTGTGGAGTTTATAAAGTCCAGAACAGAGGATGTGTAGGAATCGATGTCCGTGTGGGAGTCAAGGGTGGCCTGGGCTGCAAACGCCTTCCAGTCAGTGTTTCCAAAACACTGCTGAAGTGTGGAGTCCGCTTCCTCTGACCAGACTTTAACTGTCCTTACAGTTGGTTTAACCCGTCTGATGAGTGGGGAGTACTTAGGGAGCAGGAACAATGAGAGGTGATCAGACTGACCAAGGTGGGGGAGGGGGACGGCTTTGTAAGCTTCAGCCATGTTAGTGTAGACTTTGTCCAGTGTCTTGTCTACTTGTGGGGAAGGAGGATAGAAACATAGAAACATAGAAATTAGGTGCAGGAGTAGGCCATTCGGCCCTTCGAGCCTGCACCGCCATTCAATATGATCATGGCTGATCATCCAACTCAGTATCCCGTACCTGCCTTCTCTCCATACCCCCTGATCCCCTTAGCCACAAGGGCCACATCTAACTCCCTCTTAAATATAGCCAATGAACTGGCCTCAACTACCCTCTGTGGCAGAGAGTTCCAGAGATTCACCACTCTCTGTGTGAAAAAAGTTCTTCTCATCTCGGTTTTAAAGGATTTCCCCCTTATCCTTAAGCTGTGACCCCTTGTCCTGGACTTCCCTAACATCGGGAACAATCTTCCTGCATCTAGCCTGTCCAACCCTTTAAGAATTTTGTAAGTTTCTATAAGATCCCCTCTCAATCTCCTAAATTCTTGAGAGTATAAACCAAGTCTATCCAGTCTTTCTTCATAAGACAGTCCTGACATCCCAGGAATCAGTCTGGTGAACCTTCTCTGCACTCCCTCTATGGCAATAATGTCCTTCCTCAGATTTGGAGACCAAAACTGTACGCAATACTCCAGGTGTGGTCTCACCAAGACCCTGTACAACTGCAGTAGAACCTCCCTGCTCCTATACTCAAATCCTTTTGCAATGAAAGCTAACATACCATTCGCTTTCTTTACTGCCTGCTACACCTGCATGCCTACCTTCAATGACTGGTGTACCATGACACGAGGAGCGAAAGAAAACGGGGAATTACAGACCAGTTAGCCTGACGTCAGTGGTGGGAAAGATGCTGGAGTGAATTATTAAAGATATAGCAGTAAAAGGATAGCAGTAAAAGG
Source organism: Leucoraja erinaceus (assembly GCF_028641065.1). Lineage (NCBI taxonomy): Eukaryota > Metazoa > Chordata > Chondrichthyes > Rajiformes > Rajidae > Leucoraja > Leucoraja erinaceus. The sequence continues at coordinate 102,823,045 of NC_073378.1, read as the reverse complement.
ATTAGTCCAAGTCAACATGGATTTATGAAAGGGAAATCATGCTTGACTAATCTTCTGGAATTTTTTGAGGATGTGACAAGTAAAATGGATGAAGGGGTGCCAGTGGATGTAGTGTATCTAGACTTTCAGAAAGCCTTTGATAAGGTCTCGCACGGGAGACTGGTGACTAAAATTAGAGCACATGATATTGGGGGTAGGGCGTTGACATGGATAGAAGATTGGTTGGCAGACCGGAAGCAAAGAGTAGGAGTGAACGGGTCCTTTTCAGAATGGCAGGCAGTGACGAATGGAGTGCCGCAAGGCTCTGTGTTGGGGCTGCAACTGTTTACCATATATATTAATGATTTGGAAGAGGGAATTAGATTCAGATTCAGATTCAATTTTAATTATCTTCATTAGGAGCAACACTAGCAAGTTTGCGGATGACACAAAGCTGGGTGGCAGTGTGAACTGTGAAGAGGATGTTAGGAGGGTGCAGGGTGACCTAGATAGGTTGAGTGAGTGGGCAGATGCGTGGCAGATGCAGTATAATAGTAAGATTAAACGAGAACTTACCAGTTTGAAGTTTGAACTGTATTTTATGAGGAGGAACGTTGAGGGAATACGTGAAGAACCCCGCTTCCAGCGCATGCGTGTCACACTTCAAAGCAGCGGTGTGAGGTCACAGAAAAACCTATAATGACCTAAGATAGTAAGATTATCAAAGATATACCAGTTTGTGATATGATCATAAGAGGGTGGGAGCGGAGGGCACGTATTCCCTCAACGTTCCTCCTCATAAAATACAGATCAAACTTCAAACTGGTAAGTTCTCGTTTAATCTTAATATTTTACTTCGGAGTCACGTGAGTGACTTCGTGAAGATTTCAAAGCTCTGTGACCTCATGCCGTGGAACGAGTCCATGCTTCACAACTGCCTTGGGTATTGGGAGAGAGCATCATTAGTAAGTTTAAAACACACTTATACAAAGACTTGTGTGGTAAAAAACAAAATTAAATTTATTAATTGAAATCATAGCCCTGTATTCTTTAGGGCAAATTATATGGTTGAACGTAAAATGGTTTCTGAAAATGATGATGATGGCTCCAAAACTGGTTTATTATAAAACCTTTGGAATGTCCTCTCGGATGACCATCCTGCCAGTCTGAGTATCTGGTCCGTGGGCACCTCCAGCATTTTCGCTGCGGATGTTGCTGCAGCCCTGGTGGAATGAGATTTAAACACATCAGTATCTATCCCTGCCATCTTTAGGACAATTTTGAGCCACCTTGAAATAGTTTGGGTCGTGACCCTTTTGTGCGGTTTCTTGTAACTGATTAACAAGGCCATTTCCTGACCTCGTAGACTGTTAGTATTTTTGATGTATAATCGGATGTGCCTTACTATATACAGTTGTTCGTCATATGGATACACCATGAATACGATCACTTGACCCGATGAACCTGGTCTGTTTTGTTTGATTAGTTCCTGGATGATAAACACCAGTTTCTCGGGTGAGGTGATCAGGGAGTCCAGTCTCAGTTTGCTTAATGACTGGACTCTTTGAGCGGTAACTAGTGCCATAAGCATAACCATCTTCATGGTAAGTTTCTGGAGTGACAATGCTGTCATGGGCGACCAGCTCCTCAGCATATTGAGAACGACACCCACATCCCAGATTTCGGAGTACCTGGTTTTAGGAGGATTTGCATTAAATATGCCCCTCATAAGTTTTATTACCAGGGGGTGCGTTCCCACCGTGTTCCGCTCCAATCCTTGTGCCAGATAATTGGAAAGTGGACTTCTTGCACTATTGATGGCACTGTAGCCCAATCGGTTATCATGATGGAGGCTCGTTAAGAATTCTAATACAGCCGGAATGTTGTTGGCCCTCTGGTCCAGGTTGTTGTGGAAGCCGTATAATCCCCATTTCTTTATGTGTCCAAGGTACTGCTTCCTTGTTGACAGTCTTTGAGCAGATGAGATGAGATTCATCATCCTGTCTGAGAACCCCATGCCATGTAGTGGGTCTTTTAGACTCTACAAATCAACAGATCCATAGTCTTATGGCATGGATGGCTACCCCCAGTTACTGGATGAATTAATAAATTCGGGCTATGTCCAATAAGGGAACATGGTTCTAATACCATCCCGTGTATGACAGAATACCACGGTTGAGTAGGCCAATCGGGTACTATGAGAATCCCAGATGCCGAGTCTTGTTGAATTTTCCTTAGTACCCGATTGATGAGGCAGAACGGGGGAAATGCATAAAAGCGACAATTCCCCCAATGCAAAGAGAAAGCATCTGTAGCTTCTGCCCCAGGGTCTGGTTCCCAAGAAACATACCTTGGTAATTGGTGATTCAACCTAGATGCAAACAAATCAATATCTGGTCTGCCATATTTTGCTGTAATTTCAGCAAATATATCTTTATTTAACATCCATTCCGTGTTTTCGTTAAATTTACGTGACCTGGTGTCTGCCACTAAATTTAGCTTACCTGGAAGGTAAATAGCCGATATCCATATGTTTCTTTGGATACACCATTGCCAAATTAAATTCGCCAATTGATCACAAGATGTCGAAATGTTTCCACCCATGTGATTGATATATGCCACTGTGGTGGTATTATCAATTTGTAATCGGACATGCTGGTGGTTAATAGCTGAGCAAAATGACTTAAGGCCATAAAAAGCCCCTAACATTTCTAGGTAATTAATGCCACGTGAGTTAAGTAATACTGCCTCTTCTTCCTTCCATCTCCCTCCACAACTGGAAACAGAGTTAGTGGCTCCCCAACCAATGGCGCTGGCATCTGTTTGTAATACCATAGACGGGTTGTCAATAATGATGGGGTTGGAGCAATACCTAATATTATGAACCCACCACTGTAGTTCAATGATAGCTTCCGTAGGCAGCTCCATAGGTCTATCAAAATGACCCTTGTTAAATTTGAGTGCTCTAATTTTGGCTCTTTGCAAATTTTGATAATGTAATGGCCCAAATTGTGTGGCCGGAAAAGTGGCCACAATTTTCCCAATTATTCGGGCTACCCGTCTAATGGAGGGTCTGACGGTGTTAAGAAGCACGCTGCAATCCTCCTGAAGGGCTGCGGCTTTATCTATTGGTAAAGTTATTAACATATTGACCGTGTTAATGGTGAATCCTAAATAATCCATATTAGTTGCAGGTAACAATTTACATTTAAGTGGATGGATGACAAAACCTAGTTGTTCAAACAATAGTTTTGTGGCGAGCACTGTTTGATATGCCAATTCATAAGTTGTGCCAACAATAAAGATGTCATCTAAATATGCCATCACCCTATGGCTTTGTTTACGTAACAAAGCCAAAGCGGGTTTCAGAATTTTAGTAAATAATCTCGGGGCTGACGTTAGCCCATTTGGTAAGGCTCTATATTGCCAAAGTTCCCCCATCCAGTTAAATTTCAAATACCGTCTGTGATCCCTGCTGATGGGTACTGTATAATATGCATCTTTTAAATCAATGCTTGCCATATAGAACCCAGGTGACACTAATTCTTTAGCAGTAATAAAAGTATCCATTTTAAAGTGAACATATTGAACAAATGTGTTCAACGTAGAAAGGTCAATGATAATCCTGCAACCCCCATCTTTTTTATTTCTAATAAAGATGTTAGATACAAATTCTAATTTTTCATGAATAGTATGCTCAATCACACCTTTTGATGACAATCTTTGTAGCTCCATGTGGGCCTTAGATTGTTCAGCTTTTGCAAGGACAAAAGTCCTTTCTGGTATATGTTGTACTGGGGGTTTTTGGGGATAAGTAAATTCTATCAGATAACCTTGAATACTGCTAAGAATATATGAGTCTGTAGTGATTCTACACCATTCATAGCTATAGTATTGCAACCTCCCCCCCACCATAGTGGGTCCCTTTTTTACAGAAGAACCACACCCACCTACCTCCATGGTTACTGGTGGTTGACTTATTTCTTTGGTTTCCTGAAAAAGGGGGGTTCCGGTTTGATATCCTTTCGGGGTTGTGTGTGAGGTTGAGGCTTCCTCATCTTCCAGGGTGGCCGGCCCTGGCCATACCCTAAAAAAGGCTGCTGTTGGTAATGTTGACTTTTGGAAGTACGACTGGTCTGAGCCACATTCTTAGGTCTTGTATGTGGCTGATATCTAGCTCCAAAATAGGCCTTTGCACTGGCTTTAATGAGCCCTAGTGTCTTTGCTTCGTCATCAAGTTTTCTGACTTGTGCGGTCAAGTCCTTCCCAAATAAAAGGGTTGATGTGTTGGTGGTTTTTTGTTTGCAGATAGGCGCATATCTGGGGTCTAGTGTTGGCTGAATGGCAGTCTTCCGCATATTGTTTAATTCGTATTGCACATTGCAAAACAGAGCTAGTGCGTCCTGATGATTTTTGGTGAGCTCTGTTTTGTCCAATGTGCGGGTGTAGGCCGTGATACCTGCCGTCAGCCCCTTAAGTGTTCTCTGGATCTTGAGGTCTTGAGTTCTTATGTTTCTCCCCATATGCTGCCAAATAGATTGGTTCACGGTGGGCACCTGTAATGCCTCACAGTTTCCCGGTGGCAGATGTCTGACCAGAGTTTCGGTGAATATTTCCTGTTGTAGCTTGTGGCCAGACATATAGTTGATACTTGCTGCCATCCTGGGATCCAAGTCTCCCCCTGTTTGACTTGGCATGAAATAAGTGGCCACCATGTCCAGCAGAGTCCCTGCTGTATTTGGATCATGGGCCTCTGTATTGTCGGGCTCTGGCCCCTCAGGGTCCTGCCCACTCTCCTCCGAGGAGTCTGAGATTGGTGGGGGTCCCTCACGGGGTACCCCTATGGGGCTTGCCTGCCCACTCTGGCAAGTCTCCTTCTCGGGACTGCCACTGTGAATGAGCTCCTCGAGCAGCTCCTTTAAGCGCTCTCTGTGCTGGGCTGCACTAGGCATTTTAGGCTGCCCCAGATCTTGCAGGCTTTCAGCAATGTGCTGTTTCCTGCTATATCCCCGCTGCTCCCGTCCCCGGTACTCACGGGTGCTGGCTTGCGGGCTTGCTTCATCGGGCCGCTGACCATACCGTTCCTGACTGTGGTCCCGGTCCGCGGTGTCTTGTGGCTGCTCTGTGTGCACCCACTCATAGCGGGTTAGTTGCGTCCCGCGCTCCTCAGCCGTAGTGTGTTGATATGGGCTGGTCTCCCGTTGCGGTACAAAGTCGGGCTCTTCGAGGTGGTGTGTCTTTCGCCGAACTTTTCCTCCCGCCCGGGCAATAAGTTTTGGTGGTGCCAGAACGGTTTCTGGCACAGCTGGTACCTCTGCCGAGGTATCGATAGTCGGCGGCTGCTGTTTCTGCTGTTCACCCGTGTTCTCCACACGTTTGTCGGGCAGCTTCTTTGCAGGCCGCTTCCTTTTAACTCTATCCATTTTCCTATAAATGCAAAAATGTAGAGTCCTTACCTGCCTTTTGCTGGTCCTTTTGTACTCTCCCGTTACTGGGGGACGTCCTCCCCCTCCTGTTGACTCGATATGACACGCATGCGCTGGAAGCGGGGTTCTTCACGAAGTCACTCACGTGAGTCCGAAGTAAAATTTAGATAAATGTGAGGTTATCCACTTTGGCAGCAAAAACAGGGGGGGCAGATTATTATCTCAATGGGGTTAGGTTAGGTAAGGGGGAGGTACAGCGAGACCTGGGTGTCATTGTACACCAGTCACTGAAAGTTGGCGTGCAGGTACAGCAGGCAGTGAAGAAACCTAATGGAATGTTGGCCTTCATGACAAGAGGATTTCAGTATAGGAGTAGAGAGGTTCTTCTGTAGTTGTATAGGGCTCTGGGAAGACCACATCTGGAGTATTGCGTACAGTTTTGGTCTCCTAATTTGAGGAAGGACATCCTTGTGATTGAGGCAGTGCAGCGTAGGTTCACGAGATTGATCCTTGGGATGGCGGGACTGCCATATGAGGAAAGATTGAAAAGACTAGGCTTGTATTCACTGGAGTTTAGAAGGATGAGGGGGAATCTTATAGAAACATATAAAATTATAAAAGGACTGGACAAGCTAGATGCAGGAAAAATGTTCCCAATGTTGGGCGAATCCAGAACCAGGGGCCACAGTCTTATAATAAAGAGGAGGCCATTTAAGATTGAGGTAAGAAAAAACTTTTTCACCCAGATAGTTGTGAATTTATGGAATTCCCTGCCACAAAGAGCAGTGGAGGCCAAATCGCTGGATGAATTTAGGAGAGAGTTAGATAGAGCTCTAGGGGTTAGTGGAGTCAAGGGACATGGGGAGAAGGCAGGCACGGGTTATTGATAGGGGCCGATCAGCCATGATCACAATGAATGGCGGTGCTGGCTCGAAGGGCCAAATCGTTCAGAAAGGCAGGCAGTGACTAGTGGAGTACCGCAAGGCTCAGTGCTGGGACCGCAGCTATTTACAATATACATTAATGATTTAGATGAAGTGATGAAAAGTAACATTTACAAATTTGCAGATGACACAAAGTTGTGAACACAGCTTAGTGTGAACACAGGTAGTGTGAACTCTGAGGAGGATGCTATGAGGATGCAGGGTGACTTGGACAGGTTGGGTGAGTGGGCAGATGCATTGCAGATGTAGTTTAATGTGGATAAATGTGAGGTTATCCACTGGTGGCAAAAACAGGTTATTAATTAATTGGTGTCAAGTTGGGGAAAAGGGGAAGTAAAACGAGATCTGGGGGTCCTTGTTCATCAGTCAATGAAAGTAAGCATACAGTAGGCAGTGAAGAATGCGATTGACATGTTGGCCTTCATAACAAGAGGAGTTGAGTTTAGGAGCAAAGAGGTTCTTATGCAGTTGTACTGGGCCCTAGTGAGACCACACGTGGAGTATTGTGTGCAGTTTTGGTCTCCAAGTTTAAGGAAGGACATTGTTGCTATTGAGGTAGTGCAGCGTAGGTTCACAAGGTTAATTCCCGGGATGGAGGGACTGTCATATGTTGCTAGAATGGACTGGTTGGATTTGTACACTCTGGAATTTAGAAGGATGAGAGAGGATCTTATTTAAGCATATAAGATTATTAAGGGTTTGGACACGCTAGAGGCAGGAAACAGGTTCCTGATGTTGTGGGAGTCCAGAATCAGGGGCCACATTTTGAGATAAAGGGGTAAGCCATTTAGAATGGAAATGAGGAAAAACGTTTTCACACAGAGGGTTGTGAATCTGTGGAATTCTCTGCCTCAGAAGGCAGTGGAGGCCAATTTTCTGTATGGTGTCAAGAGAGAATTAGATAGAGTTCTTAAACAAAGCGGAGTCAGGGGATATGGCGAGAAGGCAGGAACGGGGTACTGATTGTGGATGATCAGCTATGATCACAGTGAATGGTGGTGCTGTCTTGAAGGGCCAAATGGCCTATTCCTGCACCTATTGTCTATTCCATTTTTTAGAAACGATTAGACCGGTACATGCATGGGACAGCAGGCAAGTGGGACTAGTTTGGATGGGACATGTTGGTCGGTGTAAGGAAGTTGGGCCAAAGAGCCTATTCACACACTGTATGACTCTATGACTCCAAGACCAAGTGCTCTCAACAATTGTATCCCAGTGCTTATGGCTGTTATATTAATGGACTCGTGGCGAGAAAAGGGTGTTGAAGGCAACACATCTCCAATCCACTCTTGTGTGGTTTTGCAGAATGCATGCAGCAACCACATGGAATCTGGCTTTTCCTTGTCTTTAAAAACAACTATTTTTTCGAGTTTCAGTTTCAGTTGAGTTTATTGTCACGTGTACTGAAATACAGTGAAAAGCTTTTGTTGCGTGCTAACCAGTCAGCAGAAAGACAATACATGATTACAATCAATCCATTTACAGTGTATAGATACATGATAAGGGTAGAATGTTTAGTGCAAGGTAAAGCCAGCAAAGTCCGATCAAGGATAGTCCGAGGGTCGTCGAAGAGGTAGATAGTAGTTTGGCACTGCTCTCTGGTTGTGGTAGGATGATTCTCTTCTGTCTGCTGATCCTGTGCTGTGCATGATGCTCAGCTTGGTTCAAGTTCCATGTGAATGCTCCATCAACTAACAGGGATGCTGTTATGAGCATACATTTAAAAAAAAAAATGGCTAAGATAATTAATGCAGGAATTCAGGCTTTCATGTATTTATGAAAACGTTTTGAGGGGTAGCTTGCTTTGTCTTGAGCTTGAATGGTATCTTCTGAAAGTTTCACATGAATTCAAATTAAGGAATGTGATTCTGTTTGAAGGAAACTGTTATCTGTGATCAGACTACCAGACTGAATATAAATTAAAGACTTCAGCTAAGCTGGCTCTGGAAAGCAATTTCTGCAGCAGATGGCAGGCAACTGTCTGAGCAGAGAGTGCAAAATAAAATCTGCTGATTGTTTTGACACATAAAATAAACAGAACATAGGTTATCAATGCCATGTCAAAATTGCTTTAAAAAATTCATTAATGCTTCATAAGAATACTATCATGATACAAAGTTGTTTGGAACGTACGTCACGATATCTATGCAGCCAAATTATCAATAAAATTACTAGCAGAATATAATGAGATGCTCACGACACAGCCTGAAGTGTAAACACAATGTAATTAAACATCTTGAGAACAACTATAGACTTTGGGTCTAATTCACTGTGACAACACCAAGTTGGTATCTTGTCTTTTTCAATGATTACAATTTGGTTACTTGGAGTGGATAAAGAGCTAAAACTGCTCTAGTTAATAAATGAATGGCAAATCAGATATTCCAAAAAGCAATACGATGTCCAAGTTCACCAGTAACTTTCACGAATACGATACGCCAAGCCTCAAATGACCCTGTCCCAAAGAATGTTTCTTTTGTTAAATGTCTGATTTCAATATGAATGAATCAATCTTCTTGGCTTCCAACATCTCCCTGGTATACATCTATTGGGTATTACCAACTGATTGTGCTTAAAGATTCTCCTTTGATTTGTGCTATTGTAAAAATAAAGTGAATGATAGGAAATAGGGATTTTGAATTGCCCATTTGAATTGGCTTTTAATGTAATGGAAAATCCTACACTGTTCACTACTGCCCAGTCAAATCAGACATTTGGAAAATTGCTGCTTGAAATGAATGCATGGGAAGCTTTTAGTATAGAAATGGACAAGGGAGAGCCAGTGGATGTAGTGTACCTAAACTTTCAGAAAGCATTTGATAACGTCCCACATAGGAGATTAGTGGGCAAAATTAGAGCACATGGTATTGGGGGTAGGGTACTAACATGGATAGAAAATTGGTTGGCAGATAGGGAACAAAGAGTGGGGATTAACTGTTCCCTTTCAGAATGGCAGGCAGTGACTAGTGGAGTACCACAAGGCTCGGTGCTGGGACCGCAGCGATTTACACGTTTGAATCCCATCAAAGTAATTGGGGAATTTAAGTGAATTAATTAATTAAATTATCTAAGGGTTAAAAAATTGTAGTCTGAGTAATGTTTTGCCATAAAACTACTGGATTGCCCTGTTACCCAGTTCACTGTAAGAAATTTGCCATCTGTAACTTCTCCAACTTACATTTTGACACCAGACCCATTGTTCTGATTGATCCTTAACTGCTTCCTCAGATCAGGAACAAATAGAGATTTGACAATAAGTGTCGACATTGCCAGCAATAAATGGCTGTAAATGAATAAATTAATAAGATAAATGTTTCCTTCACATCTTGAGTTTGGACATGTTTTGTATCATTGTCATATTGGGGACTCAGGGTAGTTTATAAATCCTGAAATAGTGTAACATCCCAGTGTCGTTACCCTGCAGCAATTGAACATATATTCTGACTGCAGTCATTTAACTCCTAGTTAGTAGTATCCTGTTACATGTCTACCACTTGCTCTTCGTCATCTGTGCATGGTTAATGATGCAATACTCTTCAAGCTGGCTAACTGCATCAGCTACTTGGTTTTTTTCGAGACATATATGCATGGATATGTCAGCTAAGTCACCTTCCACCAATTTCAATGGCTGGCATGTGACTGCTCCCATTGTTCTTCATCATGTGTGCTTCATCATTGTTGCATTGAGTCTGAATATTTTGCTATTGCCTGCCGATTTCTTGCACCTTGGATTAAGTGTGAACCTGGAGCTGTAGACCCGGAGCTCTCTTCTTTCCCCTATTTTATGGATTCCTAATGTTCAGCTAGACCTTTTGTGTATTTCTGCACCTTTGATCAATTGCTGCTGGCATAATATCAACTCTCTGCCAGTGACCTGTCTCCCTGACTTCATTGGGTTTTTCACAGCCTTGCATAGTGACTGGATGATAGTTTGCTTTACCGGTGCTTCCTGTAACCACATTTTCTCCATATGCTTCAAACCTGGTTCTCCTCTTTAGTTAAATGACAGCTAGAAATTAGACTGATTATCTCTTCTTCCCACCGTTCTCAATCTCTTCTTATTCCCCATTTTGCAACATTCCCCTTCCTGGGTCAGCAACTCATTCCCAAGTACTCAACTCCCTTGTAATTGCCTCTCCATCCACTTTGATACCTCAGCCGCCTTCAACGTGCTTATTTCTCTCTCCCACCCTTTGACACATATGATTCTGCAGAATTAATGTTCAATTCTTCTTGATCCCGCTGGCATAAAGCTTATCATCTCAGCCTCATACTAAGATGTGAACATTCAAATTATCCACAAAGCACATTTGTGAAATCTAGATTGGCCACTGTAAGCATTATTACACTTTGCTCTTCACAGCCAAAGCTGCCAATTGTTTTGGAATAAAAACACAAAGTGCTGGAGGAACTCAGTGAGAAATGCACCATCTGAGGAGGGAATGGACAGGCAATGCTTCATATCAGGACATCCCCTGTCCCTTCCCTCTATAAATGCTGCCTGGCCCACTGAGTTCCTCCAGATTATAGCAACTATGATCTCTTGTCTCCAATTGTTTTGGAATAATTGTAGAGCACAAGGATAATCTACAATGTCCTTGCAGAGTAAACTGGAACCAGAGTACCTGTACCTCAGCGTGATTTTGCATGTGACATAAACTCAACATTATTAAGGATCCTGTGCATTAAGTCATTTAAATATTCTTCTGAACTTACGGTGCCAGATGGGGGCAAACATTCAGCTTTAGCTGAAAAAGTCACTTTCAACCAGCACGTCCCTTGCAACATGGCCCAAGAGGGAGCAGTGGCTAGACAACTAACATTGAGCTCACAATGACCTGAAGTCACAAATCTAGGCTGACGCTCCAAACCAGCATTGAAGTATTTTGGCTTAGATGTTCAACTGGCATCATGTTTGCTTTCTCACGGAGATATAGAAAACAAACCCATGGTGTTATTGGCACATTGAAATGAAACAGGGAAATAATCTTTGGTGTTCTTGCAAATGTTAATCCCTCTTTCCACATCACTGGAAAAAAAAGCAGAGTAACTGGTCATTTATTATAACAGAGTTTGAATTATATGCAGTATCTCCAACAATACAACAGTAAGGAGAGTTCATAACATGCTTTGTAAACTGCACAACATGCTGTGCTATGTTGAGGTAGTGAAAGTTGGTGTAAATCCAAGACTTCATTTGAGCGATATGGTTAGAGACTGAGAGAAGGGCAGGTAGACATTAGGTAAGAGCTGGTGGTACAGCTTCACCTTGCTCTGCTTCTTTCATACAGGAGAGCAAAGTTGTCCTCTCCCAGGATGGTCAAGTCCTCACTGCAGACTCTCCAGGATGTCAGTAAGTGAATGTACAGTTGAATTATGCTACAAATATGTGATGTATGAAATCCTTGGAAGTTTGCCAAGGCTTTCAGGTGGAAGTTATTGCATTGAATGTGTGCCCTATGGCAGTATGGTGATACATGGGATACTTTGAAAGAATTGTACTATTGTCTGAGAGCTTGGCGCAGCTAAGCAGTATTGTGGTATAAGTTATCAAGTGACATATATGGCATTCAGTATTGGTCATTTATTGGTACAATTGTACAGTTTTCTTCCTGTATGTGGGTTCCTACTATATTTATAAAGAGAAGTGCTTTCAAATATAATATCAAACTCTACTTCCAGATCTTTGGAACTGATGGGACAGACAAGACTGGGCATTAAGTGAAATCTACAAGCAATAATGGCAGAATTATCCTGCACTGAGTTCCTGGTGAATCATGAAATTGAAGGAACTTTGGATTGAGGGAATTTCTGTAAACACAAGGAACTGCAGATACTGGTTTACAAAAAAGACACAAAGTGCTGGAGTAACTCAGCGGGTCAAGCAGCATCTGTGGAGAAGATGGCTAGGTGACATTTCAGTTTGAGACCCTTCTTCACTCTGAAACGTCATCTACTATATCCATGTTCTCCAGTGATGCTGCCTGACCCGCTGAGTTACTCCAGCACTTTGTGTCCTTTTGTGTATAAACCAGCCACTTCAGTTCCTTGTTTCTAACTTTTGCCTATGGTTTGCAAGCCTGCACACAATTTATATTCTATGCCAACCATGAATCACTGCTGCAACAGCAAATGTCTAGTTTTAATTACTTAATTTAAATTAATTGAACTTAAAGACAAGAATAAAACTGATAATAAATATGTGGCTGCTCATCAAGTCCTTGCCACAGGGACACAGCTATGTTTTTTTAATGCTGTAAACAAATGATGACAAATGATGATGGCTTGTTTACAATAAATATCTTCAACTTAATAAGTAATATGCCAACCTCAAACCTGACGAGCATCAGCCTGTGAAAAGAGGAACAACATTGCTAAATGTTGTATTAATTGCTACTGATGGGTGATAAGCTGCAGTACAAGTACTTGACAATCAAAGGTGCATAAAACGAAAATATGGAGGAAGTTGTTCCCAAATTTCTTGGAATTACCTACAAGAGGAGGAGATTAAAGGACACGCATCTCTGCTTAAATCTCCAGGGTCGCCTTTACCAGTTACCCCCAGTGCAGGGTGAAAATTATTCTTAATGGCTTCTGAAGAGAAGAACATTTATTGAAATACTGGGTCAACAGAATCAGTTAATCTGGAGGGGTGAGACATTCGCCATTGAGTTTTAACAATGAGGATTGACAAACAGTCCTTTGATCAAGTTAACTGAATTCTACAGTTTCAGTTTTGCCCAAAGAATCTGACCTTGTCTGACAATTTAAAATGTGAAACAAGGAAATGGCAGAACAGTTAAACGAGTACTTTGGCCCTGTCTATATTCCAGAGTATACAAGCCCAGCCGCTCCATTCTATCAACATATGACAATGCCGCCATCCCAGGAATTAACCTTGTGAACCTACGCTGCACTCCCTCAATAGCCAGAATGTTCTTCCTCAAATTTGGAGACAGAAACTGCATACAATATTCCAGGTGTGGTCTCACTAAGGCCCTGTACAAATGCAGAAGGACCTCTTTGCTCCTATACTCAACTCCTCTTGTTATGAAGGCCAACATGCTGTTAGCTTTCTTCACTACCTCCTGTACCTGCATGCTTACTTTCAGTGACTGATGCACAAGGATCACCTCCTTGCAGTGGCAAGAGTGTCTGGAAATTCTTGTGGCTGAAAGGGAAGTTGTGCAAAATGATACAGCATGTCACTATATATTAAGTTAGTGTTCATATGTGATAGGAGCAGAATTAGGCCATTCGGCCTATCAAGTCTACTCCGCCATTCAATCATGGCTGATCTATCTTCCTCTCAACCTCATTCACCTGCCTTCTCCCCATAACTACTGATACCAATCAAGAATCTATCGATCGCTGCCTTAAAAAATATCCATAGGATGGACACAAAATAATTGGCAATTGGTGATCAATATATGGAGCACTGATCTTAATTACATAGCTTGCAGTAGGGATGCTTGTTGATATTGCATTATAATTGAACAGGGGTGTGGCTCACTGATATGTGTATGTCAATGTGATGTCATAAAGGATAATTTTAGTTTAGTTTAGAGATACAGGGCAGAAACAGGCCCTTTGGCCCACTGAGTCCACACCGACTAGCAATCCCTGCACACTAACGCTATCCTGCACACAATAGGGATTATTTACAATTATACCAAGCCAATTAACCTACAATCCTGTACGTCTTTGGAGCGTGTGAGAAAACCTGAGCTTCCACAGAAACCCATGCAGGCCACGGGGAGAACGTACAGACAAGCACCTGGAGTTAGGATCGAACCCGGTTATCTGACAAATCTACCGCTGCGCCACAATTTTGTTTTTTCATCTTCAGTAAATACAGATCTTTGAATTTAGCTTCTTGGGGGAGAAGGCTTGGAGGATGCAACTAATGAAGCATGCCAATTCCATTCAATGTAATTGCATTTTTATTTACATGGAATATTTTATTTGTTCTAAGACAGCTTTGCTGATTAAATATCATTAAGCTCTCTTTGGTTATCAAGATTCAGATTTGATTTAATTTTTGAATCAAAGCTGAATTGACCTACTTGATCTGAACTGCAAAATACAACTGGTGAACATTATTTGGCAGGTGTAGGACCCCAGTACAATATCCTTGGACCACTATGTGCGTGCCAACCATTGGGCTTATCTGTACTAGTCCCATTTGCCTGCATTTTGTTTGTAGCCTTCTATACCTTTTCAATGCAAATGCTTTTCTTGGTACTTCGCAAAGGTTGTAGGTATAAAAATCTTTCTGATCGTTTATCTTCTTTATTTGCTTCCATTGCTTGCGTTGCAGTGAACAGTGAATTACTCAGCAAAATGTGAAGAGAACACAACCAGGGTATTATATTTGTCTTTATTCGTTGTCACTGGCGATTATTGGGGGAAAGGTGATCATTCAGCTTGTCACAGGACAATGCAGAGGAACTTCTTTGCAGTTTTTTACTAAAGGAGATCTTACCTCTGTTTGGGCCAACCAATAACTGAGCAAACTTTCAGCAAATAAATTGCTTTCTCTACATGAGGATCCTGTATGACCTGTAATATCCATGTACACGTTTGCAGATGACAACACTGTAGTGGGGTGAATATCAAATAATGAGGAGGTGGAGTACAGAAAGGAGGTTGATAACCTCGTAACCTGGTGCCAAGACAATAACCTATCCCTAAATGTCACAAAACAAAGGAGACTGTGATTGACATCAGGAAGCAAAGCAGTACACACACCCATTGATAGTGCCAAAGTAAAGATGGTCGAAATCTTCAAGTTCCTAGGAATAATATCTCGACAATTTGTCCTGGACCAGCCACATTAACAATATGGTTGAGAAAGCACACCGGTGTCTCTACTTACTTAAAAGGCTTAGCAATTTCAGTATGTCCCCAACAACCCTCACCAATTTCTACAGATGCGCCTTAAAATGAATTTTATCGGGATGCATCACAGCCTGGTTCGGGGACAGGTCCATCCAAGACCACAATAAATTGCAGTGAGTTGTGGATGTAGCCCCGACCATCACGCAAACCAATCTCCCTTCCATTGATGCTATCTACACTACATGCTGTCTCACCAAAGCTACCTGCATAATCAAGGACCAGTCTCATACTCTTCTCCCTGCCTTTATTGAAAAACAGATGTTGTGTTTGAAGCCTAGGTCGGAGAGCTTGGAGACCAGTCTGCTGGGTATGATGCATATGCTCCCAGTTGTTCTAGATGGAGCAATACAGTTTGGAGGGCAGTGGCATTTATGTCATATGTTGATATGTTGGCACTGTATGCATATTGGTGTGGGTCCAAGGTGGGTGGGAGACTCCTTGGTGTAACTTCCATAATCTGGATCCATATCGAGCATGCATCTCTTTTGGGGGGGGGGGGGGGGGGGGGGGCGAGAAAAAGCAATTAACTATCTTTTAGAAATGTTGTTAAGACACCAAAAGATCTCCATGCCCATGTGTCTTGTCTCCAAGCATCCTGCAAGAAGCCCAGTGCCAAATGATTACCCAGCACAACTTTAAAAATTGATGATAAAAGACACAAAGTGCTGGAGTAACTCAACGGGTCATGGATAGGTGATGTTTTGGTTCAGGACCCTTCTTCAGATTTAATTTAGTTTAGTTTAGTTTAGAGATACAGCACAGAAACATGCCCTTCAGCCCACCAGTCCGTACCGACCAGCGATCCACGCACATTAACGCAAGCCTACACACACTAGGGACAATTTACACTTATACCAAGTATACAAACCCAAGCCAATTTACATTATAAACCTGTATGTCTTTGGAGCGTGGGAGGAAACTACAGATCACGGAGAAAACCCATGAGGTCACGGGGAGAATGTACAAACTCCGTGCAGACAGCACCCATAGTCGGGATTGAACCCGAGTCTCTGGCGTAGCAAGCGCTGTAAGGCAGCAGTGTCACCGTGCCGTCCAATCTCTTTAAATAGAACAGAAACAATCTATTCTTCAGCCGGTTAGCTGTAGTTTTTCTGTAATGAAAAGCAAAAAATGCTGGTAATAGCTGCATCTATCAGACTGCATCTGTGGGGTGAGAAACAAATTATTTTTTTCAGGTTGAAGAAAATAGGGAAGGGGAGAAAAGAATACAGGATAGGGAAGGAGAGAAAAGAAGCTTGATCAGCTGCAGGCAGAGTGGATAAGGAGGGTTGTCCCTGAGAGGGTAAAGTAGGTTGCCCATGGGGACATGCTGTTTAAATGGTTAGCTGGTGGTCAATGAGTGAATAAGTTTCATTAGAAAATGAGATAAAAGAAGATGGACAAAAGAATGTGTGGGTTGTGAAAGAGGATTATGAACATACATGCCTGGCTGGTTAGGCTGGGCATGTCCTCCACTCCCAGAGGAAAAAAAGAGGAATCAAATACCAAGCTGGCCCAATATCACAGATGGACAACTGATACAGACAGGGAAATCAAATTACCTGAAGTTGTAGAATTCAATATTGAATCCTATGTGAGGGTCTTACATTTGTGTTAATTACATTTACACAATTTCACAGCTGAGTTTCCAAACGACTGTTGCGCAAAGACTGTGCACGGGCCATGTGCCATGCGTGTAAGTGCATCATCCACACACTAATGCTCAGAAGAATTTCTCGTTATGTGCAGTGCCCACTGCAAATTCTTTAAACCTGTTATTCAGTCACACAATGCTCAATAAATGAATTCTACGTGAACAATTTTCCAGTCCTGTGTTCATAACTAAATTTTACTGTTGCTATGGTATTAAAAAAAAAAAAGCAGTGAAGAATATGAACCATTGCTGCATAGGAAAAAGTGTGACGTTAATTAAATTTTCACGCCATTTGAATTAATACATTTTAAAACAAATCGCAAATCTCTCAGAACCAGGATTATTAGAGCAGCTCAAAGCTGTCTTGTTTGCAATACATGTTGTATCATCCCACTTTGTAACATTTGGGCCGATTCCCCTGCTGATCAATGCCTTAACGGTTACAAAGATTGCGGGAATGAGGAATGCCAAGTTGTACGATAATGAAACAAGCACTGATTTTTTTTTCAACCCTCCATTGTGCGCACACATGGAGCTAAAAATGCCACTTAAGCATTTGCTGCAGCACGTCTTGTGGATGATGCACTTACGCGCATTTGCCTCTGTATTCTGTACTGGATATTTGTTGCTAGTTAGATCTCAAACAAATGTGCAACAAAAAGATAACAAAAAAAGTATTGTTTTATGAAGATTACAATTCTGTGGTAATATTTTGTTTAAGCATTTTTCATCAGAATGAAATACTCACAAAGATGAATGCCAAGAAAAGAGAGATAGATTAATAGAATACAACTTGGTGTAAGCTGAAGTGTGAAACATTGGCTAGTGATGTGTTGGGATCCAATGTTATTTGCAGTTGATTTGAGGCACTCATCTCACTGTGCTAAATAATACTACTGGTTAAAATAGAAAGCTGTTTTTCAAACGAGAAAAAAGTCAGCCTTAATGAAGGTACATCACAATAGAAGAAAGAAATGGATTGTTTTAAAGTTAAAAGGTATATGTTCAACAAAGTCCTCTCAATGCACAAATCAGTAAAATGGAGAAGCAGGAGGCAGAATAAGAGGGCAATGAGATGGAGTTTGGCAACGTGTTGCATGCTGATCCCAAAAGATGATGCACTATCATCTGATACAAATGCTCCATCCTTTTAAATCTCTTTACCCTTGTAAATCCATCGATAATTCTAATTGTACTAACAATATTCTCTTAAATCTTCTTCCTGATCTCTGGCATATTTCTCTTTGCTCTACTCTCTTTTGGCTTGATTGTATTAATGTTTCTTATCATCTGATTGCATTTGGATAGCATGCAAACAAGAGCATTTCACTGTATCTCAGTACACGTGACAATAATAAACCAAAGCCAATACCAAACTACGGGAAATTCAGAACTTGTCTGATTGCCATTTTTCCAGGATTAGTCAGGCATTTGCGACTTGCAGGCTTCTTTCCTGATAGTAATAGCACAATGTATATACTGCTGTACAGCAGCTGGCAAAGCCTTCATGACTCTAACAAACTCCATACAGAGTCCAGCAATCTCCCCTGGTGTTATCAGCACACTGGATAGTTCCTGTTGCTGGATGCCAGCATTAAAGACACACCCACCAAAAACATACCATTCAGTTTGATAGACAATTGTGAATTTCTTTCATTATTTAAAAATATTACGGAATTTGCAAATAAAAATATTCACTATAAATTTCAAATACAGTTTATGAACACAGCAACATGTTTTGTAAAAGATCATGATTGCAAATCCATAGAATGCCTTTCTACAATGTTTAAGACAATGACGTATTTGATCATATACTGATGCTATCAGGCTATGGGCACTTCCCACCCCCTCTACCTACACCCCATAGTCCCAGAATATGGTCCATCATTGATGTTTCTTTGAATATAAAATGTGGCGCAACATATATATATATATGGGAGACAAACAATTAATTGGACACTCATGCAGGCAACCACCAGATACCAGCTGGGAGAAATCCATACATTATGGTCAACACCACTTTATGAAAATGTGAAGTTGGTATTCCCATCAATACATATAATTATAAGTAAGCCTAACCTGACTGCAAGTATTACAAATCAAAGCCCAAAACCTATCATAATGTACTACTGTTGACTAAATAATATATTTTAATAAATGTATTATGCAGAATGAGCTTTGTGGCTTATGTAACAAGGAAATGCCTATTTACTCTTGAAATGTGTCAATTGCATTTTGGAGATTGTCTAACTTCCCCTGTGGGGATAATTTTTGTTTCTGTTTGCGTAATATAGTTTCAAATCTTACCAACTGCTAAGCCTCATAAGTTGATTTTTATAGGCAAGGTCCATAGTTAATTGCTCTTTACTCTACAGCTCCAACTATGGTTGGTAATAACTCAGTTAATTGCTCATTTCCATTGTCAACAATTGAATGTATTTGGGCAAAAGTCTTAGAAGAATTTTCATCAGACTAGTTGGAGTAATGTTCCAAATGTTCCGATTGTTTTGCGAAATTCAAGACAAAGCTTACCTTAAACCATCTCAGGCAAACTGCAAACTATTTCCCAGATTGTTTTGAAGTAGGTTGAAGGTAGAATATATGGATGTGGAGCAATGTTATGCAGGTATGTTTCCAGTGTTGTGCCCATAGGATGTCATCTCACCAAGAGGACGTTGACTCATGGAGTCATTTGGAGAGACCTCGGCTCTCTTGTCCACTGAATTCCTTATTTCCATTTTAACAATACTTAAAAGAGATTGGGACAGGAACACGGATAGGAAATATTTAGCAGGATATGGGCCTAGGCCAAATTGGCCTAGCTTAGATGGGCATCTTGGTTGGCATGGATAAGTTTGACTGAAGGACTTGTTTCCATGCTGTATGACTCTAAAATGTGTCTCTAATTTTTGTGGCCAAGGATAGGAGCCTAGAAATGAACTGATGGCCATATCATTTGCCCTCCATGAGTTTCCCTGTACTTTTCCACCATTTAAATGTAGATTGTGTTTGTAACACGTGCTTTGGATGTTGTTTCTGCCATGATGGGATAATCTGTGCATTGAACCATGTGGATTAACTTTGCTCATCATTTGCCACTATTTGTCATGATAAATGTTATATTGTACCTATCACCACCTGTGGATTTGAAGAAGCAGGAAGAAGGACAAATGCCAGCAACATTGCCAATATTTAGAACTGCTGTGCTCTCGGGCTCTCTACAAGGTGCCTTTTGGACTCGTACATTTCCCATCTCTTTCCTTTGTGTTAAAGGAACATTTTTCTTGAAGGTGAAGATGGCAGCCAAAATAAACAAACAGATGTTGAGGCACGAGTCCAAGATCTTTCACCACTGCTGGGATATTTCTAGCTGGAGACAGCTACTATAAAGATTAATTCTGTTCTTAGGAGCCATGTATCTTCACCTCCTTGCCCTTCAAGTGTTATAAACATTGTGTACTGCCCTAGAATGAGGGTATTCTGACCAATTATTGTATGGTAGGCATTGTTGTGCATGTTGATGTATCCGTGGCCAGGTAGCAGATACCAGCTGTTCATTTATTAAGCACAAGCCCATTCGATCCATGGAGGTGACATGAAGAATCCTGACAGGTGTGCCATGTGTAATAACCTATGCTTGACAAAACTCTGCAGCTCAATGACAGCTGTGGACAACTTCTATTCAGTGGGTGGTGAATGTGCCTTTTAAACATGGCATATGGCAGAAATTTCAGCTCCCCTCCCTCACCCATCCTGCAGCTGCATCGTAAGGCCTGCACATTTTAATACTTGGTGCTCATTACTTCTGACCACAAGCTGCTTCCCTGGGAGCGAGTCTAAAGATTCCCTGGCATCTCCAAACATAGCTCTGGATGTGCATCGTGGATAGCCTACATGTAGGATGTTAGCTGGTGCTTGAAAATGAAATGCATACAAGATTGGCAGCCCTCTTTTAGATAGCCTTCACTATATCTACAGGAAGGGTGACCAATTAAACATACATTAATTAATGGGGTCCAGTTTTGGGGACAGAACCTCCCATAGTAACACTGTATGTTCATAAGTTCTAGGAGCAGAATTAGGCCATTCATCTCCTCAAGTCTACTCTGCCATTCAATCATGGCTGATCGATCTTCCCCTCTCAACCCCATTCTCCTGCCCTTGCCCCCGGACCCCCTTACTAATCAAGCATCTGTCAATCTCATCCTTAAAAATATCCATTGACTTGGCCTCCACTGCCATCGGTCGCAATGAATTCCACAGATTCACCACCCTGCTGTTGTACATGTCCCGCCAGCATTTTCTGATTTTGAATCCGGCCTTGCTTTTAATCATAAATCCTGTTTAGATACATAAAACAGTGGGGTTTCAGCTTGACATTGGCAAGTTTAGTTCAACTGGTTGCTTTATTGTACCTCAGTCAGAAAGCTGAGTGGTCATCTTCACTTCAGGACATACTGTATGTTGCTAAACCTTACCAAAACTCCAGTGCGCTATTGAAGGAGCGCTTGGTTTTGGAGGTGCTATCAACTGTAACCTCTTTAAACTAGGTATCCCCTGGATCCAAACCAGCACTTGATTGGCATATGTTAGAAAACCAGAATACATGGGGAAACCTGGGTCACAGAATGAATGTATAAACTCCACATGTCCTGCACCCAATCAAACCAATGTGGCTGAAGATGTGAGGTGGCAGCATTAACTACTGCACCATTGTTTCAAATTTACTAATCCAGAATTAGAATTTGCCTAATCCAAAGAAGTACAGGTTTGTAGGTTAATTGGCTTGGTATACTCGGTATACCTGTAAATTGTCCCTAGTATGTGTAGGATAGTGTTAATATGCAGGGATCGTCGGTCGGCGCGGACTCGGTGGGCTGAAGGGCCTGTTTCTACGCTATACCTCTAAGACTAAAACTAAAAACTAAATAATTGGCAACATTGCTGGCATTTGGCCTTCCTACTGCTTCTCCGATTACAGCTCAGCTGATGATAGGTTCTATACAACATTTGGCCTGAACAGATACAGGTGCACAACCTTTTATCTGACGATCCAAATAACGAAAACCTCCGAATAGCGGACATTTTTTTTGGTCCTTGAAGAAAGGTCCTTGAAAACGTTCACCGAGGGCGGCCCGCAGAGGTGACAGCGGAACCTCCGGTCGGTCCTCGAAGAAAGGGGAACTAAATCCCCATTCATAAAAGAGAAGGTGAGGGTATACTGCGCGGGAGGGTTAATAATTGACAATCTGCTGCTACCTGCCCGCTGAGTTAAAAAGTTCCCACGGTAGACTCACGATACACAGTGTATCGTGAGTCTTGCGTGGGAACTTTTTAACTCAGCGTGCAGGCAGCAGCAGATTGTCGCTCCCTTCAGTTTCACCCCACCTACACCCCTCTGCTTCCCGGCCATGTGTGTGTGACCCCATCCCTACCCTCTCCAGCGCCCCGTTCATTGCACCGGCGTGGGGGCTTTGCACCGTCTTCACGTCGGCGATGGCAGCCAGCAGGCACCGGAGACGTCAGGACCAATTGGACATCAACCACCAGGCCCACCGCAAGCACGGAGAACCCAGAGACCCACAGCCAACAGCAGCCCAGCCCAGCCCCGCTCCAACTACAGAGGAACCTGGGTTGCGGATGACGGGGCGCAGCTCGGGGCGTCGTAGGGGCCCATCGGGGAGCGGGTTCCTATTGGTCCTGACATCTCCGGCCACCTGCTATCCTCCGAGAACTGTACCGCCCTTGCAGGAGAGTGGGGTTGTTTGCAGTTGCAGAGGGAGGGGGCAAGGGCGGTACAGTTCCCAGTCTCAGCTCCAGTCCAGGGGGGTGGCCGGAGACGTCAGGACCAACGGGACAGCGGCCCCCAGGCCCACTGCAAGCACGGAGATCCCAGAGACCCACAGCCAGCAGCAACTCCAGCCCAGCCCCGCTCCAACTCCAGAGGAACACGTAGGGGCAGACGCTGATGGTGTGCAAGGTACGAATTGTTCTTGGGGTGGCGCAACTCGGGCTGTGGGCAAACTGCCACTTGTCGCCGTAGCGGCCCATCGGGGAGAGGATTCCTCTGGAGTTGGAGGGGGAGGGGGGTATTGTGCTGTTTGATCGCCCCCTGCTATCCCAGGGACAGGGAGACACAGCGGCTTTTTAGACTGGTGGGCAATCACTTCCAAAGTTCTGCCCACACAGTCAGTACACCTCTCCTACACTGCATTTCATACAAACAATTATTCTGCAAGAAAAAACTACATTGAAGACTCAAACTCGCGACCGAGTAACTGCCGGGATCAAGGCGCAAACTCGCGACCTTGCGGATATGAGCCGAGCACTCTACCACTGAGCCAGCCATTAAAATCTACGCTAAAAAATTTCCATTCCGAAGACCGACAAATTCTGAATTACGAAAAGTGTCTGGTCCCAAGGCTGTCGGATAAAAGGTTGTGCACCTGTAGTGGCAAACGGTGGGCAAAGATAATCCACATGCTACAATGCACAGATTACCTTGCTACACTCTAGGAATTTGATGGGAAGTTGTAGTTATAATGCCACAGCCACATAGCAACAGCTTGTACACTTGCTGATTCATGCTCTGCCATGGGAGCACGACTTTGTTACATTTGTCTTCTAAACATAACACCCTGTGATTTAGCAGTGATTGTTGCCGTGCATTCTTCATACAGCAGGTATCGTTAATTTTAACACACCGAATGGAAGTGAAATGGAATTAAATCAAAGGTGGGACAAAGAAAAATAACAACTAAGGAACAACACAAATAGACAAAGTCTTAATTTTTGAATTCTCAAAAAGCTTTGGATAAATATATGTAGACATGACAACACAAGGAAGTCATGATGCTGGAATCTTGTGCAAAACACAAAGTGCTGGAGGAACTCAATGTCCTGGCAGCATCTGTGGAGGGAATAGACAGACTATGTTTCGGGTCAGGACCCTGCTTTAGATGTGACTAAGTGGACATGTCCAAGATTGGAGCTGAAGCAATAAGAGAAAAAATTGGGGATGATATGGCAAAGCGAGAAGAGGCATCCTTGACCTTCAATATCAATCGTTTCTCCGCTTACTGATGCTGTTTTACCCACTGAGAGTTTCCAGTATCTTTAGTCGAAGTTATTGGCAATTAGACGTGCAGAAATTGTGAAGCAGTGTTTAACGGGATCGGAATGAGGGGAATGTTGTTCACTATTAATAAAATAGCTTCTCTTGCCTCGAGTAATAACCTACTTATTAGTACCACTCAAACACCAGTCACTACGAACATGTACCCGAAGAAAATCCATTGATCTTTATAAAATAGACTAGAGTAAGTGGGACCCATTGGGTCCCATGTTCACACGGGAGGGCTGGTCACCCGACGCAATATTCCACCTCTCCACCAATTCCAATATTGGTGGCCAGTGGGGGGGCTTTCTGGAGTGTTGGTATCGGTTCTTGGGGTGGCAGCTCAGTCCCTCAAGCCTGATCTGCTGGCAGCTCATTCACGGCTGGTGGGCTGGCAGTTGACTCATGACTATTCCTTGAAATTCCATTTCAAGCAGGGTACAAGGCCACCAAATTCAAATCCATGTTCCTACCATTTCAAGCACGGTGCAATGCCACCATATTCAAGGGCAGTTTTTTACCACAATGAGCAGGGTGCAAGGCCACTGAATTCAAGTGCAGTTTCCAACCACTTCAAGCAGGGGGCAAGGCCACCGAATTCAAATGCAGTTTCATACCACTTCAAGCTGGATCCAAGGCCACAAAATTCAAACGCAGTTTCATACCACTTTCAGCAGGGTGCAAGCCCACCAAATTCAGTGCAGTTTCATACCACTTCAAGCAGGATGCAAAGCCGCCAAATTCAAGTGCAGTTTCATTCCACTTCAAGCAGGGTCCAAGGCCACCAAATTCAAACGCTGCTTCATAACCATTTCATGCAGGGTGAAACCACCATAAAACCACACAAAACACCAAACTCACAGTACAGTAGACATTCAGTGTGTGCAGTTGATTTACAGCTCAGACAGTCATGACCTCTCCCTCCCCCATCATGCAGAGACTGAGCCACACCCACACTTCCGGGTTTTATAACCCCTCCCCCTCCCCCTCCCACCGGAAAAGGTGTGGATTTCAGGGCGTGATTGACAGGAGAGAGATTCTCAACATTTTTTTAAACACTAATAACACTTTTATTTTTCATTGATGGGTAGAATTCTCTGCACCTGCTCAGCGGAGGGGGGACTGAGTTAATGTTTAAAAAATGTTGAGATTCTCTCTGCTCTCAATCACACCATGAAGGCCGCACCCCTTCTGGCGGGAGGGGGAGGGGCTATAAAACTCGGAAGTGTGGACGTGGCAGTCTCTGCTAGATGGGGTAGGGAGAGGTCACGACTCTCAGCCTCAGATGTGAATCAACTGAACACACTGAATGTCTACTGAACTGAGAGGGTGTTTTTTATTGTGGTTTTTATGGTGGTTTTACCCTGCTTCATATGGTATGAAACTGCATTTGAATTTGGTGGCCTTGCACTCTGCTTGAAATGGTATGAAACTGCACTTGAATTTGGTGGCCTTGCTCCCTGGTTGAAATGGTATGAAGCTGCATTTGAATTTGGTTGCTTTGCACCCTACTTGAAATGGTATGAAACTGCACTTGAATTTTGTGGCCTTGTGCCCTGCTCTGGAATGGAATTTCAAGGAATAGCCGTGACTCAACTGCCAGCCCACCAACTGTGAGTGGGTGAGCTGCCAGCACACCAGGCTTGAGTGACTGAGCTGCCAGCCCAAGAATCCATTCGACCCACAATGTCCAATGGCCACCAATATTGGAATTGGTGGAGGGGTGGAATTTTGTGTTGGGGGACAAACCCAATACATTTGAATTAAAGCAATTATAAAGATTATTTCACCTATTCGCTATAATTTTGCATAATATTAACAAAATAATACCTTTATCAATTGTTGGTCCTGGTGGGCTGAAGGGCCTGTTTCCATTCTGTAGTTTTCAATCAATCAATCTGTGTTAGCTAAATTTATTCAATTAAACTGATATATAAAAAAGAATGTAATGTTATTGAAATTTCCTTTTTATGCATCAGCAGTGTATTGTCACTTTTAGAGTTGGTTACCCAAGGCTCACTATTTGGTCAGGTGTATTGTGCTGAGCCAGGCCAAGCTGTGTTAGAATTTCTTATCTCGCTGTGCAGACCCATTCTCTACCAGGAGGGGTGATTTGTATGAAATTGCCTGTTAGACCTAAGCTGCATTACTGACTACTATGGGGCATCCTGGCTACTGCTTTTTGGGCCCGCTGTAGAAGCTTGTCCATGCAAAGCAAAATTAGACCTCCTCTTCAGATCAGGGAAGTGAACAAGATTTAAACTTGTTCTGAAGTAGGGTCTCAACCCGGAACTTCACCCATTCCTTCTTTCCAGAGATGCTGCCTGCCTGTCCTGCTGAGTTACTCCAGCATTTTGTGTCTATGTAAGATTTGATGAGGATATTAGCACACATGCTTAATGATTACAGGAGGGGCCTTCATGCTTCCTGCAGTTCCCCAGCACTACAGTCCTCATCACACCATCCCCCTGCCTGTACATGCCTGTACTCAAGTTTACAGAGGCTGGAGACAATGTCATCTCAATATCAATTTCCATGACCATTTGGTCATGCCTGTCACGGGAAAAGATGAAGCCATAGCTATGCCATATATTAGGTCAGTAATTCATCATCTACAGGCATGGGGTTTGTTCACAAGTTATAGGGTTTGTGTGCTGGTGGCAGTGGTGTCAGTGAGCTGCAGGAAGCATGGAGAGGCCTCCAGTAATCATTAAGCATGTGCGCTAATATGTTTATCCAAATGTATAGTGATAGGAAGATGTTCTTGATCCTATATTTAATAAAGTCCAACAAAGTTTCTATCTTCTGACCTGCTGGCTGCAGCTGCACATCTGCTTTCAGTAACTAGTGAAAACAAATTCTGAGACTTATTTTTACATGAACATCGGCTCACAACTATTGCTCCCATGCTTTTCTGATTTTTTTTTTTACTTGCCACAAAGCTGCACCTCACCTCAAGTTTTCCTCTAGTGTATAGCTAATCCCCATGACAAATGGGAATGTTCAATCTACCTTAACTTTGCTCTAGAAGGTCACTCTGACCTAAGCAGCTGAGCTGCAGGTGACATGGACACACAAGAGATGCCAGATGGTGGAAACTGTAGCAGAAATACAAACTGCTGGAGGAATATTTCAACCCAAAACATCGACCATTCCTGTGTCTCCACAGATGCTGCCTGACCTGCTGCGTTTCCCCAGCAGTTTGTTTTATCTAAGCAGACGACACTTGCTTTGTGCCTGCTCACAAGCTGAGCTTCGTCATTGACTTGTTCACTGAAGCATGTGAAGCAACAGGCTTTGCATTTATCATCTACAGAACAAAGGCCCCCTTTTGAACTGCTGCTTTGTAAGCTTGTCAATTCACCCTTACAATGTAAACTGCTGCAGAAGTCTACTGAGGAATAGTCAGAAGAAGGGTCTTGACCCAAAACGTCACCTATGCATGTTCTCCAGAGATGCTGCCTGACCCGCTGAAATACTCCAGAACTTTGTGTTGCAAGTTTTGATGATGAAATTCCTCATCAGCACCAGCATGTTTGCAGAGACATTGGACATCTGAGCATAGAACACACTGGCGGCAATGGCACAGCGGTAGAGTTGCTGCCTTACTACGCCAGGGACCCGCATTTGATCCTGTTTATTGGGGGTGTCTATTTGGAATTTGTACAGTCTGTTGTCCCTGTGACCACGTGAGGTTTCTTCAGGTGCTCTGGTTTACTCCCATAGTCCTAAGACCTGCAGGTTTGTAGGTTAATCTTCTTCTGTAAAGTGTCCCTATTGTGTAGGAGAACAAGTGTATGGGTGATCGCTGATTTTTGTGGACTCAGTGGGCCAAAGAGACTGTTTCCATCTCCAAACTAAACTAAAGAAAGCTAAACATTTTAAGATCAAAGTCACTTCTAGAGCACATACATTGCCTCCTGGCCAACAATGATTGCTGACCTTCTGCATATTACTGAGACTAGGACTATCTACAGTAGGCTTTTCAGAGGTTCTCTGGCTGATGTACTGGCTATACGATAGCAGTTAATGTATAACTCCTTGCAGACATACCCCCATCCATATAAACGGGACTGAGGTGGAGCGCGTCTCCAACTACAAATTCCTCGGGATACACATCTCGGAGGATCTGTCCTGGTCCCTCAATACCACCAAATTGATCAAAAAGGCGCAGCAGCGCCTTTACTTCCTGAGGAGGCTCAAGAAAGCTCACCTGTCCCCCCAGATCCTGACCAACTTTTACCGCTGTACCATCAAAAGCATCCTGACCACCTGCTTCACGGTATGGTACAGCAGTTGCACCGCAGCTGACAGGAAGGCACTACA
Organism: Leucoraja erinaceus; assembly: GCF_028641065.1. Classification (NCBI taxonomy): domain Eukaryota; kingdom Metazoa; phylum Chordata; class Chondrichthyes; order Rajiformes; family Rajidae; genus Leucoraja; species Leucoraja erinaceus. The sequence goes on along the minus strand of NC_073378.1, from coordinate 102,794,698 downwards.
ACGGGTGGTGAAAACCGCTCAGTACATCATCGGTGCCCCGCTCCCTGCCATGGATGCCCTCCACCAAAACCAGTGTTTGAGACAGGCCGGGAAGATCATCAAGGACCCCTCCCACCCTAACCATGGACTGTTTGCCCTCCTCACATCAGGGAGACGGTACAGGAGTCTTAGGTCTCGTACTAGTAGGATGAGGAACAGCTTTTTCAATAACGCTATTACACTGCTGAACTCGGAGTCCCGTCGCTAGATATCTTTAGTCTCTCCCATTTGTATACAGTATTTGCCTATGTACCAGTTTTTTTTTTAATCCATCCACATTCCACACATTGTTAACCAGTACTCTTTTACTCTATAGTATGCTTATTCTGTATTTTTATTTTCTACTTCTACTATCTTGCACTATGACTATGACCAGACGCTAAACTACATTTCGTTGTACCTATACTTGTATCTGTGCAATGACAATAAAGTTGAATTGAATTGAATTGAATTGAAGATTTTTCAAAAATCACACATCTGCAAAGATTCAGAATGCGGGCACATTGATAAATCTGTAAATCTTTGTGCTGAAATTGGCAGATACCAAATGGTAACCTCATAAAAATGTATATGACTGGTATGGCATTTGTAGGTTAAGATAGAGTGGAATCCAGTGATCTACCTTTTTTAGCCATGCTGCCTTCTAGTCATCTGCTGGATAAATGTTTCAACACACTATGGTAAGAAATTTAATGTTGTAGTTCCCTAGGTCGACTGCCATGCTGGTTTAAGGCTGGAGAATGTCGACTGGAGATGGTCTCCAAATTTCCTTTCCAAGACGTAAAGAAGTCGTTACAGAAAAATTAAATACATGTGGCAGGTAATTACTCAGAAATGATGCCGATCTCCACATGTTCCAGACAACATTCTATCCTCAACCATCAAAAACATGAACTGGTTGTTAATCTTCCTGCAGCGTGCGAGATGTTACTCTGCTCAAATGGCTGTGTTGTTTGCCATCGTAAAATCATTAATTGCACTTTAAAATCATTCACGTGTGGAAAGGCATTTTTGAAAGTCATTACGGGACACTTTATAAGTCTCCTTTGAATGGTTAATACTATCAAATCCTCCATAAAGCTACAGGGTAATAATAGAAATCCATGTGAGTCTGCAGTTGCAAAGATTACAGTATATTGATTGGTTTTGATCTCGAGGATCTTGTGCAATTTGTATTTTTGACTGAGCAGTTCCCTTTTCTGTCCAGGTGACCAGTTACAGTAGGTTATACGGATTTTCATACTTTTATTGTGCAATGCTTGCAACATGGTCATTAAATATTAAAGAAACATATGGTTGCAACTGACATTACAATAGCTTCTTCTGTGCAGTTGGATATTAAGATAATAAATGGCTCTGTTCATCTGAGAACTATTTTCCTGCTTCACTTCCCATCAGTGTTTTTCTGTTGCAATTTATAATTCTTTACAGCCTTACTGACATTCATTTAGCAACAACCTGGTAACTCTGATGTCACCATTTGCACAGTGCACAGTTTAGAAAGTAATTGACCAAAAACTGCGTGGCATATAAATGCTGAGACTTATTGCCAGACCTATTTTAGATTCAGAACGGTGGGAGTGGCGGCGCCTAACGGCAGTGGCTCGACTACAGTCGTCTGTCTTTTTTTATTTTTGTCTTGTTAAATGTATGTCTTTGAGTCAGTTTTTATTATTATTTTTTACCTGTGTATATGTGGGGGGTGGTGGAGGGGCTGTGGGGGAAACCGTTAATCTCTTCCCTGTGCGGGGACCCGACTATTCCCTCTCGGGTCTCGGATGCCGTTGGGCCTAACATCGTGGAGCTGGCGGCAACCTCCTGCCGGGACTAACCTGAGGGCTCCAGTTGCAGAGCCTGCGGAATTGACTTCACGGAGCTGGCCAACTTCGGAGCGGGAAGAGCTGTGGTGGCGCGCGGCTGCGACCCGACTTTTGGAGTTCGGAGGCACCGGCCGCAGACCCGGTGGACGGGAACATCGGGAGCTCGCAGGTCCCTGGTGGGAGACCGCTTTTCCGAGCTCCGCAATGGCGACTTCTCCCGCTGGAATTGCGGGTTTGAAGGACATGGAGCCGGGGCCTAACATCGCCCGGCGTGGCTTAAACGGCCTCAGGACTTACCATTGCCCGCCGGGGGCTTTAACATCGGAGCCCCAGTTCGCCTCGACACTGCAGTTGGACTGCTGGACCACGGGAGAAGGAACAAAGGGAAGAGATAAAGACTTTGCCTTCCATCACAGTGAGGAGATGTTGGAGACTCACTGTGATGGATGTTTATGTAAACTGTGTTAAGTGTGGGTCTTGGATTGTTTTGTAATGTAAAAAACTGTAGAAATGGAATTTCGTTCAAACCCAGGTTTGAATGACAATAAATACCATTCTATTCTATTCTATTCTAGATGCACGCGAGTATATTGTTCTAATGCAGAGAACTGAATGCAAGAAACAAATGTAAAAAATATATCTCCGTGAGCCTGAAAAGTAAATGATCCAGAAAGCAATGGAAGCTCTGGACATGATTCTCACAATGCATGCAGTGCAAGCACTATTCCCACAAAGGTTTTACTTAATAGGAATCTATGTACAACTATGTTAACATTTAGCATTTATGTTCAACATTGCACTTTCACTGGGCTTGAATGAGGCACAGATGGAGGAGCCAAAGCTGTTTATAAGCATGGATATGGCAGCATGCAAATTACTCTTTATAAAATGCAATGCACACTTATCATCAAACACTTGAGTCTTTATATAATTTCACACATGACCAAGTCAGGAGATAGATCCTTTTAAAATACAAATCGGAGTCCCATGACACTTAAGGGAAGGATTCCAAATTGCTTTTTCGAGCAGCGCAGGGTGGAGTGTGGGTCACTCGTTCCACTCGGGTTCAGTTGAAGGAGTAGTCAAAGGGGATCCCACAGGAAAACACTATAGCATTCCCATAGGGTACAGTATTGATCTGCTTTAAGCTTCCCACTCCAATATCAAACTGACAGACAGCACCTCACCTCTGTGGCCAATTGATAACAGAATATTTTGAGGTCACTTTATCTCTACCTGTAGCCCATTGGTGAGATCCTGCAGAGGCAAAATCATGGACGTTTACACGGCCACCCATCACTCGTGAAGGCATCCAGCTGACATACTCTACTGAACCAACAATGTAAGGGTTAAAACATTTCACACTCGTTTTTAATATACCTCTTGTGGAGCTGTTTCTAGGAAGACAGCAGGACCAAAACAAAGTGGACCTAATGTTTCATGTCAACCTGCTAATTACCAAACCAATCATACCTTTTTTTTACCTCTGTATAAATAAACTTGCCTCGCACATCACCTTTAAGTTTAGTTTAGTTTATTATTGTCACGTGTACTGAGCTACAGTGAAACACTTTTTTGTTGCGTTAACGAGAAGACTATACATGATAACGGTCAAGCAAACCACAATGTACAGATACAGGATAAAGGGCATATTATTTAATAATAAAGTGTGATAAAATCTAAATTAAAGATATTTCAAAGGTCTCCAATGAGGTAGATGGGAGGTCAGTACCACACTCTAGCTAGTGAGAGGATACTTCAGTTGCATGAAAACAGCTAGGAAGAAGCAGTCCCTGAATCTGGAGGTATGCTTTTCCACATTTCTGTACCTCTTGCCTGATGGGAGAGGGGAGAAGAGAGTGTGACTAGGCTGAGACTGGCCCTTCATTATCCTGGTGGCCTTGCCAAGGCAGCGTGAAGTGTAGATGGATGGGAGGTTACTTTGCGTGATGGTCTGTGCTACGTCCTCGACTCTCTGCAATTTCTTGTGGTCTTGGATGGAGCTGTACCCAAACCAGGCTGTGATGCATCCACAGAAATGCTTTAATGGCACATCTGTAGGAGTATGGGAGGATTGTTGGGGACATGCCTAACATCCTAAGCCTTCTAAGGAAGTCGAGGCATTGGTGTGCATTTTTGGCCATAGCTTCGATGTGGCTGATCCAGGACAAATTGCTATTTACTTCAGTGATATTTACTTCAAAGAACTTGAAGCTATTGACCATCTCTACTTCGGCACCATCAATGTATATGGGGGTGAGTGAAATGCATTGTTTCCTGAAGTCTACCACAATCGCCTTAGCTGGCTGACATTGCACCAGGCTAAGTGGTTCGCAATCTCCTTCCTGTACACCGTCTCATCACTGGCCAATTATGGTGGTGTTGTCTGCAAACTTGTAAATTGAGTTGGATTGGTGTTTGGTGGCACAAATATGAGTGTACTAGACAAAGTGGGACCCGTTGGGTACCATGTTCACATGGGAGGGCTGATCCCCCGACGCAATATTCTACCTCTCCACCAATTCCAATATTGGTGGCCAGTGGGGGGGCTTTCTGGAGCGCTAGTATGGGTGTTGTGGGCTGAAAGGACTGGTTTCCAGAGGGCTAGTATAGACATTGTGGGCCGAATGGATTCTTGGGCTGGCAGCTCAGTCACTCAATCCTGGTGTGCTGGCAGTTCACTCACTCACGGCTGGTGGGCTGGCAGTTGAGTCACGGCTATTCCTTGAAATTCCAATGCAAGCTGGGGGCAAGGCCACCAAATTCAAATGCAGTTACATACCATTTAAGCAGGGTGCAAGGTCACCAAATTCAAATGTAGTTTCATACCATTTCAAGCAGGGTGCAAGGTCACCAAATTCAAGTGCAGTTTCATACCATTTCAAGCAGAGTGCAAGGCCACCAAATTCAAGTGCAGTTTTCATACCATTCATCTCTCCTCACTGATTGTGGTCTGTTGGTCAGGAAGTCAAGGATCCAATTGGAGAGGGGAGCGCTGACTCCAAGTTCCATGAGTGTGGAGATGATCTTTGTTGGGATAATGGTATTGAAAGCAGAGCTGTAGTTTATGCATAGGAGTCTGAACTTTGCCCCTCTCATCTTAAAACATTTAACATTTGACATTTAACTACTGACCAATCAATAATTGGAAATATTTAACCAGATGCTGACATTTTGCCGATTCGTGTCATCAGATTCACTTTTACATTACATTACAAGGATTCATATTATTACAATGCTTGCACCAGTCACTGTTGACAATTTAGTTTAATTTAGTTTAGAGATACAGCATGGAACAGGCCCTTCGGCCCACTCAGTCCGTGTCAACTAACAATCACTCATATACTATCTCTATCCTACACATTAGGGACATATTACAGCAGTCAATTAACCTACAAACCTGCATGTGTTTGGTAACCAAAGCATCTGGAGACAACCCATGTGATCACGGGGAGAACACACAAACACAGGGAGATCACAGGGAGAACAAACAAACAGATCATTTCTTAATGGACATACTAAATTCCTCTCACAACTACTCTTCTCGCTACTACTTTAATGTAAGTTAAAGCCTCTGCCAGAATAATGAAGAGAAGAATGTTAAATGTGTCTGTCCATATAATAATCTTACAGACAGAAATGTCACTAAAACCTACTTCCTCAACACAATTCCTAATTCCAACTTAATTCCTAATTAACAGTCTGGAGAACCAAATATTGTACTATTCACTATTAGGTCAATTATTATGTGAGCTGTTGCTTCAGTCAATTAGATCATTTACTTGGTAGTCCTCTATTTATAGAACATTTATAAAATAGCTAATGGAATTTTACAGGAGGTTGATGAAATGAAATTTAACACCGAGCCACGTGTTAGCACAGATGACCACAAGCTTGGTGAAAGAGGATTTATGGAGCATCTTAAAGGATGTGCAGTAAGAGCCAAGGGTTGGAAGGAGATGGATGGGAATCTCTGAACTTCAGGCTTCAGCAGCTAGAGACAAGACTGCATCAGTGGAATTATTACAACCAGGGATGTATAAAAGAACAAAATCAGAGGAGCACAAATAACTTGGAGACTTGTAGGCCTGCAGATCATTAGAGAAGGAGGGAAGGGTGAGTGGATGGATGGATTCAAATCAAGCAATGCATTTAAAAACCATGCACTACTTAACAGGATGCCAGTGTAAATCACAAACACAGGAGTGATGAGTGGATGAGCAATGCAAGTTGAGATAGGACAGCAGGGGTTTTTATGACTGCAAGCTCAACAAGGAAGAATACATGTAAGCAAGAGTGCTTCTTAATTGTCAAGTTAGGATTATAAATAGTGTGATTAATAATATAATCTTTATATCAGATGAAGTAAAACTTGAAAGTGCATAGGTAGAAAAAAGGTTCCCGTCAAAGGCTAATCCTGAAATCAAAGATGACATTAAGAGACCAGTCTGACTCAATCTCAGGTGGTGGGCAGGGATAGAGATAGAACAGGTGCTGACAATCAGTGTTTTTGCTGAGGGCAGAAGACAATGACATCAGTCTTCCCAACAGCCGTCTGCAAGAAATGTCAGCTCATCCATCATTAAATGTTAACCTGACAATTTAGTGACAGTAGGGATGTTAAGAGAAATTACTGTGGGAAAGGCATGGTTGTCATTAGGTACACATACGACCATAAGATCATAGGTGATAGGAGCAGAATTAGGCCATTCGGTCCATCATCTACTCCGCCATTCAATCATGGTTGATCCATCTCTCCCTCCTAACCCCATTCTCCTGCCTTCTTCCCATAACCTCTGACCTGGGATATTTTTATGTGATTTTTTTTTTGCTGTGGTATTATTAAGAATTGTGCAGAAAAGCCTTGTAGGATGGGAAATAATAGATTCCCCTTGTATGAATCTATCACATAGGATGGATTTGTGCCTCAGATAAGAATTGTTCTTATACTGTGTCAGGGACGGAAACTGGACTGGAAGAATTGAAGCAACGTTCCAGGTCAAATGAATGTGAATATGTAATTGTAAACCATTGGACCACTGGGGGCGCTGGGGAGATGGGAGCTCTGCCGGCAGTCTGTTCATTTTTTCTTTCTTTTTGTTATTTTTTAGTGCGTTAAACGTTTGTTTTAATGTTCTTCGGTATATTTTATGTGGGGGGGAGGGGGGAGGGGTTTGGGGGAAACTTTTTTTTTCAAGCTCCTTCCTTCCCGGAGATGTGATCATTTTTCGGATCACATTCTCCGGGCTCTGCGGCCTACCATCGCTGGAGCTGGAGGCCTCCTCGAACTGTCGTGAGCCCCACCGCGGAGTGCGAACTGAACATCGGAGCGGATCCCTTGCCTAGGATCGCTCCCACCGCGACCACCGTGGACTTACCATCTAGGGCTTGCAGTCCCGGGAGAGGCAAGTCGGGAGCTCCAACGCCGTGGAAGGCTCGACCAACCCTGACACGAGGTTCGATCGCCATGACAACCCCTGACAACCCCCCGATGCAGGAGCTGAACGCCTCGATGTGGAGGGCCCGCATGCCGCCGGCAACAGGAGTCAAGACCGTCCCGTCAACGGAGGGCTCGAGGCCCCCGACCGAGGAAGAACAAAAGGAAGGACTTGAACTTTATTTCACCTTCCATCACAGTGTGGAATGTGTGGGAGTCACTGTGGTGGATGTTGATGTTAAAATGTGTTTTTGAGTGATTGTTGCTTTTAATTGTATGACTGACCAGGCCAATGAAATTCTTCGTATATTGTAAAACATAATTGGCGAATAAAGTGTGATTCTGATTCTGATTCTGATTCTGATAAAGGCGCATGACGTAGAGAAATAATGTAAAGAAAATGTTGCCGCATGGTAGACTCAACACTGTTTGTCTTCAGGATGATGTTTTGGCTCGACTTTGTCCGTAGACAGATCAGGTGCTGAATATGATTTGCACTACAAGTATTCAGTGTCAGAGCTACTGTAAGTGAATCAAGTGTGTTATGGTATAAAATGAAACTTTATTTGAGTGCAAGCAGAATCAAAACAAATATTTTTTGGGGACAGGTCAAACATGGCCTAACTGAGTGGTGATAAAGACTTGAGGGACTGAATGGCCCATTCCACATTACAGGTTTCTTGAACCAAAATTGTTATGATTCGTTGGAACTATCACAAGAAAGGATTAACAATGCGATTGAAATTTATTTGCGAGAACTCGGAACAACAACAATTTTACACACAGAAGTGATTGGTGCTTTAACAGTCCTGATTTCTAATCTGCACATAAAAATATTATCCATTCAGAAGTTGAACAAGACTTGGCATTGCATCCCGAGCAATGGTTTTGACAAGAACAATAACATTCAGGCCATTTTTCCCTGCATTCTGCTGATGTAGAGTACATACCAAGGAGGTGGAAATGACTCTCCACATCCCCTTATGGTGTGAATTGCAGCTGCTATCACAGAGGAGCAGACAAGGCTGTGTGCATCTGCAGGGGCTTAGTGATCACGTGACTGAAACACATGACTGATTGAAGTTCACCGCATTGTGATGGGGAATGTTGCAAAAGTGCAGTTATTAAACTCAGCAGGGGAGATAATCTGAAATGGGATATTCATCAATCAGATTAACTACTTTCTGAGATGAACCCAGATGAGACACAGTGTGAGCCTGCACAGATATTTATCAAAAACTGTATTAATAACTGCTTTTAACCATTTTTTGACAGTTTCATTTCTGCGTCCATGTTTAACATTTGATCATCATATGTTTTTGTCAAGATGAGGCTAGTCAGAGCGTCAATTAATTAATTATTTGCAGCCGCAGATGAGGAAGACTCTAAAGACTGCAAAGTGCCATTCCCTGAGGCCACGTGATCATGGCTGAGTGGGTTTATGCTGCTGCTCGGTATAGTAGAAGGAAAGGAATTAAATGAAAATAATTTAATTGTGGATTAACAGTAGTGCAGTATCTTAAAATATTTCAATAAAGATTTATTAAAATATTTCAGAATATAAGCAATTTTTCATGGTATCGTGACAGCTGTGCCAGCAACAAAGAAAAATACAACAGAATAGTCTAATTAATAGAAAGAATGTTCATGTGCCACTGAAGCAAATTTACTTGTGAGAAACCTTTGAGCTATTTTATTAGTTGTTCATACATTAGCCACCTTCACTTCAGTTTAGGGTTACGTTTATCTCACAAAGGATCAATATGATTGTATCTAATATTGAACTCACAAACAACACAGAATTACAATCATATTGATCCTCAACACATGTATGATGACAATTCATCAATTATACCCAGTAGCTGCTGGATTACAGTGGATTATCAGATTTCTGGTAACCCCTTTTTTTGTAGAAATAAATTAATTTTAAACTTTACATTTATAGAGAATTCAAACCCAAGCCTTTGTCATGGTTTGATATATTTGTATTGATTAAATTTGGATTTGAATTATTCGTATGACTGGCTTTCTATGATTCTGCTGTGTCTTATTGTTTCCTGTTGTTCATTTATCTCATTGGATGTGAATAGTTAAGTGTATCGCATAATGTTATAAAATATTTTTTCAATAGGAGCTTCTAAATTTTCCGATTATCTGGCAGCTAATATAAAGTTCACAATATAACCTACCTTCATAATTACTTACAGGTACAGGTATCTGGTTTGAAAGATGTGTTTACAAAAGCTAATCTATTATATGAATATATAATATTCCAAAACACAGCTATTATAAATATTATGGAAATCTTTTTGATCTGTTCCTTTGTTGGATACCTATGTGATTACATGCCAGTTTCTTTTCATTGTCAAGGTGATTATTGTACAATCCTTTCAAGTATTGCTGGTTGCTAACTTTCAAGACAAGTCACATATCTTCTTTTGTCACTGAAATAACGGGTAAATATGCTATCAATCAGGGCTGAACTTCAGACAGTATCAGGTGATTGTTGACTCCGCTGAGCATGTGCATGTATCTACATTATATGAGGGAGAGCAATCGCTTCAGTTTTAAGAAAAATGTGTGTTTGTTTCGGAATTAATTTGAATGAATTTTAAAATGTGACAATACATCCTTGTTTTAACTTCAAAATTGAATATTGTCATACGTACACAATGAAAAAGATTGAAAAGTTCACTTTTTGCACTTTTTGCACTTTTTGCTCATAGTAATTAAGGAAGACTTGCATTTATATGGTCTTTCATAATTTCAGGATATCCTAGAGACCTCTGTCATCAATTAATATAATTGTATGAATTGTATAATGTTCCAAATGTTGGGAGAGTCTTGAAGCAGGGATCACAGTTTAAGAATAAGGGGTAGGCCATTTAGGACTGAATGAGGAAAACATTTTTCACCCAGAGAGTTGTGAATCTGTGGAATTCTCTGCCACAGAAGGCAATGGGGGGCAATTCACTGGATGTTTTCAATAGGCAGTTAGATTTAATTCTTAGGGCTAAAGGAATTAAGGGATATGGGGAAAAAGTAGGAACAGGGTACTGATTTTAGATGATCAGCCATTATCATATTGAATGGCACTGCTGGCTCGAAGGGCCTAATGGCCTATTCCTGCACCTATTTTTCTATGTTTATAACTAACATATTAAAAATGCTGTGAAAATTAGTCCGCACTAGATTTTCTATTTCTGTGACAGTATCCGAGACAATGTGGATCTGAATGAATTTTGACTTTCGTTCTACGCTACATGTTGGAGATTGTCAATCTGGTGCACTGCTTGTTTTCAGAACAACAGCAAATAACACACAATAGAGCCAAACATATTATTGCTGAACTTCTCTGCCACAGTTAAAAGAACTCAGAGATTTTCAGATGTCAGAGATGGGAGTGCAATGGCACTCATTAATTAATGAGCTCCAAATTATCAATTAAAGTAAAACATGTAATTGTAACTGTCTTTGGCTGCAAGTTTGTGACTCTCATTCATCATTAGGTGGGTATGTTATTCTCCATGGAACTGATCCAAAATGACATGGAACATTCTACATCACCAGATCAGATCTTGGAGGGGCTGGGCCATCCTTTCCCCCAACAATGTTGATAAAGGTGCAATCTGACAATGGCATTGTGAAGAAAATTGGGAATTTGGGATCTGAGTGGAGGGGACACCCACGTTCACAATTCCCTAACCAATGGGACAAATTAAATTAGTGTACACAGGATTTGTCTCAGATCGGCAAAATGGTCATCTTGGCAGGCTTACTGTAGGACCCTATAACTCTAGACTCCACCGACGTACAGTGTATATTTTTGTAGGCTAATTGACTTGGTATACATGTTAATTCTCACAAGTGCGTAGGATAGCGTTAGTGTGCAGAGATCGCTGGTCGTCGCAGACTCAGTGGGCCGAACGGCCTGTTTCCACTTTGTATCTCGAAACTAGACTGATGACTTCTGGAATCAACACAGGAAGGACTGAGAGGTAATATAAAATAGAATAGATTAAGTTAATGTCACAATCAGGGTAGAAAGTGATAAAAGAGCAAAGGAAATAGTGCAGGGATGATTCACAAGGATGCTGCCAGAACTCAAGGGCCTGAGGTATAGGGAAAGGTTAGGCATTTCCTATACCTTGAGTGGAGGATGCTGAGGGGTGATCAATAGACAATAGGTGCAGGAGTAGGGCCATATGGCCCTTCGAGCCAGCACCGCCATTCAATGTAATCATGGCTGATCATCCCCAATCAGTACCCCGTTCCTGCCTTACCCCCATATCCCCTGACTCCACTATCTTTAAGAGCCCCATCTAGCTCTCTCTTGAAAGCATCCAGAGAACCTGCCTCCACCGCCCTCTGAGGCAGAGAATTCCACAGACTCACCACTCTCTGTGAGAAAACATGACAGTCCCGCCATCCCGGGAATTAACCTTGTAAACCTACGCTGCACTCCCTCAATAGCAAGAATATCCTTCCTCAAATTAGTGGACCAAAACTGCACACAATACTCCAGATGTGGTCTCACTAGGGCTCTGTACACTGCAGAAGGACCTCTTTGCTCCATATAAAGGAGTATAAAATCATGAGGAGAGTAAGTACTGTAGGGTAAATGCAGAATCTTTTACTCGTGGTAGGGTAATCAAGATCTAGAAGACATTGGTTTAAAGTGAGAGGGGAAAGATAGGAATCTGAGCAGCAATATTTTCACACAGAGTTTGTTGGGTATATGAAATTAGCTTCCAGAGGAGGAAGTTGAGGCAGGTACCATATCAGCACCTTAAAGCTAATTTGGACAGATACATCGCTAGGAAAGGTTTAGAGGACTATGGGTCAAACGCGGGCAAATGCTTAGATGGGGCATCTTGGCTGGCATGGGTGAAATGGGCCGAAGGACCTACTTCCATGACTCGATGAGAGTGCAAAAGACAATGAAAAAAAGATAAAATAATTGTGCTCAGTAGTGTCAATTGCACAACATGGTAAATATTTCACTTTGTCTTTCCTCAAGAAATACAGTTCCAGCCTCAGCCTGAATATTAAACCAGAGCAATGAACAGCTGCTCTTATGTAACATATTTGGAGCTGCCAACTAGAGATGTAATATTTAAAATATCTCTGAAAATTTAAAAAGTCAATAAATGAGACAATTTTCTATTAATAGATCATTTCCCCTGCAATAGTGGATGATTGGTACGTACAATATGTTGTCGCACTTATTGATAACCAGTAATGACTAGACTGTGAGTTAATGGATACATTTGGAAAGTTGCTGTGTAATATACAGTATAGAGAATATGCTATTTATCTGAAACTACCTGAATATTCCGATTAAATAACCTTCCAGCATCACCCTTCTGCTTCCTACTATCAAGGCAATTATGTATACAATGAGAGACACAAAATGCTGGAGTAACTCAGCGGGACAGCCAGCATCTCTGGAGAGAAGGAATGGGTGAAGTTTTGGGTCGAGACCTATCTTCATCGGACACAATTAGCTAGCTCGCCCTGCATACAATCTAATCTTCGACATCGGCCTTATCAAAGGCCTTGTTAAAGTCCATATTGATCATATTGATAATGCCCTCATCAATCCTCTTGGTGAACTTCAAAAAAACTCTTAACAATTGTGTATGATAATTGAAACTCCATCATCAAGTTCGCTGATTACACCACTGTTGTGGGACGAATCACTGATGGGGACGAGTCAGAGTATAGGAGTGAGATCGAACGATTGACCAAATGGTGCCAGCACAATAACCTGGCTCTCAACATCAGCAAAACCAAGGAACTGATTGTGGACTTTGGAAGGGGTAGGATACGGACCCACAATCCCGTTTATATAAACGGGACGATGGTGGAAAGGATCAAGAACTTCAAATTCCTGGGCGTGCACATTTCCGAATATCTTTCCTGGTCCCAGCATACTGATGCATTCATAAAGAAAGCACATCAGTGCCTCTACTTCCTGAGAAGATTAAGGAGAGTCGGTATGTCAAAGAGGACTCTCTCGAACTTCTACAGGTGCACAGTGGAGAGCATGCTGACTGGTTGCATCGTGGCTTGGTTCGGCAACTTGAGCGTCCAGGAGTGGAAAAGGATACAGAAAGTTGTGACCACTGCCCAGTCCATCATCGGCTCTGACCTCCCCACCATCGAAGGGATCTATTGCAGTCGCTGTCTCAAAAAGGCAGCCAACATCATCAAGGACCCACACCGTCCTGGCCACACACTCATCTCTCCGCTACCATCGTGCAGAAAGTACAGGAGTCTGAGATCTGTTACATCCAGGTTCAGGAACAGCTTCTTCCCCACAGCCATCAGGCTATTAAAATCGCCAACAAACAGACTCTGAACTGTAACAGCCTATTGCACTTTATCTGCTTATTTATGTGTATATTGAACTGAACTGTTCTGTTTTTTTGCTACAATATTCTGTTATGCTGCAGCAAGCAAGAATTTCATTGTCCTATCTGGGACACATGACAATGAAACTCTCTTGACTTGACTTGACTTGGGAGGGCATGGTGGTGGATAAGTTTGGTTGCGGCCTTACAATGCCAGAGACCTGGGTTGGATCCTGACCACGGGCAGGATCCAACCCATGATTTTGTACATTCTTCCCGTAACCTGCGTGGGCTTTCTCGGGTGTTCAGGTTTCCTCACTCACTCCAAAGATGTGTGGGTTTGTACTGTAGGTAAATTGGCTTGGTATAATTGTAAATTGTCCTGAGTGTGTGTAGGATAGTGTTATGGGCCTGCCCCACTTAGGCGGCTTTTCAGGCGACTGGCAGCGAATGTCAAGTAGTAGCACGTCGCTGAAAAACCAGCGACTGGAACGGCGACTGTCAGAGTGGAACACACACACACACACACACATACACACATCGCTTCCTTCACCAGCCAGTTCTGCAGGCGGGGGACAGAGCGAGTGGGGGGAGCGCTGTCTGAGTGAAATTCACATGGTGCAAAGCCAATGTGATACAGACACACACCATGACGAACAGGTTTGCGCTGTAATTAAGACGGTGAAAGCACAATGTACGGGAAGGGTCACTTAAGTCCTTTAAAAGAGGGGGTGGGGGGTAGAGGGAGGAGAAGGGAGGTAGAAGGGGGAAAAGGGGTGGGGGGAGGAGTGGAGACAACTTTTAAGAAGCCAGAGATACACGGCTGTGAAGCTTGGTGGACATTAACATTATCGGTCGGTTATCCTTGGTTCTGAAAACTGCTGTTTACGTTTTTCTAATGACGTAATGAAATTCACCGGACAGCACGGCGACAACCTACGAGAATCTAGGAGAACCTAGGAGAACCTAGCGACCAGAATGAAGCCGCGACTAGTTCCGCGAATGTGGGAACTCCTTACAACCATGAAGGCGACCATGAAGACCCCATAGTCTCCTGTAGTCACCTCAAAAGTTGCCTCATTGGGACAGGCCCATTAGTGTGTACAGGGATCGCTGGTCGGCATGGACTCTGTGGGCCGAAGGGCTGTTTCTGCACGTTTCCCATGCACAGAACTGCTATCTCTAATCAGCGCTTGTCTATCCAAATGCTAGTAGATCCTGTCCCTCAGACCCTTTCAATAACTTTCCCACCACTAATGTTAGACTCGTTGAGCTGTAGTTCCTGTCTTGTTCTTGCTACCCTTCCTAAATAATGATACATTAGCTACCCTACTGTATTCCAGATTTTCCACTGTGACTTAACATGATGCAAATATCCCTGTAAGGGCCTTTGCAATTTCTCCCATAGCTTTGTAAAAGGTCCGACAATGACTCATTCAGGTAGTTCGGATTTGTCTGCCTTAGTCTGCTTTACGACTGCTGATACCTCCTCTTTGGTAATTTGTATCTGCTGATGAAGGCAGGTGCATGGCCCCTCAATTTTCCCTTCTTCAAGAAGGGTCTCATCCCGAAACGTCGCCAATTCCTTCTCTCCGTAGATGCTGCCTCATCCGCTGAGCTTCTCCAGCATTTTTTGTCTACCATCCCTCCTTGAATAATCATGTCCTTGGTCTTGCTAATGTTGAGGGCAAGACCAAGCATCAGTGATTCAGGCATCACTCAATGAGATTGTCAATCTTCCTCCTGTATCTGACCTGCCGTTATTCGTCCAACAACAGTGGTATTGTCAGTGAATTTATGAATGGTGTTGGAGCTGTGTCTGACTACACAGCCTTGGGTAGGGAGAGTATACTGTGAATTGAGCATGTCGCCTTGAGTTACCTCTCTGTTTGGAAAGTACCTATAAAATTTATGGATAACATGTTATTTATCTGAAGTTGCATGCAGATTGTCAGTGCTTTGCCCGTGAACTTTTGGGCACTCAAATACAACTGTACAGATGTTCATTGCCGAACGTTACTGTGTCTCTTACCCATAAATAATAATGAGGACAATTGGGCTTGTCATTAATTTGGCAGCAAATTTTGCTGCATTGTCTGAACCGAATTAACTAATCCCAGTTGTAGAAAGATAAAAGTACGACAATTAACTTAAGAACCACTGAGCTCCTGAGCACAATTAAAGGACGATTTAATCCCACATGTGCATTTAATCATTCAAAGATAAGTATTGCAAAGAAACTTTGTCAGCCTTTAAAGATTCTGGGCAACATTTTTAAAGCATATGTAAATATTTCTACAGCTTGCTTGGAGCAAAAGCATTTTTAACAACTGAATAGCAGAAATAATGAAAATAGAAGCAGGAAATGGTTGTCTGGGGCTGCTATGGGACCTTGGCAGCTATTTTGAGAATCAACTTTAGCTCCAGCAGATCCCCTTCCTGATTATTTGGATGCGAGTGAGAAATCTATTCACTACTGCAAGATTAATGAGTCATTTTCAAATTACTTATAACTTGGCTACAAATTTAACTTGAGCAGCATGGGGCTCAGGGAATTAACTGGGGGAAAGGGATTCAATTTGAACAGCAGCTGAGGTGAATATTTAACTTGCCAGTGTCTTAGAAATATAGAGTCATACAGCATGGAAATCTGCCCTTTGGCTCAACTTGTCCATGCTAACTGAAATGCCCCATCTACGTGAGTCCTCTTTGCTTGCATTTGACCCATACCCTTCCTATCCATGTACCTTTATTTTAAATGTTGTTATTGTACCTGCCTCAACCACATCCACTTACAGATCCTTCCATAAACGTATTAACATTCTTGTGGAAAAAGTTTCCCCTCAAGTCTCTATTAGATCTTTCTCTTCTCACCTTCAATTTATGGTTCCTCTCTTCTGACTCCCTAATCCTGGAAAAAGCCTGCGGGCTTTCACCATATTAATGCCCCTCGTGATGTTATACATCTCTGAGCTCACCCCTAGGTTTCCTATGCTCCAAGGAACAAAATGTCCAACCTTTCGCTATAATTCAGGACCTCAAGTCCTGGAAACATGCTCATCATGTTTATTTGCACACTTTTCAGCTTAATAACATCTTTCTTATAGCAGGGTAATCAAAACTGTATACAATCCATCAAGTGCAGTTTCACAAATGTCTTGTACGACGGCAGCATAATGTCCCAACTCTTGTACAAAATGCCCGGACTGATAAATGCCAGCATGCCAAATACCTTCTTTACCACCCAGTCCACCTGTGCTGCTACGTTTAGGGAACAAGGTACTTCTTGGTCCGTCTGTTCTTCAACACTCCCCAGGGCCCGAACATTCACTATGATAGTTCTACCCTGGTTTGGCTTTCCAAAATGCAACATCTTGTACCGACCTGAATGGAATGCTATTTGCCATTAATCGACCCACTTACCTGATTACACAAGGACTCCTTGAGGATCCTGTAGCTTCCACTCTCTCTACTTTCCTAGGTAATTAATAAGGCTCGCTTGTTTTGAAAGTTGTTTATTAATAAAGGTATAATTGGCCTGTTCTGGTAATGGTCACCTTGAGGTTTTCGGAAGTGAAACAAGGAAATTCTCTTGACATCTGGCCAACTTTCATCAGTATATTAAAACAGATCAATAGACGGTTTATCAGATCTTGCTGCATGTTTACCTACAATGCATCAGTAACTTCTCTTTAAAGTTAACCTATTGGCTCAGGAGCATCCCACAATGTGGAAAGTGTTCTATAAATGGACATTTTAATTTTACTAATCCAGCTGACATGTTTCAGCTGACAATCCAGTTGACAGGATAAGGGGGAAATCCTTTAAAACCGAGATGAGAAGAACTTTTTTCACACAGAGAGTGGTGAATCTCTGGAACTCTCTGCCACAGAGGGTAGTTGAGGCCAGTTCATTGGCTATATTTAAGAGGGAGTTAGATGTGGCCTTTGTGGCTAAGGGGATCAGGGGGTATGGAGAGAAGGTGGGTACGGGATACTGATTTGGATGATCAGCCATGATCATATTGAATGGTGGTGCAGGCTCGAAGGGCCGAATGGCCTACTCCTGCACCTAATTTCTATGTTTCTATGTTTCTATGTTTCTGCCTGAACAATGCCCTGCTGACTTGATAATGGTATAAAGAGTGGGGAATCACAAAAGAAGAATTAGAAGCAAGACCTTTGCCTCATGATGAGACAGAAGAAAATCCAGTCAAAGTATTGAATAAAATCAGAGGAATAAAGGATTTATATATGTTTTTTCCCAATTTCCTAAAATACAACTCATGGAAAACAGATAGTGATCTTGATACAGTAAGCTGTAAAGAATGGCTACAGAATTTAGTGTTAGATAATATCAATAAATGTTATTAAATTGGCTCATCCCTTATAGTTTTATAATGTGGTGCAGGGCCTGAAATAAAAAAAATGGGAGCATTAACATGTATATGAAAAATGACAGGATTTTACATAAGTACTGGCATTTCTGTGATTCATCTGAAATTAGTGTGATCCTTTGAATAGCTTATCTTGCTAAAGGATGTAGGATTGTACTATTTTTGCTTGATTACAAACCACTGGTAAGCCATTTGGGAATCCTTTTACTGATCTAATTATTTTTGAAATACGGCTCATCATTGCTAATCCAGTTCTGCCTGCCAACAAGCAAGTAGGCAGAATGGACGGACAAGTCAGGTGAATACCATTACTTATGACAAGTCACACGATATACTGTGATGCTCGATTTTTGACCTAGGGCAGGCAGCAATTTTAGAAGCCATTATGCATTACTGATTTATTGTTATAGATTTCAAGATCTAGATGTCATTCATTTTTATCGTGACGAAGCTCGTTTTGCTGATATTTTCATATTTATCCACGGGTCTGCGTGTAGGGAAGGAAATCACAAAGAAGAGATGGAAATTTTGAAAAAACAAGAGATTGCAGATGCTGGAAACATCAGCAAAACACAAAGTGCTGGAGCAACTCAGTGGGTCCGGCAGCATCTGAGGAGGCAAAGTTTTGGTTTGGGTCCTTTCCCAGTCTGAAGAATGGTCTCAACCCAAAATATTGCCTTTGTGTTTTGACATAATTTTCAGGCTGTACAATATGTTTAATATTCCACCATGGCAGCTTTTTAAACATCTGGAATAATAAAACTATCAATGGATTTATTGAAGCTGTTGTTAAACATGATTGATAAAAATAAATCTAACCTCATTGCATACCTTGTCCTTCAGTGATTTAAGGCTTGGGATTAGATCACATGGACACACAGGTACAACTGTAGGCCATTCACCCACTGACCAGGCTGCAATCGCTTTCTTGGGTAGAGAGTACCATATTCCAATAGTGCTTGGTATGAAATGCTTTCCTCCTCCAATTTCAACAATTGGCAGAGAACCTTAAAGATCAGCAGAAAGAGATGCAGCAGCTTATCAGACTTCCACCAACTCTTTGGAAGAACAATTCAATTAATTTGACTATTTGCAACTTTCCCTTGTCCAATACTATTACCCCAAGTATTTATCTAATATCGTTTTTTAAGTTATTATTGAATGAGTTAACCTCTCCTCTCAGATACAGGTTGAACACTGATATTCTGGCACCCTCAGTTCCAGAGCCTTTCTGGATTATCTGTTTTTCTGGACCAACAGAGGTCTCATGATAATGCACCCCTAGCCTGCTAATGACTTCCCTTCCATGTCTCTAAAGAACTATGGAGTGCCAGAAACTTAAATAAAACAAATATAAAATGTGAATGGAATGACCTGCTGACCCATCCCTGGCTTGCACCATCCCCCAAGCCATTTAGAGTCCTGGCTTCACTCCCAAATCGCAAAGTGCACCGGCGAACCCTACTTCACCCACCGCATGATCCGGTGATATGGCAACTGCAGCTCACGTTGTAGCCCCAAGGGACAGCACTTTCTTCAGGTCACCACCCCCTCCTCCTCTCACCACCGCCACCTCCATCTATCCTGGAGTCGCCGACATACTCCACCATGCAAGAGACAGCAGGTGAGAGGAAAGGGAGCCCCATGGTGACTGAGCGCATTCTGCCAATGGGAGCACACTGGAGAAAGTGCTCTTCCCCAGGGTCTACAACGTGAGCTGCAAAAACAGTGGTGTCACCGGACTGTGCGATAGGTGAAGAATGGTTCCCTGGTGCACCTTATGAGTCAGGAGTGGGGCCGGAGGCTGGGGCTCTAAACGGCCAGTGAGACGTGGGAGCCAGGGATGGGTCGGCAGGTCCATCCATAATAACCAACATTTATTATGAGAGGGTCTTTAAAATGAGGGTTTGCTGTAATGTCTTTGTGAAACAGTTAGGAGAGAAAATTATTTCACCATGAAGAGACACGACCAGAAAGAACACTTGCCACTCACAATGCCATCTGTTTACTGCTCAGGAAATTTCAACTGAACTCTCATAATTTTACCCGGATTATAAGGGTGGGTGGACAATCAGTTGCCAGAAAATCAGTGTTCAACCTGTAGTATATTTTAATTCATAATTACTCACTGCATTACCATTTCTTTCTCTCACATTACTCTCCAGTTTCGTTATGAATCACCCTGAGTTTGTGTCATCTGGTTTCTGATGTTTCCACAACTAGAAAGAGTTTTCCCCATTTACTTTCCCCAATAATTTTATTGATACCCTTTATCAATTATCCACCAATTCACTGCAGATTACACGATAATTTTTGCACTAATCTTCTGTTTTGTATTCATCATTGTATTCATAGTTGTATTTATCTTTAGACTTTAGAAATACAATGCTGAAACAAGTCCTTTGGCCCACCGAGTCCACGCCGACCAGCAATCCCCATACACTAACACTATCCTATGCACTAGGGACAATTTTACAACTTGCTGAGACCAATTAGCCTACAAATCAGTACATCTTTGGAATGTGGGAGGATACCAGAGCTCCTGGAGATAACCCTCACGGTCAGAAGGAGAACATAGAAACTCCATTAGGACAGCACCTGTAGTCATGGAGCAATCCAGCAACCGGCCTGGAGCAGTGGAGTTAGCTCTTATTCTCCAGGCTGACTGTAAGCCTGGGCCGCCACTGGGCCAGTGTCCCGTCAATCCAGGGCTGTCGGTTAACCCGGCGGGACAGGCAGAGTTGAGCTGGAGTTAGCTCTTCTTCTCCACACTGGCTGTAAATTTGGGCCGTCACTGCAATGGGCCGGTGTTCCACCAGTCCAGGGTCACCGTGGTCATCTCCGGCCACCCCCGGACAGGGATGGGGACGGGGACGGTCCAATAGCAATTCAACAGCTGCGCCGGAGACCCAGGTTCGATCCTGACTACGGATGAAAAGCAGGTCTGTATTCATGCAGCAGCACAGTTGCCGAGAATGTTTATCGCAAGTGACCTTTGACAAATCCCATGATTCCATACATTTTTCAGAATACCGAACTCGCTTCTTGACCATAGTCGTCCTGCTGAAACAACTGGTATTTTGTTGAGGTCTAGCAGGATGTCCTTGCATTTGTTCTCTTTGCTCTCTATATTATCAACTAATGATTACAAATGTCTTTATGAAATGTATTAACTAACCATGTAACCTTCAAAGGTTTGTGTATTTACATCCTCCAGTTTCTCATCTTTCTGCATCCCCTTCAAAAATATACTGCTTAATTCATATACCTTTTTATTCTCCACCAAAAGACATAATCTCACACTCTTCTGTCTTAATTTCCAGCTACCACATGCCCACCTTTTCTTCCTGTCTCCTGAAGTCTCCTACCCTCCTCACCCCAGTTTATTTTTGTTCTCAGGACTGTGTCCTACAAAATTTAAAGTTATGCACTGGATATCCATCAGGATTAAGGCATTAATAAATGCCAAAGAGAGCTGAGTTTATACAATCAACTCCAGGGGAAAGCATTGCAGCTCTTGAATCTGTAAACAGAATTCCCTGCTTCCTTCTGTTAGCCACTGCAAGTTTCCCTTTGAACTCACAGGGTGTCAAATTTACTAATATTTTTTGAATGCGATACATTATCAAATGCCATTTGATATGTGTGTTCAACATCAAAGACTGTATCTTTATCAATGCTCATCATTACTTCACACTCTGGACACCCCCAGCAGAGGAAGTAGTCTCTGTCTATCTGCCTAATAACTCCTTTGATCAGTTAAATTACTCTTTATCTTTCATATCCAAGCAAATACAATCATGGTCTGAGCAATTTGACAGCATAATTTAATCCAAAGTACGATCAAAGCACACACAGCCCAGCGGGCCCTGCAAAAAACCATCTCACTGACATTTGGACACCATTGCAAGAATTGGAAGAACTGCCTCACACATTAGACATGGCATAAAACTGTCCATCAGTGCCCCAGACACATCTCATAAGGTCATGTGATAGGAGTAGATTTAGGTCCAAGTCTACTTCACCATTCAATCATGGATGATATATCTCTCCCTCCTAACCCTATTCTCTTGCCTTCTCCTGTACTAATCAAGAATCTATCTATCACTTCCTTAAAAATATCCATTGACGGCCTCCACTGCTTCTGTGGAAAAGAATTCCACAGATTCACCACCCTCTGACTAAAGAAATTTCTCCTCATCTCCTTCCTAAACGAATGTCCTTTAGTTCTGAGGTTATGACCTCTAGCCATGACTCTCCCACTAGTGGAAACATACTCTCCACATCCATTCAATCCAAGCCTTTCACTATTCTGTATGTTTCAATGAGGTTTTTCTTCTAAACTCCAGCAAGTACAGGCCCAGTGCCGACTAAAACGCATCGTAGATTAATCTGCTCATTCCTGGGATTATTCTTATAAACCTCATCTGGACTCTCCAGAGGCAACACATCCTTCCTCAGATTTATTGTAACTCCAGATTTTGCCCTGTTCAAGAGCTGTAAGCAGGTATGGATTTATAAGGGCAATAAACACAAAAATTGGGGGTGATATGGATATGAAGAATAATGTCAGCCTACAGAAAGATATTGATTTGCTGGTGAATTGGCAGATTGATGACAGATGAATTTTATCCAGATTAGTGCAAACATGCATTTTGAGGGATCAAATATGGATGGGACATACAGAATGAATGGTCAAACCCAATAGAGTATTGAGGAACACGAGGACCTCGGTGTGAAGTAAACTAAAGTATCCTTTATTGTCATTCAGACATTTCAGTCTGAACGAAATTGTATACCTTGCAGTCATAACATCGAATAAAATAACAAACCAAACACTCAACACAGTTTAACATCACCACAGCTAGTCTACCAGGCCCTCCTCACTGTGATGGAAGGCAAAAGTCTTAAAGTCGTTGTCTCTTCCCTCCTTGTTCTCCCTCTGCGTTGAGTCAATCCAGGCTTCCGATGTTGGGACCACGCCGGGTGCATCTGAGCTCCGCAAACGGGCTGGTTCAAACTCCGCAGCCCGGGGCGATCGAAGCTGCCACCCTCCAGTCCAGTGAACGAAGCTGTCGTTGCGGGAGCTCCGGAGAACAGGTCACCAACCTGGGACCTGCGAGCTCCCGACGATGTCATCTACTGGGCCGATTCCACTGGGATTGCGGCCGAGCCTCTGAGGCTCCGAAGTCGGGTTGTCGCCGCCGCAACGCCGCCACAGTCCTGAAGTCGGCCAGCCTCACGTTGGAAAGTCCTGGCTCTGCCTCTGGAGCCTCGGGGTCGATCCCAGTTGGAGGCCACCAGCACTGCGATTAAGCCTCAACGCAGACGGAGACGGAGACGGGGGATACGACAAGAAAAGGTCGCATCCCCCCGAAGGAGGTGACTAAGGACAGTTTCTTCTCCCACCCCCCCACATACACAACTAAAATAAATGAAATAAACTAAACAACAGGACAAAAGAAAACACAAAAAAAAGAAAAGACAGACGGACTGCAGGTGAGCTGCAGCTGCTTGCGCAGCGCCGCCACTTCCGGTTCAAAAGATCCATGAAGGTGACAGCACAGTAGATACGGTGGGCATAGAGTCATACAGGTAAAGAAACAGGCCCTTCAGCCCCACTAGCTCACGCCGGCCAATATGTTCAAGCTACACTAGTCCCACCGGCCTGCGTTTGGCCCATATCCTTCCAAATATCCTTCCAAACCTGATCTGTTCATGTACACGTCTAACTGTTTCGTAAACGTTGTGATAGTCCCTGCCGCAACTACCTCCTCTGGCAGCTCGTTCCATACACCCACCACCTTTTGTGTAACCCCTCAAATATATTCCCATTCACCTTAAACCTGTGTCTGCTGGTCCTCCATTTCCCTACTGTGGGCAAGAGACTGTGCAACTACCCGATCTATTCCTCTCATGATTTTATATGCCTCTATAAGATCACCCATCATCCTCCTGCGCTCAAAGGAATAGAGTCCCAGCCTACTTAACCTCTCCCTATAGCTCAGACCCTCGAGTCCTTGCAACATCCTCAGAAATCTTCTCTGTACTCTTTCCAGTGTGACAACATCTTTCCTATAACTGAACGCAATACTCTAAATGTTCTCAATACATGGACATTTTGGAAATGGTGCAGAGAAGGTTTAGCAGAATGATATTTGGATTTGGGTTTATTACCTTTAGGGAGAGGTTGGAGGACTGATTTGGATTGTTTTCTCTGGAACACCACAGATTTCATGGAAACCTGATAGAAATATATAAAACTCTGAGAGGCAAAGACAGTAATAGCCCTGTCCCATGGTACGAGTTCATTCCAAGAGCTCTCATGAGTTTAAAAAAAAATCAAACTCGTGGTAAGTACGGAGAATGAACGTAATGGGTACGTCAGAGCTCGGGGACGTCTCTTAGCGCTAACGGCAGGTACTCGGGAAGACTCGCTAATGGCAGGTAAGCACGGGAAGACTTGTGAAGATTTTTTAACATGTTGAAAAATGTCCATGAGAGCCCCGAGTACCGACGAGTGGCCATTACCGTAAATCTCCGAGTTCGAATCAGGGCAAACTCGGGAGAACTCTTGGAATGAACTCGTACCGTGGGACAGGGCTTTAAGAATCTTTTTCCCAGTATGGAAAATTAAATACTAGACAGCATAGCTTTCAGGTGAGAGGGGCAAAGTTTAAAGGAAATGTGCGGGGAAAATATTTTACCAAGAGATTATGAGAGTTGGACCCGCTGCTGGGGTGGTGATACATTAATAATTTTAAAAGACTTTAACTTAGGCATATGCATATGCATAGAATGGAGGGATATGGGTTATGTACAGATAGATAATCGATGTTCTAGAAATGGTAAGCAAATCAAATACTTAATTGTATCCTTCAATTATGTTTTTTTTTTTCAGTGCTCAATTTATTCAAATAATTTGGGGCAAACTATATATGTTCACAAACATTCAGTTATAAGGCTTTTTCTCCAGTTTGATAAATATTTGTCTTCCTATAGGTGGACTTTGTCTACATCAAAAGGAAATTAATTCTACCAGAGGTACAGAAGGCATCTCTCTGAGAGTGAATCCAAGGTGGTGTAGAGAATAATTATTGTAAAATGAGGGTTAAAGAGCTGATTTAATAAAGTAATATAGCAGCTTGCATGTCATTGCACAACTAGAATGAAAGAAAGGCATAAAACGAGGAGTGTTGGGACACATCTGATCAGGTGTGGCCAATTGAACCCCTTCATCTCTCATAAGATGAATTTTCCATTACCTAGAAAACTCACAAAATGTTATTATTAATAATAGTTGCATGTGAAGTTATTGCCAATTATAGTTAACGTTGTATGAAAGCCAAAAAAGGTCTTTGAAGCTTGTTATCTTCTAAATTTCTAAGTAGAACCATTCCTTCCCTAATGCAACCACAATTATGCGAATAATTGCATAGAAATTCATCCACTGTCACCCCTGTCCCTCACAATACATTGTAGCGATAGTACATCAAACTCATGGCTCCAAAATTCATTTCATTGAAGTCCATTGTAGTACAATGTGTTGCATCACTGTAAATTCATCATTCTGCGCTCGAAAACATGCATGAATTTCTAGTTAAATGTACTTCATCTTGTCCTAAGCAATGCTACATCAGATCGTGTAGCAGCTGCTCAGAAATACACTCCTTTTCAATGGAGTGGGGATCATAGCCTGCAGAACGGGGAAAGTAAGAGCATATTGTCAGATTATTTAAGCGTATTTCCATATTTTTTAAAATTCTCTTTAATAAAGTAATGAATTTTACATGTCTCAATGTTTTTCCAGCAAATTTTGACAATTTACTGGTTTTGACAATTTTTCCATGTTAGGGTTTTACAGTTTTACATTTTAGTTTTGCGTGTTAGAGATATTTTAAAAATATTAAACCCCCTACACAGCTGTGACAGAAGATGCACCCCCATCCCAGCTTTAACTTCTCTCTAAGCTGGTCAGGACATTCGTGGGTCAGAACCTCACAGCGACTCAGCCCGAAAACCACCTGATAGTTAGGTTTTTCTGCCCCTCTCCCGGGTATTGAGAACGAGTAAACTCAGCTCCAAATCCGGGTTGAGTGGCTTTGTGTTGGTTGGAAATGCAGGCATCGACTTCAGGCAATGCAATAAGTTCAGTATGATTTTATTATTTAAAAAAAAATTAAACATTTTTAACAATTGATTTTCTCTGTAAGTCTTCAAAACTCATCATCTGTGATAATATGTAGCTTGATTTTCAAACCTCAAATTAATAATATCAGCAGCTAAAGGTCTTGATTAGCATGGGTATCAGGGGCTATGGGGAGAAGGCAGGACAATGTGGTTGCAAGCAAAAGATAGATCAGCCATGATTGGATGGTGGAGTAGATTTGATGGGCCGAATGGCCTAATTCTGCTCTTAGAACCTCTGAGCTTATGAAATTATGAAGGGTATATCATCCCGAAATATCTTGCAGATCTACAGCTAAATAACAAATATTGATACAACATAACTGTTAGAGTTCTGGTGCAAATCTTCTGAGTTGGCTCCTTGCGTCAGTCTTTTAATGCAGCAGTTCATTTTGAGAGTGCAGCTATGGAGGTCAGCATTCATGATTGTTCATTTAAAATAGATCCATTAATCTTAATAATATCAAATTACAAAGGTGGTGAACTGGGTGTGTTAACCACTGCTCTTGAATTCCCAATTTGAAGCCAAGTTGTATAAAGCTCCTCAACGTACCTATTTATAAGGATATTTATTACACTTTAATACTCAAGTTGTAAAGGAATAATTAAGCACCCTGACAATAGTGTGATTATTTACTATACCCATTTAGAAGGAAATAAAATAAATCAAGCAATAAAAACTCTGCATTTCCTTTTATATATTGACATTAACTTTAATTTTGAAATTAAGTTCTGTTAAGTGACTGGCTGGAAGAGTGAGATCAAAAAAATTATCAACATCAACTTTCGATTAATGATTGGGCTGCAACTTCGAAGTCCTTCTCAGACACATTAGTTCCACTGGCTAACATAGCTATCTCATAATTCAAGCCTGCTTTCTCACTCAATTTTGGTTGTAAGAATTTATCTACTAAAATAAGCATTTTTTAATCTTGTTTGTTCACATGCGATGAATAAAAATGCACCATAGCTCTTGAAAGATATGATTCATCCTGTTTGCTTCAATCAATGATAAAATAAATTACCGGTATATTAAACTTTAAGAAAGCATTTGATTGGGTAGGAAGGAACCGCAGATGCTGATTTACACCGAAGATAGACACAAAATGCTGGAGTAACTCAGCGGGAAAGGCAGCATCTCAGGAGCGGAGGAATGGATGATGTTGTGAGTCTGAAGAACAGTCTTGACTCAAAACCTCACCCATTCCTCCTCTTCAGAGAAGCTGCCTGCCCGTTGAGTCATTCCAGCATTTTGTGTGTATCTTAGGTATTTGATTGGATTTGGCAGCAAGGAACCTCAATAAAAGTGAGGTCATTGTGAACGAATGCCAGTGGTGAGAGTCTAACTTGAAACATGACAGGGACATCAAAATGGAAGTTCTTTAAGCAAGCATATTTCTTTTGCTTGGTTGAGCTGTCCTCAATATAAAGTAGAGCTGGCTAAAGGGCCTGTCCCACGAGCATGCGACTACATGCGGCAAGTGTGGTCGCTTGAGCCATACGGCCTCGCGGGGCCGGTCCCACTTCAATCACTGGAGCGGTATGGAGTTGTGCGGAGCTGGTCCCGACATCGCGCGAGGCGCCGAAAACCTGACACTGTTGAAAAATTCCGCGCGGCAACGGCCTGACGGGCTTGACGCACTGTCTCGACGCCGTACGCAGCATCTTGACGGCGTATGCCTAGTGCGAACTTCCCGCGGACTTCGCCCGAACTTCACGTCAACTCGTATAGGATCACTCGACCTCTGCGCGGCCACCGCTTCCGGTTTGGTCGAGCTTGCCGCATGCAGTTGCATGCTTGTGGGACATGCCCTTTATCATTGGAACTTTCCATTCGCACAACTTCTGAAATCAAATCCGATTTGCTTTTGCAGCGAGATGCATGTAGCTCTGAGCCTTGGGTTGGGAAATAACAGGTATTAATCATGATAAATGAGCATCAGAAAATAAGCCTCTCAAATAGCTCCCATTGGCATTTCAAAGGATCTCCAGAGCTAAGCAACAGCTTGTGGGCTTCAGTTGACCAGAAGCCTGGTCAGTCTGAAGAAGCCCAAATTGTCTTCTGTCCATTTCCTTTACCAATGCTGCCTGACTTGTTGAGTTCCTCCAGCACTTTGTGCTTTACTCAAGATTCCACCATCTGCACTTTCTTGTGTGACCAGAAACCCTAATTGACCAGCATTAACAAAAAATGCAAGAAAAGAGATCACCTCTTAATTTCCCAAAGCCATTTCATTATTTCCAAGGTTCCTCAGGGGTATGCTGGGTGTTACTTGGTTAGCTGCAACTGCATTATATTGTTTCTTTAATTTATTGAACTTTTTCATTTGTTTACTAGACCAAGTGGGACCCGTTGGGCCCCGTCTCCCAAAGCGGATGGGGGGGGGGGGCACAAGGGAGGGCTGGTCCCCGCACGTGGCGTCGGCGCTCACCCCAGAGACAGACCCCCACCGGAGGCCAATCACCCCCATCACCCATTTCCCCAACGTAACCAATTCGCCCAACGCAATATTCTACCACTCACCCATATCCCCCAAATGCGCAGGTGCGGCTCATTTCCTCTCATCCACTAACACTCCCTCCCCCTCCTCTTCACCCTTCCTTGTATCTCCCCTCACCTCCTCCCCTCCTCCACTCCCTCCTTCACCTCCCTCTCCTTTCCCCTACCCTCAGTCAGTCACTCCCTCCCACCCTCCATAACCCCTCTCCCCTCTATACTCCCCTGACCTGTTGGGCCCCTTTTCCCCAATGCAATATTCCATCACTCACCCATTTCCCCAATGCAACCCGTTCCCCCAACTAGGGGAGGAAAACCCGGGGGGGCCAGAGGGGACACGTCCCCTCCATGTTTTGAGAGGTGGGGGACATCCCCCCCAAGTTTTTGTAATCCGGATTTTAAAACCCGGTGAAATCTCTGTTTTCCACAAGACAGTGGGGGTGGGACTGATGATCGAGGGCGTCGATTGTACAAGAGAGACGTCGGTCAGCAGGCAATGGGAGCGGGACATGATTCAGCGCAATGATTGGAGGAGGTAGGAGTGGGGGGTTGGACTGTGGATAGAGCGCGGTGATTGGAGGAGGGTGGCACAGACCTGCGCATCATCCGCAGCCAGGATCGATCCCGGCCGGGTCTCTCCGGCGCTGTCCTGTCCCCTCCCGAGTACCCCCCCCCCAGTGGCCAGAGAGGTCGGCAGCAAAAGATCCTCCGCTATAGGACCTTTGGTCGGGAATCAGACGGGCCAGCGCAGAGAAACAGCGCTAAACCCAGCTAACTCTGCCTGTCCCGCCAGGTGAGCCTACTTCCTGGACTTGCGGGAAATATGGACAGTGTGGAGAAACAGCGCTGGTATCCTGTCAGTCCAGACAGGGCTGTAGTTAACCCGGTGAGACAGGCAGAGTTGAGCTGCATTTAGCGCTGGATTGAGCCTCCGAAACCTCGAGCAATGTGTGTGTGTGTGTGTGTGTGTGTGTGTGTGTGTGTGTGTGTGTGTGTGTGTGTGTGTGTGTGTGTGTGTGTGTGTGTGTGTGTGTGTGTGTGTGTGTGTGTGTGTGTGTGTGTTTGTGACTGTGCGCATGCGCGTGTGGCCACCAAAATATTGTGTCCCCCAGTCCCCTCCATGTTTTGATAGCGAGTTCCACTCCTGCCCCCAACACAATCAATCCTTCCCACATGGGGGAGAAGTTGGTGTTTCTCGGAGCCAATGAATGGACGTGACTTTTGGGTCGGCGTCAGCACTCCTTTGAGCCAATCAATCCTTCCCACGTGGGTGGGGGCAATAATCTCACTCTCTCCTTACTCCCCTTGAAGCTGCTGATCCCATTGTCTTTCTGTCACCTCTCCCTCCCTCTCCTTTTCCCTACCCTTAGTCACTCCCTCGCTCACCTCTCCCTTTTTGCACTACCCCACTAAAGACAATGTTTAAATACCATTTATTTTCCCATCCCCCAGTCTGTCAACTCTCATAGCTTGTGTATTGGCAACTGAGATCACATTGTGATGTCATTTTTGGTTGTCGAAATGTTCACGGCAGCGTGTGGCTGAGATACTATTGTGATTGGAGCAATGTGAGATGCCATTGTGACATTATAACTGGAATCTGCTAGAAAAGTCTCACAGTCAGTTATTAGTACCTGTGGCGTTCCCCCGCCACAGGTACCATGTAATCCCGTGCTACCTGCTCCATGATCGGATAGTTGCCGACTAAATCGTCTCCCCCACCTGGTTTTCCAGGTAAGGAGGGGGCTGTGAACCCCCAGCAGGACCAAAAACAAGACCTGTCAAAGGGCGGATGAGGTTCTTGCGAGCCAACGGCCATCCACACTTGTTGCGATCACTGTCGTACATAGCATTGTAACGAATGATGATAAAGCACACACACCAAAATTCTATACTTCCAGCGGTGGAGGTCCGCAGGAACTGGAGGACAGAGATGTGTGGTGCGTCCATCACCATTCCCGTCGGAAACCAGCACCACTGTGTCGTTATTAAATTATCTATTGAGTGCTATGTCTACAAATCTGTTGGTTGCTGCAAGTAATAACCTCATTGTTCTGTTTTGGTACATATATCAATAAAACTTTGAACTCTTAACTCTTCACTCTTGATCTTTTCTATTTTACACTTTTCATAGATTCCCCTTATGTGCACTGATCACTGTTGACAATAATAAAGGTTCAATACAATAATTATTGAACTCATCTTTTTCTTTTGACCCTGGCTAGGTTTGATTAGTTAGATGTTAGAATTTCTCCAATACAATATGCATCTCAATTTTTTTCAAAATTACAGATATTCAGCTGAACATTCTTTGGGAATTGATGAAGTTTTGTTTATTGTTACATGTACCAATGTTCAGTGAAAAGCTTTAGTCGCATACTACCCAGTCAGCAGAAAGACAAAACATGATTACAATCGAGTCATTTGTAGTGCATAGATACATGATAAGGGAATAACGTTTAGTGCAAGGTAAAGCCAGCAAAGTCCGATCAAAGACAGTCCAAGGGTCACCGATGTTGTAGATAGTAGTTCAGCACTGCTCTCTGGTTATGGTAGGATTATTCAGTTGCCTGATAACAGCTGGGAAGAAACTGTCCCAGAATCTGGAGGTGTGCATTTTCACACTTCCATATCTTTTGCCCAATGGTGAGGGGAGAAGATGGAGTGGGCAGGGTGCGAATTGTCCTTGATAATGCAGCTGGCCTTGCCACAGCAGCGTGAGGTATAAATGGAGTCAATAGAAGGAAGAATGTTGGTTTGTGTGATGGTTAATGCTTTTTGCATTCCTGCTCAACTTGATGTTTCTGGATTATATTGCCAGTAACACTGGGAAATATACCCAGGAATGGTCAAATATTTCCCAGTGCTACTGGCAGCATTACAAGAATAGGTGTATAAAAGGAATGACCAAGTACCAGGGATGTGTCACCCTTTGTTTTTTTTTTCTTTCACTTGCCTCTTAGCACTATTGAGTCAAGAGTCAGGAGAGTTTTATTGTCATATGTCCCGGACGGGGAAATGAAATTCTTACTTGCTGCAGCACAACAGAATATGTGAATATTGTATTGTACATAATGGGAAAAAAGAGAAAAAGTTCAATAAATAACAGATATAGTGCAAACAACAAATAATAATAGTCTTTAGCAGTTCAGAGCTCAGAGCTTATTCGTTGTGTTTAATAGCCTGATGGCTGTGGGGAAGAAGCTGTTTCTGAACCTGGACATTACAGTTTTCAGGCACCTGTACCTTCTTCCTGATGGCAATGGTGAGATGAGGCCAGGATGGTGTAGGTCCTTGATGATTTTGTCTGTCTTTTTGAGGCAGCGACCACGATAGATCCTTTCGACGGTGGGGAGGTTAAAGCCGGTGATGGACTGGGCAGTGGTCACAACTTTTTGTAATCTTTTTCGCTCCTGGACGTTCAAGTTGTCGAACCAGGCCACGATGCAACCAGGCAGAATACTCTCTACCGTGCACCTGTAGAAGTTTAGGACATTCCTCTTTGACATGCCGAATCTCCGTAATCTTCTCAGGAAGTAGAGTCACTGATGTGCCTTCGGTGTGCGTCGGTGTGCTGGGACCAGCAACGAACTTCTGATATTTGCACACCCAGGAATTTGAAGTTATTGACAATTTCCACGATATAAACAGGATTGTGAGTCTTCATCCTTCCTCTACCAAAGTCCACAATCAGTTCCTCGGTCTTACTGATGTTCACAGCCAGGTTGATGTGCTAGCACCATTTCGTCAGTCGGTCGACCTCACTTCTATACTCTGACTCATCCCCATCTGTGATTCGTCCAGCTATAATGGTGTCATCGGTGAACATAATGATGTAGTTCGCACTATGACCGGCTACGCAGTGATGAGTATAGAGTGAGTAAAGCAGGGGGCTGAGCACGCAGACATGAGGTGCTCCCGTACTAATTGTTACTGAGGATGAAGTGGTTCCTCCAATTCAAACAGACTGTGGTCTGTGAATGAGGAAGTCGAGGATCCAATTGCAGAGGGATGCACAGAGGCCCAGTTCCGTGAGCTTGGTAACCAGCTTGGAAGGCATGATGGTATTAAACGCTGAGCTGTAGTCGATAAACAACAGCCTGACATACGTGACAAGTAGTCCAATGCGGAGTGGAGAGCCAGTGAAATTGCATCCTCCGTTGACCTGTTGTGGCGGTATGCGAACTGTTGTTGGTCGAGGTTCTTGTCGAGGTAGGAGTTGATGTGCACTATAACCAACCTCTCAAAGCACTTCATCACCACAGACGTTAGTACCACTGGTCGATAGTCATTGAGACACGTCACCTTGTATGTAAGGAATGCTTGATCACTCCTATTGTAAAATATTGTTATTGAAATGACAATTTTTGGGTCAAAAGGTTGATGAATTTGATCTCAGGTTAATCAACCACATATCAATTGCATTTTTTTCAGCATTGTTTATTGTTCTGTGTCTTTTATAGGCAGCATCTAGACTGATAACAAATTAGTGTCCCTGGTATAATGCTCTAATTGCAATAACATCCTTGTGCTTATTCAATCTTCATCTCATCATGAACAATGCAACGGGAATGTTGCTAACAAATTGAAATGAACATTAAAGCAACTAGCTTTCCCAAATATAATAAATATTTTACATTCATAAAAATTACCCCCATTCCATTAATAATACCATATTATATGGTCATAAAAAAAATTAGATTAACTTCACTAACCAATTTCCGTTGGGTACATTCAGACTTTTAGTTAGATTGGTGAGATGCATGTGCATACCACAGAACTTGCCTATATGGTCATGCAAATTATTGATGCTATGCACCTCTTTAAGGGTGTAAAATGGTTATTTCATTGCTGAAGGGGCTTTAAATTGCATCATAGGTTTTCCAGGCAATGTGGATGTTAGGTCAATTCTGTAAGCGTTTCTCGGTTCCATTTAGGCTTCCCTTGCATCAAGCAAAATCTCAGGAGTCCACATCACGTGCAAGCTTTGACCCACCGTCAACTTATGTTCTCACCAGTTGGCTGGCGAGAATAGTTGGATTTAATCAAACTATTGATAAACCCCCAATCCAGGAATGTCCAGCCCACCACACCTAGAATACTGGCCCTGTATCAGGTGCGCAGCTATTCTGCCTTCATAAAGATATGTAGAAGTAAGAATGGATGGCTTGGATCCATTGCACCTGGCATCTGAGAATGGATTGTCACCTCTTCAGTTCGACTTAGTCCTTTTTTTTAATTGAATATTTTATTCACACATTAAGGTGTTTAATTTGGCTGACCAGAGAAAACGAACATACTGAGGGTAAATCGGTTGCTCTAAATCTTTACATGAGCAAGGAGTCAAGGGTTACACAAAAAAGCTGGAGAAACTCAGCGGGTGCAGCAGCATCTATGGAGCGAAGGAAATAGGCAACGTTTCGGGCCGAAACCCTTCGTCAGACTGATCGGGGGCGGGGATGGGTGGGGACAAGAAAGGGAAAAGGAGGAGGAGCCCGAAGGCTGGGGGATGGGAGGAGACAGCAGGGGGGCTGAGGAAGGGGAGGAGACAGCAAGGACTAACAAAATTGGGAGAATTCGATGTTCATGCGCCCGGGGTGCAGACTCCCCAAACGGAATATGAGGTGCTGTTCCTCCAATTTCCGGTGCTGCTCGCTGTGGCCATGGAGGAGACCCTGGACAGAGAGGTCGGAGACGGAGTGGGAGGGGGAGTTGAAGTGCTGAGCCACCGGGAGGTCAGCTTGGTTATTGCGGACCGAGCGGAGGTGTTCGGCGAAACGATCGCCCAACCTCCGCTTGGTCTCACCGATATAGATCTGCTGACATCTAGAGCAGCGGACGCAATAGATGAGGTTGGAAGAGATGCAGGTAAACCTCTGTCGCACCTGGAACGATTGCTTGGGTCCTTGAACGGAGTCGAGGGGGGAGGTAAAGGGACAAGTGTTGCATCTCTTGCGGTTGCAAGGGAAAGTGCCCGGGGAGGGGGTGGACCGAGAGGGAAGGGAAGAATTGACAAGGGAGTTATGGAGGGAGCGGTCTTTGCGGAAGGCAGATATGGGGGGAGATGGGAAGATGTGGCGAGTGGTGGGGTCACGTTGGAGGTGGCGAAACTGACGGAGGATTACTTTTTGTATGTGACGGCTGGTGGGGTGAAAGGTGAGGACTAGGGGGACTCGGCCCTTGTTGCGAGTGCGGGGATGGGGAGAGAGAGCAGTGTTGCGGGGTATGGAAGAGACCCTGGTGCGGGCCTCATTTATGGTGGAGGAGGGGAACCCCCGTTCCCTGGATAATGAGGACATTTCAGATGTCCTGGTGTGGAACGCCTCATCCGTGGAGCAGATGCGGCGTAGACGGAGGAATTGGGAGTAGGGGATGGAGTCCTTACAGGAAGCAGGGTGGGAAGAAGTGTAGTCCAGATAGCCATGGGAGTCAGTGGGTTTATAGTGTATTCGAGGGGGGAGGTTTATACACTATAAACCCACTGACTCCCATGGCTATCTGGACTACACTTCTTCCCACCCTGCTTCCTGTAAGGACTCCATCCCCTACTCCCAATTCCTCCGTCTACGCCGCATCTGCTCCACGGATGAGGCGTTCCACACCAGGACATCTGAAATGTCCTCATTATTCAGGGAACGGGGGTTCCCCTCCTCCACCATAAATGAGGCCCGCACCAGGGTCTCTTCCATACCCCGCAACACTGCTCTCTCTCCCCATCCCCGCACTCGCAACAAGGGCAGAGTTCCCCTAGTCCTCACCTTTCACCCCACCAGCCGTCACATACAAAAAGTAATCCTCCGTCAGTTTCGCCACCTCCAACGTGACCCCACCACTCGCCACATCTTCCCATCTCCCCCCATATCTGCCTTCTGCAAAGACCGCTCCCTCCATAACTCCCTTGTCAATTCTTCCCTTCCCTCTCGGTCCACCCCCTCCCCGGGCACTTTCCCTTGCAACCGCAAGAGATGCAGCACTTGTCCCTTTACCTCCCCCCTCGACTCCGTTCAAGGACCCAAGCAATCGTTCCAGGTGCGACAGAGGTTTACCTGCATCTCTTCCAACCTCATCTATTGCGTCCGCTGCTCTAGATGTCAGCAGATCTATATCGGTGAGACCAATCGGAGGTTGGGCGATCGTTTCGCCGAACACCTCCGCTCGGTCCGCAAATAACCAAATAACCAAGCTGACCTCCCGGTGGCTCAGCACTTCAACTCCCCCTCCCACTCCGTCTCCGACCTCTCTGTCCTGGGTCTCCTCCATGGCCACAGCGAGCAGCACCGGAAATTGGAGGAACAGCACCTCATATTCCGTTTGGGGAGTCTGCACCCCGGGGGCATGAACATCGAATTCTCCCAATTTTGTTAGTCCTTGCTGTCTCCTCCCCTTCCTCAGCCCCCCTGCTGTCTCCTTCCATCCCCCAGCCTTCGGGCTCCTCCTCCTTTTCCCTTTCTTGTCCCCGCCCACCCCCGCCCCCGATCAGTCTGAAGAAGGGTTTCGGCCCGAAACGTTGCCTATTTCCTTCGCTCCATAGATGCTGCTGCACCCGCTGAGTTTCTCCAGCTTTTTTGTGTAACCTTCGATTCTCCAGCATCTGCAGTTCCCTCTTAAACAAGGAGTCAAGGGTGTTTGATTGTCACATGCACTGGGACTGGAAAAATGAAATTCTTACTTGCTGCAGGTTTACAGGCAGAAAGCAAGATATTAATATACAATAAAATATTTGTTATACCAGGTAAACCAGACCGCAATAGGCCAAGCCAAAGAATGTAGTTCAACCTCGATTGTAGAAAGTCCATAGTTGTTCAGTGCTGAGGTAGGGTAGTTAGAGTTTTGCTGGGTGGTTTAAAAGCCTGAAGGTTGATTGGAAGAAAGGGTTCTAGAACTTGGAGGTAAAGGTTCTCAGGCTCCTGAACCTTCTTCTGCATGGTAACACAAAATGAGCGTGTAGTGAAGGTTCCTAATGATTTCACTGCCTTCTTGAAGCAGAGCTTCCTCTTGATCCCATTGATTGGGAGGTCAATGCCTGAGATAGGTCTGGCGATGTCCATCACATTCTGCAGCCTCTTTTATTCTGGTTGACAGAGTATTGAACTGCATCTCTAATCCCTTCAAAGTTGTGAGGAAGTAGAGTTATTTGTGAACTTTCTTTGTGATTGCATCAATGTCCTGGACCCAGAACAGATTGTCGGAGATGTGTACGCGCGGAAACTTGATGCTGTCTAATCTCTCCACCACTGTCCTACTGATGAAGACAGGTGGATGCACCCTTGGTTTTCTCTTCTTGAAGCCATAAAACAAGATTGTAGGGTGTCGCCACTTAACCAGATTATCATTCTCCTCCTGTACTCTGACTTGTTGTTACCGATCATTCATCGAACAACAGTTGGCAAATTTAGAGTTAGAGTTGTGTCTGGCTATGCAGTCATGGATATATCAAGAGAGAAGATCAGGGGACTGAGTATGCAGCGTCGAGGTGCCTCTGTTCTGATTGTCAGTGAGGGGCAGGTATTGCTACCAATCAATACTAAAAGACGACTATACTCAATGAGGAGGTCGAGGATCCAGTAGCATAGGAATGAGTTGACACTCAGTTCCCTGAGTTTCACAGTGGGTTTGGAAAGGATAATGGTGTTGAATGTTGTAGTCAATGAATAATAGCTTGATGTAAGTGTTCTGGCTGTCCAAGTCATGCAGCGCAGAGTGAAAAGTCAGAGAGACTGCATCTGTTGCCTATCTGGTGTGATGGTATGTCATTATTGAGGTAGGAGTTGATCTGTGTAATAATCAACTTCTCAAGCACTTCATCACAACAGACAGATGGGCATCTCAGACCATAGTTGGAGAGGTTAAAGATGTTCACGAAATTGCCATTTAGTTGGTTTGCGCAGGCTTTGAGAACAAAAACAGTTGCATCAGTTGGCCAAATGGCCTGAGGACTGGTTAACAGAGTTTAATGAAGATAAGTGCGAGGTGTTTCATTTTGGGAAGTCAAACCAGGGCAGGACCTATGCACTGAATGATAAGGTACTGGAGAGTGATGTAGATCAGAAAGATATAGGAGTGCAGAAACATAGTTTCTTGAAAATGGCATAGATAGGGTGGTTAAGAAGGCTTTTGGTACATTGATCTTCATCAGTTATGAGTACAGAAGTTGGAATGTTATGTTACAGTCATACAAGACATTGGTGAGGTTGCAATTGGAGAATTGTGTTCAGTTTTTGTCATCCTGCTATATGAAGGACTAGACTAAGTGGGACCCATTGTGTCCCATGTTCACACGTAAGGGCTGGTCCCTCAATGCAATATTCCACCTTACCACCAATTCCAATATTGGTGGCCAGTGGGGTGGGCTTTCTGGAGTGCTAGTATGGGTGTTGTGGGCCAAAGGGACTGGTTTACTGGTTTCCAGAGGGCTAGTATGGACATTGTGGGCCGAATGGATTCTTGGGCTGGCAGCTCAGTCACTCAGGCCTGGTGGGCTGGCAGCTCAGCCACACAGGGCTGGTGGGCTGGCAGCTCAGTCACTCAGGGCTGGTGGGCTGGCAGCTCAGTCACTCAGGGCTGGTGGGCTGGCAGTTCAGAAACTGCCAGAAATTCTGCCCAAACCAGGTGAGAGACTGTGAGAGAGAAGGGGGACGGGGTGGAGAATCAATTTTAGACATTTTGCATCTAGTTCATCTATTTTAGACATTTTACATCTATAGCAATGAAGGAGGAAAGTATATCCTGGCCTGGATCTCACGGACCAATGAAGGGAGGGAGAAAAATACTGGGGTGATACTTGAAGGGGGAATACTTACTGATGGGCTGAAGGAACTTTAACAATAAATCTGATTGTAATCTCAGTGAAAGGCACTTTTTCTGGACTTTTCCTGGCAAGGCTCTTTTGGGCCAAAATGCTCTTCCTGGGCTAATAATATGGGCATGTTTGGCAAAAGGGGCTAGTTTCTCAGCAAATCGGGGCTTTGTGGGCCGAAATGAATGGTTTCAGGCCGGCCAAACAACTCATTTTATTTGATTTCTATTTACATTTCAATTTCAAGCACAGGGCAGACCAAACAACTACTTTCATTTTCATTTCATTTCATTTCCATTGCCATTTCAGTCTCAAGCACAGGGCAGACCAAACAACTCATTTCATTTTAATTTAATTTAGTTTTGTTTTAATTGCCATTTCAGTTTCAAGCACTAGGCAGGCCAAACAACTCATTTCATTTTCATTTGATTTCATTTCATTTCCATTGCCATTTCAGTTTCAAGCACAGGGCGGGCCAAACAATTCACTTCATTTTATTTCATTTAATTTCCATTGCCATTTCAGTTTCAAGCACACGGCAGGCTAAACAACTCATCTAATTTCCATTTAATTTCATTTCATTTTCATGGCCATTTCAGTTTCAAGCACAGGGCAAGCCAAACAAACTCATTTCATTTTTGTTTCATTTCATTTCATTTCCATTTCCATTTCAGTTTCAAGCACAGGGTAGGCCAAACAACTCATCTAATTTTCATTTCATTTCCATTGCCATTTCAGTTTAAAGCACAGGGCAGGCCAAACAACTCATTTTATTTTATTAACAAATCATTTATTGCAAGTACATTGCAGACTCACAGTTCAGTTGACTCACAGCAGAATCACAGTTGTGGCCGTGGCCGTTGGCCGTGGCCACGGCCTCGCCTTTGCCTTCGCGATCTTCCAGAATGACTGACTCATGTCTAGGCATCCGGGGTTTTATAGTCCTGTCCCCCCACCCCCCGGAAGGGGTGTTACCTCCATCATGGTGATTGACAGGCGAGAGGACCAATCAGCTGATCTCAAGATTATTTAAACATTCATAACTTTTTTATTTTTCATCGATCGAAATAATCCTCTGGGCTGCCTCAGTGGAGGAGGACTGTGAGTAAGATGGCCAAAATTCATAGATATATATGGTAGCTTTTTTTCTAAAATCAATATAGAGCGCAGACAGGAAGTGGACAAGATGAGACTTTTAGTTTCAGACATAGAAACATAGAAACATAGAAAATAGGTGCAGGAGGAGGCCATTTGGACCTTCGAGCTGGCACCGCCATTCATTGTGATCATGGCTGATCATCCCCAATCAATAACCTTCTCCCCATATCCCTTGATTCCACGAGCCCCGAGAGCTCTCTCTTAAATCCATCCAGTGATTTGCCCTCCACTGCCCTCTGTGGCAGGGAAATCCGCAAAATCACAACTCTCTGGGTGAAAAACGTTTTTCTCAGCTCAGTCTTAAATGGCCTCCCCTTTATTCTAAGACCGTGGCACCTGGTTCTGGACTTGCCCAACATTGGGAACATTTTTCCTGCATCTGGCTTGTCCAGTCCTTTTATAATTTTGAACCTACGCTGCACTGCTTCAATCACAAGGATGTCCTTCCTCAAATTAGGAGACCAAAACTGTACACAATACTCCAGATGTGGTCTTACCAGAGCCCTATACAACTGCAGAAGAACCTCTTCACTCCTATACTAAAATCCTCTTGTTATGACGGCCAACATTCCATTAGCTTTCTTCACTGCCTGCTGGACCTGCACACCAACTTTCAGTGACTGGTGTATAAGGACACCCAGGTCTCGCTGCACCTCACTCTTACCTAACCTAACCCCATTGCGATAATTATCTGCCCCTTGTTTTTGCCGCCAAAGTGGATAACCTCACATTTATCTATATTATGCTGAACCTGCCACGCATCTGGCCACTCACTCAACCTGTCCAGGTCACCCTGCAACCTCCTAACATCCTCTTCACAGTTCACACTGCCACCCAGCTTTGTGTCATCCGCAAACTTGCTGGTGTTGCTCCTAATCCCCTCTTCTAAATCATTAATATATATGGTAAACAGTTGCGGCCCCAACACAGAGCCTTGTGGCACTCCACTAGCCACAACCTGCCATTCTGAAAAGGACCCGTTCACTCCTACACTTTGCTTCCTGTCTGCCAACCAATTTTCTATCCATGTCAACACCCTACCCCCAATACCATGTGCTCTAATTTTAGTCACCAGTCTCCCGTGCGGGACCTTATCAAAGGCTTTCTGAAAGTCTAGATACAGTACATCCACTGGTGGAAAGAGTGCAGAGAAGATTTACGAGGATGTTGTCAGGATTTGAGGGACTGAGTTATAGGGAGAAAGTAGGGCTATATTCCTTGGGTCACAGGAGTATGAGAGGTGATCTTTTAGAGGTGTATAAAATGTACAAAATTACAGTGAGGTATAGATGCAATGAATGAAAATCTTGTTTATAATGACCCTATGTGTGTGTGTGTTTACGTGTGGTGGATGGGGTGGGTGAGGAGGTGTAATTGATATATGGACAGTTTGCAAGCTTGATTCTCAAAATGGTTGTTCCCCTATTAAATATAGTAAGTTAGGTCACCCGAGATTGTCGTATTATTGTAATATGTAAACGAATTGTACATAGAACATATAACAGTATAGCACAGGAACAGGCCCTTTGGCTCACAATGTCTGTCTCAAGCACAATGCCAAGACCAAATCTTACCTTCCTGCACATAATCCAAATCCCTCCACTCCCTGCATATCCATGTGCCTATTTAAAAGCCTCTTAAATGCTGCTACTGTATCTGTAAGGTTAACAGTTCTGTTCTGGATAGCATTTATTGAATTCTTATTGACAATGGTTGCTCCTTTATATAATTGCTAACGTGACAGTCCTATTAGAGCATAATTTAATGTGAGTGAATAATAAGAATATTGATCTGAGCAAAAATACAAATGGTAAAAAACAGACCTACTACTAACATTTCACTAGTCACCGTAAAAAAAATGTTGGAATGATATATAGTTTGGTATTCAGAATTTGTTGATCGGTTCTCTGTGATGTGAATCTTTCAGGAACTGAATTACTTTTGCAATCAGAAGGCAGTATTCGCTTAGGTGGTCGTCTATTATAAACAGGACCCTATAAATTGTCACCTTGGTTAATGCAATTTAAAAAATTCATTAAAAAACTAGATTTTCAATGTGGCAAAATATGGAGATAGACAGTAAATGTCACTGAACAGAATAATAAACCAAAGACGTCTATGATCAGACCTTGCAATATCTGTTATTAAAAGATATTACACTGTTGTGTGCTTTTGTAGCTTAGAGACTTCCTGCTACCCATCCCATCTCTCATTATGTTCTTATTTTTCAACACTGCAGAGATATAGCAACATTGAAATATATCAGTGTGACAAAGTAATGATACAGGCAGCAAAATAATGTTTCTCATACCAAAGAGAAGAAGTGACTCTTTTCCACTGATGTATTATTGTGGGGCTTTGACTGGTGCAATTAAGATTTGTATAAAAGCCTTCAATTTGGTGTTGTCATCTTTAATAGACAGGAATGAGATGGATGAGAAGATTTGACAGAGAAGTTGCTTAGAGGAAATTACATTGTGCCTTGGCGTCAGGTTCAGGGCATCATTGCAACTCTCTCATTTTTAATACTTACAGATCTGTGAAGTCACAAGAGGCAGACACAATACAGTGGCAATAAAACCCTTTCACCGCAAACTCGA
Source organism: Leucoraja erinaceus (assembly GCF_028641065.1). Taxonomy (NCBI): domain Eukaryota; kingdom Metazoa; phylum Chordata; class Chondrichthyes; order Rajiformes; family Rajidae; genus Leucoraja; species Leucoraja erinaceus. Next base: position 102,752,412 of record NC_073378.1, on the reverse strand, counting down.
TGAAAGGAAAATGGTTTTAGTCATTACTCTTATGACAGCTTCAATTCATTTTTCTGTAATTTTATGAAAGGGAGAGTAACTGTTAAGTGAATGGTTCTGGTCTAAAAACTGAAATAGTCAGTCATGATTAAATTTAAATATCCTCAGAGGAATTTTTCATTGTTTAAATGCCAGCTTTCCTTATAAGGGGAAATCATTCAAATTATGGCATTTGGTATTGGATTTTTTTTCAACAAAGACTAAATCATAGGAAGAATGTGATTAAGCTAGAGGGGATGCAGAGAAGATTTGTCAGACTGGTGTTTAGATTGGAGGACTTGAGTTATATGGTGAGATTGAGTAGGCTGCGTCAGCTTTCCCTTGAGTGAAACAACCATCATCTTCTTCTTTTCGTGTCCATCTTGTCACAAATTGTTGACCTCGCTGTCATCGTTCATCCTGAAAAGGATGCAAGCTTCCAGCGACAATCAGTGGAAGCCATCACTTGTGGCCATAGATTATGGTGGTAGCAGAATTAGCTCGGGATATTTACACTTTCCAGCACCGCGATATGGACGCTTCTGCTATGGGGCCAGCAACCATCATGAGAAGAGGAGATTGGGGAAAAAAGGAAATTTGGACAGATTTTGGAATAGGAAAGGTTTGGAGGGATACAGGCCAAATGCAGGCAAATGGGATGAGCCCAAAATGCAAACTTAGTCGGCATGACTAAGATGGGTTGAAGGGCCTGTTTTGGTGCTGTACAGCTTGATGATTTAATAACCAGAGTTGTTTTCCATTGTAGTTGGTATCTAAAACTGGAGGGCATTGTGAGAAGGAGGTTTAAAAGGGATCTGAGTGATATTATTTTCACATAAAGAGTAGTTGGTATCAGGAATGAGTGCCAGAGAAAGTGGTGGAGGCAGGAAAAGTAACAACATTTAAGAGGGATCTCGATAGGTACATATAAATGAGCAAGGTTCTATCTTCCATATGATCTTCTGACTGTAGCTACCATGACTATCTCCTGACTGTAGCTACCATGATTTGATTTGATTTTCCTCTTTTACCATTGTGTAAATGGGTTCAGTTTTACTATAATACTGTATGTCTTTGCCATATGCTGAACATAACTCGATGACAATACTAGACATAAGAACAGTAGACCAGTTGGAGGCATTTCGAGAGATATCGCATCCCATCAGTTCATGTGGTTTCTGACCATGTGACTTGATAACTAATGCCTGATCATGTGTTATCTGTAAATACTATTGCATTTGCTGTGTATAAGATCCTGTACTCCCATCTATGACTTTTCTACAGTGGTTTTCTCTTTTACAGAAAAAACAAATAGTTTGACACCAATGACAATCTTTGCCACCATATAACTGTGTCAACCATGTACATCAGGATGACTTGATGCCAAAGCATTAGATCCTGCTGCCTCACAGCTCCAGGGGCCAGGTTCAATCCTGACCTAGGATGCTGTCCATGTGGAGTTTGTATGTACTCACTGTGACCTCATAGGTTTCCCCCAGGTGCTCACATGTCTTCCCACATCCCAAAAGATACACTGGCTGGTAGGTTAATTGCTACTGAAAATGTCCCTAGTGTAGGTTGCTGGCAGAAGAATCAAGGTGGAGTTAATTGGCATGTGAGAGAGAACGGTTTACTGGGAAATGTGGTTTGACCCACTTCAGTGCCAAATGAGGGGATGAGTCTCTAGAGGTGGTCAGCTGGTTTGAGATACGCTCATCTTATGTCAGCTATTTGAAGGGCAACTTGGCATTACTTGCCATGTCCACTAATAAAGTTCTGTGTGGGATTGAGCAGAGCCTGATGTGTGAGGATATCTTGAGACAACATCATATCATATGATATTTTTGATCATTGCTTTAATTTACCAGGTTTATAGCCTGTTTTGTGATGCATAGGGATGGTGGCAATGGCTCTGGAAGCCTATTGCATTTAGATATAAACGAAAGCCTTGGGGAGAAGTAGTTGGTGAAGAAGAGGTGGGGTGATATTTTTGAAGGACGTTTAAAAGTTTTTGGAAACATTTGATGTGCCAACTGATATTTCTCGGATGACTGCTTACAGTAAATGTTCTTTCTCAGCTCCTGATAAAAATAACTGAAGTGATGCAGGTGAATATGAAACTCGTGAAATATCTCTTAAAGGATTCCCATCTAAATTTCATTCAGATTCTATTAGATCGTTAGTGCAACAGATAAGGGAAAATTGTGCCCACAACGTCTGCTGTTTTTGATGTACAATATAACTTTTATTATGAAGTTACTAACCATTTAGTTCATAGTGCAGAAAAAAGCAGTATAATAAAGAAAGCTTTGATGAAAACTTTCCCCCACTAATTCCAAGCAGCCACGGCTAGCTCATGTTTCCAGTCCTTGTGGACAAACAGAATTTGAGATATATGTATCTCTCCAGGATCTGAACTTAAATCTGATTAGTATTTCTAAATCAGACAGTGATTGATTCTAGATAATTATCTGAGGAAAGGAATTAGATTATGAAACGCTATTACATTTTAAATAGTCCCTATTGTTGTTCTAATGTCAAACATTCATTATTCCATCCATCGTCATTAACTTTGGAGGCATTTGCTTATTGGTGAGAAATAACTTCATCCATTTCATTGTACAATAGGCTGCAATCAATTTAGGAACTTGTAATATTCTGAACAAAATATATGTTTATTTATCTTTATTACTCTATTATTATGGTAGATGTTATATTATTGAGTATGAAGGAAAATTTGGAATAACATTAATTTGTGGAGTCTACTCCAACTAATATTTCAGATTTGGGGAAAATGCCTAAACATTGAAAGGATTTAAAATATGTGTGCATTTCTTATATTATGGGCAGATTAGCATCCTTATGAAAATATTTTCTGCAGGAATTTGATAAAACATACCAATCATCATATTGCACAAAATAATTTTCAAGATTTGTAATAAAATATCCTTGTACTGAAATAGTTATATTCTTCAATTCATGTGATAGGAGCAGAATTAGGTCATTTGACCCATCAAGTCTACTCCGGCATTCAATCATGGCTGATCTATCTTACCCTCTTAACCCCATTTTCCTAGCTTCACATAACCCCTGACAGCCGTACTAATCAAGAGTCTATCTATCTCTGCCTTAAAACTATCCATTGACTTGGCCTCCATAGCCTTCTGTGGCAATGAATTCCATAGATTTACCACCCTCTGACTAAAGAAAGTACATCTCCTTCCTAAAGGAATGTCCTTTAATTCTGAGGCTATGACCTCTGGTCCTAGACACTCCCACGAGTGGAAACATCCTCTCCCCATTCACTCTATCCAGGCCTCGATTGATATGTAATTTTGATGTTATCCTGATGACCTATATGCTATACAAAATAACATAATGATATCTTACGTCTACAGAATAGGTCTATGTAAATGAGTCTGAAGAAGGGTCTCGACCTGAACCACCTATTTCTTTTCTCAGAGCTGTTGCCTGACCAGCTGAGTTAGTCCAGCATTTTGTGTCTATCTATTGAATAGGTCTGCCTGGAACACATTTGAATGCTGTCCTGAAAAACAAGTTTTGAGCATCCATAGGGACCATGAGATCATTTTGTATTTCATCTACTTTTTCTTCCATGGTTATCAAATACAATTAGCTTATAACTGAAGAAGAAACAAAAGCCTTATATTTATATGATGTTTATCATTACATGAGGTTTCAGACAGCTTTGCAATGTGTTGGAAGCAGAATCACTGATTTAATGTGTCTTAATTTTTGTAACAGATGTTGGGAATTTAATTTATTTCCTGTAAACAACAGCATCCATTGATACTTGCTTAAAATACTTAGTGCTGGAGGAATTTAATGGGTCAGGTAGCATTTGGGGAGGGAATGGACCAGTAACAATTAAGGCTTGGACCCTTCTTCAGACTCAAAGTCAGCCTGAAGAAGACAGTCTGAAGAAGGGTCTTGACCCAAAATGCAACCTATCCATTCCCTTCCCAGATGCTGCCTGACCTGTTGAGTTTCTACAGCACTTCGTGTTTTGCTCAAGATTTCAACATCTGCAATATCTTATATCTCCTTTAATAGTTAGTCAAAGGATGATGTTAACCTCCTATGTGCTTTGGCCTGTGGTACAAGAACAGATTGCATGCATAATATAGAAGGTACTAATGGAAGAAAAGCATAGGTGGAATATGAGCATGAGCGGCAGGGGTCACTGATTTCAGAGCAGGAGCCTGAACTATCCCTGCAGGGTGTGGATTCTGCGTTGTCTCTGCTTCAACTGCAAAAAAATCACCAAAGGGGGCCCTCGAATGCTAAACTTTGATTGAAAACCATTGGTCACTCTGTCAGGGAAAGACTGAGCTTCAGGCTCCACACAAATCTCAGTGCAATGTCAGTGGTGGAGTCCTCAAGTTCCTATGCATTTTGTGTAGGCTTTTGGTGAACTAGACAATACTCACACAAATTTGCACATTCATTGGCGATGATTGCTAGTTGCTTCCTTAAAAGCCATATCAACATATGATTCACCATCCTGAAAGTTGGTGCTTAGGCTAATCTTTCCTTCAGCCCTCATGGACATGACTCACTATGTGTAGATCCGGTCACTGAACGATCTTCTACCTTACATAGGTGCTGGAGTAACTCCACTGGGCAGGCAGCATCTCTGGAGAGAATGAATGGGTGACATTTTGGGGGAAAGACCCTTCTTCAGACTGAACTTCAAACATCACCCATTCCTTCTCTCCAGAGATGCTGCCTGCCCCACTGAGTCACACCAGCATTTTGTGTCTATTTTCAATTTAAACCAGCATCTGCAGTTCCTTCCTACACATATCTCCTACCACACACCTTATGTCAGCTTCTGAGCAAATGATCCTGAATGTCAGTAGAGTGAAGGGCTGTCTTGCTGTTACGCTTCCACCCGGGCAGGTTGGAATTATTGGTTAAGTGAAGGAGGAGGAAAACATAGAAACATAGAAACATAGAAAATAGGTGCAGGAATAGGCCATTCGGCCCTTCGAGCCTGCACTGCCATTCAATATGATCATGGCTGATCATCCAACTCAATATCCTGTACCTGCCTTCTCTCCATACCCTCTGATCCCCCTAGCCACAAGGGCCACATCTAACTCCCTCTTAAATATGGCCAATGAACTGGCCTCAACTACCCTCTGTGGCAGAGAGTTCCAGAGATTCACCACTCTCTGTGCGAAAAAAGTTTTTCTCATCTCGGTTTTAAAGGATTTCCCCCTTATCCTTAAGCTGTGACCCCTGGTCCTGGACTTCCCCAACATCGGGAACATTCTTCCTGCATCTAGCCTGTCCAACCCCTTAAGAATTTTGTAAGTTTCTATAAGATCCCCTCTCAATCTCCTAAATTCTAGAGAGTATAAACCAAGTCTATCCAGTCTTTCTTCATAAGACAGTCCTGACATCCCAGGAATCAGTCTGGTGAACCTTTTCTGCACTCCCTCTATGGCAATAATGTCCTTCCTCAGATTTGGAGACCAAAACTGTACGCAATACTCCAGGTGTGGTCTCACCAAGACCCTGTACAACTGCAGTAGAACCTCCCTGCTCCTATACTCAAATCCTTTTGCTATGGATGCTAACATACCATTCGCTTTCTTTACTGCCTGCTGAAGCTGCATGCCTACTTTCAATGACTGATGTACCATGACACCCAAGTCTCGCTGCATCTCCCCTTTTCCTAATCGGCCACCATTTAGATAATAGTCTGCTTTCCTGTTTTTGGCACCAAAATGGATAACCTCACATTTATCCACATTATACTGCATCTGCCAAACATTTGCCCACTCACCCAGCCTATCCAAGTCACCTTGCAGTCTCCTAGCATCCTCCTCACAGCTAACACTGCCCCCCAGCTTAGTGTCATCCGCAAACTTGGAGATATTGCGTTCAATTCCCTCATCCAGATCATTAATATATATTGTAAATTGCTAGGGTCCCAGCACTGAGCCTTGCGGTACCCCAATAGTCACTGCCTGCCATTGTGAAAAGGACCCGTTTACTCCTACTCTTTGCTTCCTGTTTGCCAGCCAGTTCTCTATCCACATCAATACTGAACCCCCAATGCCGTGTGCTTTAAGTTTGTATACTAATCTCTTATGTGGGACCTTGTCGAAAGCCTTCTGGAAGTCGAGATACACCACATCCACTGGTTCTCCCCTATCCACGCTACTAGTTACATCCTCGAAAAATTCTATAAGATTCATCAGACATGATTTACCTTTCGTAAATCCATGCTGACTTTGTCCAATGATTTCACCACTTTCCAAATGTGCTGCTATCCCATCTTTAATAACTGACTCTAGCAGTTTCCCCACTACCGATGTTAGACTAACTGGTCTGTAATTCCCCGTTTTCTCTCTCCCTCCCTTCTTAAAAAGTGGGGTTACGTTTACTACCCGCCAATCCTCAGGAACTACTCCAGAATCTAAAGAGTTTTGAAAGATTATTACTAATGCATCCACTATTTCTAGAGCCACTTCCTTAAGTACTCTGGGATGCAGCCTATCTGGCCCTGGGGATTTATCGGCCTTTAATCCATTCAATTTACCCAACACCACTTCCCGACTAACCTGGATTTCACTCAATTCCTCCAACTCCTTTGACCCGCGGTCCCCTGCTATTTCTGGCAGATTATTTATGTCTCCCTTAGTGAAAGAAAACTGGCAGGGAACATAAAAACTGACTGCAAAAGTTTTTATAGATATGTGAAAAGAAAGAGATTAGTTAAAACAAATGTAGGTCCCTTGCAGTCAGAAACAGGTGAGTTGATCATGGGGAACAAGAGTATTTTGAGTATTGGGGAATTTACGCATAGGAGCAGGGAGGTTCTACTGCAGTTATACAGGGTCTTGGTGAGACCACACCTGGAGTATTGCATACAGTTTTGGTCTCCTAATCTGAGGAAAGACATTCTTGCCATAGAGGGAGTACAGAGAAGGTTCACCAGACTGATTCCTGGGATGTCAGGACTTTCATATGAAGAAAGATTGGATAGACTCGGTTCGTACTCGCTAGAATTTAGAAGGTTGAGGGGGGATCTTATAGAAATGTACAAAATTCTTAAGGGGTTGGACAGGCTAGATGCAGGAAGATTGTTCCCGATGTTGGGGTAGTCCAGAACAAGGTGTCACAGCTTAAAGATAAAGGGGAAATCTTTTAGACCGAAATGAGGAAAACCTTTTTCACACAGAGAGTGGTGAATCTCTGGAATTCTCTGCCGCAGAAGGTAGTTGAGGCCAGTTCATTGGCTATATTTAAGAGGGAGTTAGATATGGCCCTTGTGGCTAAAGGGATCAGGGGGTATGGAGAGAAGGCAGGAACAGGATACTGAGTTGGATGATCAGCCATGATCATATTGAATGGCGGTGCAGGCTCGAAGGGCCGAATGGCCTATTCCTGCACCTATTTTCTATGTTTCTATGTTTCTAAGATGGAACCAAAGTAGTTATTCAATTGGTCCGCCATATCCTTGTTCCCCATGATCAACTCACCTGTTTCTGACTGCAAGGGACCTACATTTGTTTTAACTAATCTCTTTCTTTTCACATATCCATAAAAACTTTTGCAGTCAGTTTTTATGTTCCCTGCCAGTTTTCTTTCATAATCTATTTTTCCTTTCCTAATTAAGCCCTTTGTCAGCCTCTGCTGGTCTCTGAATTTCTCCCAGTCCTCTGGTATGCTGCTTTTTCTGGCTAAGATTCTATGTTGAACTGCTCTAGTATTGGCCAGCACTCTGTAAACAAGCAAGATGAACTCAGTTCAGTTCAGTTTAGTTTATTGTCACGTGTACCGAGGTATAGGGAAAAGCTTTTATTGCATGCTAACTAGCCAGTGAAAAGCCAATACATGGTTACAATCGAGCCATTCTCAGTCTACAGATATATGATAAAGGAATAACATTTCGTGCAAGGTGAATAATAAATCGTAGTTTGTACATTCTCCATGTGGCCTACGTGGGTTTTCTCCGGATGCTGTGGTTTCCACCCACATTCCAAGATGTACAGTTTTGTAGGCTGATTGGTTTGGTTAAATTGTAAATTGTACCTAGTGTGTGTAGGATATTATAAAGGGCCTGTCCCACTTAGGCGACTTTTTAGGTGAGTGCAGGAGACTCTGCGCTCACCTCATGATTGCCACATGGTCGCCACATGTTCGCGGGTGGTCTCTGGTGAGTCTCCTTCATGGTTGAGAGGAGTTCCCGCATTCTAGGAACTAGTCGCGGCCGCAAATTTTTCAGCATGGAGAAAATCAATAGTTTTGTAGTCGTAGGTGCAGTGGTATCAGGGTCGCCATGTAGTTGTAGGTAGTCGAGGTGGTCGCAGGTAGTTTTAGTTAATCTCTTTTGCTGACCGGGCATTTTCATTGGCTCATTGTGGAAAAAACCACGTAAGCACGAGTTTTCAGAACCATGGAAAACCGACCGGTAATGTTAAATGCCCGCTAAACTTAACAGCTGTATATCTCTGGCTTATTAAAGGTTGTCTGGCTTCTTAAAAGTGTCTCCACTCCTTCTCCCCCCCCCCCCTTCTCCCCCCTTCTCCCCCCTTCTCCACCCTTCTCCCCTTCTTTTAAAGGACTTACCATACACTGTGCTAGCCGTCTTAATTAGAGCGCTAACCTTCCTGTTCATTGCGGTGTGTGTCTGTATCACCTTGGCTTTGCACCGTGTGAATATCAGACAGCGCTCCCCCGCTTTCCCTGCCCCCCCGCCTGTGTAATGTGTGTGTGTGTGTGTGTGTGTGTGTGTGTGTGTGTGTGTGTGTGTGTGTGTGTGTGTGTGTGTGTGTCCGCTCTGACGGTCGCCGTTCCAGTTCGCGGTTTTTCAGGCGAGTGCCGTGAGCTTGAAGGTCGCAGGCAGTCCACTGAAAAGTCGCCTAAGTGGGACAGACCCTTTAGCGTGTGGGGATCGCTGGTCGGCATGGACCTGGTGGGCCAAAGAGTCTGTTTCCACGTTGTATCTCTAAACTAAACTAAACTAAACTAAACTAAACTAAACTAAAGCACCATTAAAGAAAACGTTCATCACTGGAGCCAGGATGTTTAGGCATTAAAAAACTGAAATAGGCAGGCAAAAATCATAATAAAATTACAAAAAAGGCACGAAAAAGGCACTTATTGACAAAAAAAGGCATAAAAACATGTTTCCCACCACCAAAATATGATTAAAATATGATAATATAAAGGTATACTACATTAAATGACCAAATTGCTTGGTTGCACATAATTACTAGCAATATTTTCAAATTATCTGGTGTTAAACTATGTCACCTGTCAGACAGAATACGCTTCAGTTGTGAAAAACTTCTTTCTACCTCAGCTGAATACCTGAAACAAGCTACATACTCTGATATCTTGTGCATTACAACTACCTTTGAAAACTTTAGCTATGTTTTGTATTTCTTCAAGATCTTTGTCAGCTAAAATCACTCTCTCACATTTTCCTTGTATGTCTTTACCTACATCGCCAGGAATTTTACGAATATCGTCAGTTACTTTGTTGAAAACCTGCAAGTTATTCACTAATGTTTCGCCACGTTTCTCAAGGGAAGTTATAACTTGTAGGAAGTATAAAAAATTGGAAGCAATAAACACAAGGACTTTTTCTGCATGATTTCACTGACAATCCTGACTGGAGCAGATTCTTCCACAAAACAGTTGACAATTTATTTAATCTTTTCAAAATTTGCAGCATTGTAGAGTTCAGCAGAGAGCCATGTACCCCACCTAATCAAAACGGGCTGATGAGATAGCGGAATTTCGGGTGCCATTTCCTTGCACACGTGATGGTGCTTTGAGGAAGATTTTCTTCACATTGAAACTAGGCGTTCGACATTTGGAAACAAGCTACGTATGTGCTGGGCAATTCTATGAAGTCCTTGAGATACGCATGTCAAATGCAACATTTTATGGAATAAAACTTTACGAGCACGAGCAGCTTTTTTCATGTATGGAGCTGCATCAGTCACAAACAGAAGAATATTCTTGTGTTTTATACCTTCTGGCCAAAGTACAGCAAGAGAAATAGTTGAGTTGTTTGACTTCCCCAATACATCCGATTCAACAAATCCTTTGACGGTTGACCTGCCTCCAGTGTACCGATGACCACATTGGCAACAAATCTTCCCACAGCATCGGTTGTCTCATCTATTGAGATCCATATTTTGTTGCATGCAACTTCATCTCTAATTTTCTGCACAACAATGTTGAAGTTGCTGTCAACATAATGTTTCCGTAATGATGACTCGCTTGGTATAGGTTCCTCTGTGTATTTCTCTAAAAAACCTCTGAGAGATTTGTTTACCAATTTCCACAGTGGAATTCCATCATCAATGAATGCCTTGCACAGATCACTCGAAAACTAAGATTTGCGACTGGAGCCAGCAGTAAATGTTGTGAAGAAACAAGCTTGTGTATTTCACTTGGGTAGTCTACACCCCAGCGGTATCAACATTGACTTCTCTAATTTTAGATAGCCCTTGTCTTCTCCCTCCTCCCCATCCATCTTCCAAGCTCTCCTTCTAGTTCTACTGTCTCCGCCTCTTCCTTTATTTTTCCCACCCCCCTACATCAGTCAGAAGAATGGTCTCAAGCCGAAACGTCGCAAATTCCTTCTCTCTATAGATGCTGCCTCACCCGTTGATTTTCTCCAGCATTTTTTGTCTATCTTCGATTTTTCCAGCATCTGCAGTTCTTTCTTAAATAGATCTTGGAGAAGACTGAATCTGTGGGCAGCGTCACGAGCGAATGAATGACCGACAGTGGCGCCCCCGGTTTCACCCCGGTGGTGAAAATTTTCTTGTAAGTTACACTATGATAACACGTTAATAATAACATTAATATTAACGTGTTAACATAGAAAACGTCATTGTAGTCGAGGTTGAGAAGGAGTTTCTTCCCAGAGGCAATTCGGACTGTACACGCCCATCTCACCAGGGACTAACTCTACAGAACGTTTTTTCCTTCTATTATTTATTATGTAAAAGAATATGTGTGTTATGATTGTGTTTATAATTTGTTTGGTTGTTTTGTTGTTTGTCTTTTGCACAAAAGTCCGCGAGCATTGCCACTTTCATTTCACTGCACATCTCGTATGTGTATGTGACAAATAAACTTGACTTGAAACTTGGTACAACTAGAGAAAAAGCAAGACCTTTCAGCAAAACGGCAAAAAAAGGCTGATTTAGGCACTCGATCATGAAAAAGGCATTATCCTGGTCAAATCATCAAAAAAGGCATGAAAGGCATATGGCATTTATGGCAAAAATCACAAAACATCCATTTACATCCCTTGGAGCATTAAGCTTCCATCACACAGGCAATTATTGTCTCATTTGTAAATGATGAATGGTTTGCCAACTCTGATTATAGTTATCCGGTGAGAAAGAAATTTCTTACACCTAACGTTTATATCTTGATTAACCCTGTTTACCATTATATCTCATATTTTCTCAAATGTTCTATCAAAGGATGATATCCTAAAGGGACCCACACAGATTATTTATTGTTGCCGTATTTTTTAAATATAGATATTCATTTATTTATATTTCAAAATGAACAATACCACCTTTCCCATAGGATGAATGGATTATGGAGCCATTATTTTTTCTAACATCAGCGCAGGAAGAGTATTTAATGAAAGACATGATCATTTTAAGAGTCCTATTAAGTAAACTCCTTTAGATTAACACATGCTTGATTTTAATTCATCCTCTGCCACGCAGTCAATGTTTGATACTGAGTTGGCTGGGAGGGTGGAGAACATCAGCAATCATCCCTATATTAAGGCCAAACCAAATAGGCCATTGTTCCTTCTGATATATCTACTGTATAATGTAAACTTACTTTTGTCATGTTTGAAGGTGGACAAATCTCCAGGGCCTGATCTGATGTATACAAGGACATTGTGGGAAACTGGAGAGGGAATCGAGGGAGCCTGTTTAAGAGGTGCACAGAGGAGAGGTTGACTATGATTCTATAACTTAGTGTTACGCAAGAAATTTTAGAATAATCAAATTTTGCATTTCATAAAGAGCAAAAGCATTAGTATCTCGGGCTATAATTAGGGTCATAGAGTCACAGAGTGATACAGTGTGGAAACAGGCTCTTTGGCTCAACTTGTCCACACCGGCCAACAATGTCCCAGCTAGACTCGTCCCACTTGCCTGCACTTGGTCCATATCCCACCAAATCTGTCCTATCCATGTACCTGTCTAACTGTTTCTTAAACAATGGGATAGTCCCAGCCTCAACTACCTCCTCTGTCAGCTTGTTCCATACACCCACCACCCTTTGTGTGAAAAAGTTACCCTTCGGATTCCTCTTAAATCTTTTCCCCTTCACCTTGAACCTATGTCCTCTGGTCCTCGATTCCCCTACTCTGGGCAAGAGCCTGGATTGGGTAAATGCATCTACCCAATCTATTTGTCTCATGGTTTTGTATACATCAATAAGATCTCCCCTCATCCTCCTGCGCTCCATGGAATAGAGATCCAGCCTTCTCAACCTCTCCCGATAGCTCACATCCTCTAGTCCTGACAACATACTCATAAATCTTTTCTGAACCCTTTCAAGCTTGACAATATCTTTCTTACAACATGGTGCCCAGAACTGAACACAATATTCCAAATGCGGTCTCGCCAGAGTCTTATACAACTGCAACTTGCCCTCGCAACCGCTATACTCAATACTCTGAATGATGAAGGCCAAAGTGCCAAAAGCCTTTTTGACCACCTTATCTACCTGCGACTTGACCTTCAAGGAACCATGCACCTCTACTCCTAGATCCCTCTGCTCTACAACACTACCCAGATGCTTACCATTTACTGTGTTGGTCCTGCACTTGTTTGATGTTACAAAATTGAACACCTCACAATTCTCTGTATTACATTTCATCAACCATTCCTCTGCCCACCTGGCCAAACAATCCAGATCCTGCTGCAATTGTTCACAACCATCTTCACTATCTGCAAAACCACTAACTTTTGTGTCATCAATTCAAGGAGTCTTTAGACGATCTAGATAAGTAGACATGTCCACACAGCAACAATTCCACTGAATTATTGCAAAAACTTGTTTAAAAGAAGCGGTGAATTGAAACATAGCCACAAGCTCGAGGCTGAATACAATGGTGAGAATTGAAAGACAGATTCAGGAAATCAAATAACCTAACCTCATTGTTTGATATTCATAAGCTAAAATGAAACTCTTCAATATGCTGCTTGATAAATGACATACCTGCAGTAGTTCACAGTAAGTAATCTGTCAAGAAATGGAAGAAAATCTGTCAGTGAAATCTTTCCTTCTGACATCTTGAGTACAGTAATGATTTGTTAATGTAGATTATGTCAATTCAGCAACTGTGATAATTTGACAGTGTTTTACAAGTGCAACTTCACAAAAAGTCAAGGCCCACATGTGAATAAAGGTTATAAAATTTGCTTGGTTCTCACTCTCTATCACTCTTACACCACCATCAGAAACATCTGTCACTCCATCCGTCAGCTGCACTTTGGAAAATCAGACCACTTGACCGTGGTCCTTATTCCTGTGGTTGAGCTGCAATGGAAGACCACAGAAGCGGGGAAGGTGTTTGCACAGTGTTGGTCAGAGGTGATAGAGAGTAACTTTGCGACTGCATAGACTTGGTAGTCTACACAATATTCAAAGACTCAGCAATGGACCTGAATGAACACATGAGGATTGTTCCAGACTTCAAAAGTAAATATGTGGATGAGTATGTTTGTACCAAGACCAAGTTAATACATACAAAGTTAGTGTTCCCTAACCTGAAGCCTTGGAGGATCCAGAAGATGCACAATCTACTGAGGACCAGTCCTGTGGCATTCTATTAATGTGATCCAGAGACATACAAGAAGTCCAGGTAGCCTCCAGGAGAGCATCTAGAATGCAATGAGACATCTCCAGGCTAAACTAGAGGCTCAGATAGACACTCAACAATTGTGGCAGAGACTTTCCGACAAGGTGAAATGGAGTAGATTAATAGCGAAGCATCCCTTTTAATTGGGCTCAATAATTTCTATGCATGACTCAAAAGGGAGAACAATGCTCACTTTGGCTGGGGTTTTCACAGTGGAGAGCATGCTGACTGATTACAACATGGCCTGGTTCGGAAATTAAAGCACTTATGGAAAAAGGAGCCTCCACTCTATTACAGGTACTGACCTCTCCACCAATCAGGGGATCTAAAAGTAAAGCTGTCTCAAGAAGGCACGTAATACCTTTGAAGACCCACACCACACCATACATTCATTCTTCTCACCGATAGGGATGAAGGTACAGGAGCCTGAGAACTATTACCTCCAGGATCAAGGACACCTTTCTGAAATCAACCATCAGGTTGCTGAACAATCCTGCACAACCCCAACCATGGCACCTCACTCACTCACTCACGGCTGGTGGGCTGGCAGTTGACTCAAGGTTATTCCTTGAAATTCAATTTCAAGCAAATTCAATTTCAAGCAGGGAGCAAGGCCACCAAATTCAAGTGCAGTTTCCTACGATTTCAAGCAGGGTGCAAGGCCACCAAATCCAGGTGCAGTTTCCTACCTTTTCAAGCAGGGTGCAAGGCCACCAAATTCAAGTGCAGTTTCTTACCATTTCAAGCAGGGTGCAAGGCCACCAAATTCAAGTGCAGTTTCATACCATTTCAAGCAGGGTGCAAGGCCACCAAATTCAAGTGCAGTTTCCCACCATTTGAAGCAGGGCGCAAGGCCACCAAATTCAAATGCAGTTTCATATCATTTCAAGCAGGGTGCAAGGCCATCAAAGACAGAGTCGTGACCTCTCCCTCACCCAACTTGCAGAGACTGAGCTACTCCCACATTTCTGGGTTTCATAGTCCCCCCCCCCCCCCCCCCCCCCCCCCCCCCCCCCCCCCCCCCCCCCCCCCCCCCCCCCCCCCCCCCCTTTTGCATTTCCCTAGGGCAAAAAACACTTTTGCATTTTTTCATAGGGCAACCAACTCTTTTTTCATTTTCCAGAGGGCAACCAATACTTTAGCATTTTCAAGGCAACCGACACTTTAGCATTTTCAAAGCAACTTTAGCATTTTCAAAGCAACCAACACTTTAGCAAGTAGTTTTGCTATCACGACCGTACCTATGGAAACGACAGATGGAAGAAAAAGAAATGTGTTTACTAGCAAGCAAATAGCATTTTGTTTATTATATGATGAAGTTGGTTACACCATAAGATGGTGTCAAAGATTCAAGATAAAAGAATATGAAGACAAGATGGATTTCTTGAAGGAGAAGGGATTCTTGGATGTTTGAAAAAGGGACATATGTTGAGAGACAGTAAGAGTCCTATAATTTGTTATGAATGTAAACAATATCATCCTGAAGCACTTCACATTGAAGAGGAGCTGCTAGAGCACCATGAAGATGAAGATTGGATTGGATTGGATTGGATTGGATTGGATTGGATTGGATTCCTTTATTGTCATTCAGACCTATCGGTCTGAACAAAATGTTGTTGCCTGCAGTCATACATATAATAATAAATAACAAAACATACAATAAACACAATTTAACATCCACCACAGTGAGTTCACCAGGCACCTTCTCACTGTGATGGAGGCAAAAGTCTTAAAGTCTCTGTCTCTTCCCTCCTTGTTCTCCCTCTGGAATGAAAGATGAACTGGAACAAACGGATGATGAAATACCAGAGCAAATAGAAGAGGATGAACCGGAGCAAACATAACAGGGCGATAAGCCAACTACCAGAAATGCTATCACCTCGCCTCAAGTAACTGCTCATATTGGGGCTGGGGTAGAAGCTTGTAATGTTTCTAACTTACCAGTGCAAGTAAGGAACAGCAAGACAAAAAATATTTTTCTCATCTTGGTCCTAAAAGACTTCCCCCTTATCCTTAAACTGTGACCCCTTGTTGTGGACTTCCCCAACATCGGGAATAATCTTCATGCATCTAGCCTATCTAACCTCTTAAGAATTTTGTAAGTTTCTATAAGATCTCCCATCAATCTTCTAAATTCTAGCGAGTACAAGCCGAATCTATCCAGCCTATCCATTCTTCATATGAAAGTCCTGCCATCCCAGGAATCAGTCTGGTGAAGCTTCTCTGTACTCCCTCTTGGCCTGCACTCGAGGCGGAGTGCAGGCCACCAAACTCAATTTATTGGCACTTCAGGCAGAGTGCAGGCCACCAAACTCAATTTATTGGCACTTCAGGCGGAGTGCAGGCCACCAAACTAAATTTCATAGCATTTTAAGCAGAGTGCAGGCCAACAAATTGTCAAACAATTCATTGCATTATCATTAAGGGCTAACAAATCATTTATTGCAAGTACATTACTGGCTCACAGTTCAGTTGATTCACAGCTTAAAATCACAGTTGTAGAGTCTCCCTCACGATCTTCCAGAGTGACTGACTCACGTCCAGGCATCCGGGGTTTTATAGTCCTGCCCCCCCAGAAGGGGCGTTACCTTAATCGTGGTGATTGACAGGCGAGAGGACCAATCAGCTGATCTGAAGATTTTAAAACACTCATAACTTTTTTATTTTTCATCGATTGGAAAAATCCTCAGGGCTGCCTCAGCGGAGGATGACTGTGAGTAAAATGGCCAAAGATCTTAGCAAATTTGGTAGCTTTTTTTCTAAAATCAATTTACAGCACAGACAGGAAGTGGTCAAGATAAGACTTTTAGTTATATAGATATATATAGGTCATAATTGCATGTTGTCTATATCACTGGCACATTATTTGTTTCGTAGCAGTGTTTAAGAAAGAATTGCAGATGCTGGAAAAATCGAAGGTAGACAAAAATGCTGGAGAAACTCAGCAGGTGAGGCAGCATCTAGGAGCGAAGGAATAGGTGACGTAATTGTAACGTGGCTGACGGTTTGTTGCAGTGTTTGTTCTTTGTCATGTTTTTTTGGACTACAATAGATAGAGTAAAGAGAAAGATACAGAGTGGGGATTATGGTCTCAGCATTATAATATAGTGCTTTCACACCTTATCATCACTGAATAATGCCATGCAATTTAGACTCCAGGCCTGATTCCTCACAACCACCATCTTCTGCCTATATGTGGATCTCCTTGTCTCTCATCATCTCACATCCTCTAGTCTCATTATCAGAAACAACATCTCTCTGAAGTATGAATGAATGAAGCAACAACTTATGTGCAATCTCCTGCCCGGCAAGCAAGCTGTCTGTTGCTGAAGAAGGAGCCCTGCAGATCAATTCCACTGGACATTGGAGAAAACATGACTTCACATGGAACTTGTGTCCAGGCTGGAAAACAGACCTATGTTTTAGACTGGAACTCCTTTTGTCATAATTGGAAAATATTTCAGGTATAACAGGTTTCAAACATCTATAGACGTAGAAAGGGTGAGAGGGAGTAAAGAACTAAAGAGAAAATATCTGGTGGGATAGAAGATCAAAGGAGTAAAATAAGAATAATCATTATGAACAACCCTTTGTTCAAACAAATATGCAATCTCTATTTACAATTGACTGTTGTCCATGTTGGGTCTGAGAGGCTGTAAAGTACCTTAAATTTTACAGTTTGTGGTTAAAAATAATGTAATAGGAGAGATTAAATTTAACGTATGTTAACAACTCTAAGAAATACATTTATCGGCTATTCTATTGATGGAAAATAAATGTTATTTATATGTTTTCAAAAATTATATTACTGATTTGTCTTAAAGTATCACAAACTGGCTGGTATTACAGAGAGTAAATTATATTTACCCCTTTCCAGCTAATTAGTATTAGCATCTGTGAGGAAGCATGTTGTGGAAGGATGAGAAGTAATTGTTTTTCATCATGCACATAAAGTTAGGCTGATTAAATTAATTCTGAGATTTAAATAGGAATTGCAAACTGATGTGGAAGCCCTGTGTCAATTAAAATACTGCCCAGTTTTTATTTGCATAATAATGTTATCTGATAATTTTTGCAGTTTATGAAAACATAATTGAGTTGTGCTCATATTTCACCCTGAGAGAATATTTATAGGGGAAATATTTGGCTATCAATTTTCCCCTTATTAGCAGTTCTGCCCAAAGAAAGCCCAAATTGATGTGTTTTAACACATCATCACTCTCCAGGGAGTATCAGCACTGTAGAGATATAATTAGAAAGGTTCATCGACTTTCTATATTTTACCTATAATTTGGATTTCACACTAGGAGCTTTTATATGCACAGAAAATTAAGTAATTTTGCAACAAATGCATGCTATTAAAATGATTGAAATATTCTGTAATGCAATGGACATTTGTCATAGAGTCAGAGAGTCATGGAATCATAAATCACAGAACAGGGCCTTCGGCCCAACTTGCCCATACCTTCCAAGATGCCACATCTACACTAGTTCCATCTTTCTGCATTTGGCTTCTAAACCCTTGCTATTCCTGTATCTGTCCAAATGTCTTTTCAATGTTGTTATTGTTCCCACTTCAATTACCTCCTCTGGTAGCTCATTCCATATCCAGTATCCAGTTGCCCTTCAGGTTCCTAATACATTTTTTCCCTCTCACCTGAAACGTATGTCTTCCGATTCTTGATTCCCCTACTCTGGATAAAGGACTCTGTGCATTCACTCTATATATCTCCTTCATGATTTTATACACCTCAATAAGATCTCCCTTCAGCCACCTGCCTCCATTGAATAAAGTCCTAGCCTGCCTAATCTCTACAGCTTAGGCTCTCAATTCCTGGCAACATCCTCGTAAATCCTCTTTGCATTCTTTCCATCTTAACAAAATCCATCCTATGGCAGGGTGATCACAACTGAAAACAATACTCCAAATACAGCCTCGTCAATGTCTTGTACAACTGTAACATAGCATGGGTAGGCACAGTGGCGCAGTAGTAGAGTTGGTGCCTTACAGCCCCAGAGACCTAGGTTCAATCCTGACTATGGGTGCTGTCTTAATGGAGTTTGTATCTTCTCCCTGTGACCCTGTGGGTTTTCTCCAGGTATTCTGGTTTCCTCCCACATTCAGAAGATGTGCAGGTTTGTAGGTTAATTATCTTCTGTAAATTGTCCCTAATATTAGGATAGAATGCCTCCTGTAGATCCCTTCAATGGTGGGGAGATCAGTACCCGTGATGGGCAGTGTTCATCACTAACCTTCATTCATTCCTGGGAGTTTCAGTCGATGAACCAGGTCATGATGCAACCAGTCAATATGCTCTTTACCGTACACCTGTAGAAATTCAAGGGAGTGTTCATCAACATACCGAGTCTCCTCAATGTTCTAAGGAAGTAGCGATGTTGATGAGCTTTATGATTGCATCAATGTGCTGGGTCAGATCTTCAGAGATATGCAGGCTCAGGAACTTGAAGCTATTGTCTCTCTCCACCACTGACTCATTAAATGAAGATAGGTTTGTGGATCCAATATTCAATCCCATGACTGATGAAAGCCAATGTACTGAAAGCCCATCTGACCAGCCTAACAACCTTAAAGATATGCAAGCCCTGTTGATGAGGTGCTGGACATCCTAAGGCATATGAAGGTGGATATACAGAGAACCATGTATCTACACACCAAAATCCCTCTGCTCTACAACACTCCTCTGGACCTTGCCATTCACTGTAACAGCCCTGTCCCTAAACTTTCCTAAATGCAACACCTTGGAATTATCTACATTAAACCAAGCTAATCAAGAACGTGCTGTATTTTTGATAAACCATCTCTGCTTTCTGTACCATACATCTTAATGTGTTTTGCAATCTTCCTAATCACACCTTGTACATTCTCATCCAAATCATTGGTATGGACCACAAACAGCAAAAGGCCCAGCAGGATTCTTGATGCACACCACTAGCCACTGGCCTCTAGTCTAAAAACAACCTTCCACCATCACTCTCTGATTTCTTGCATGAAGCCAATTCTCTATCCTGTCTGCTATCTCTCCCTAGATCCCATGTGATCTAACATTCTAGAGTAGCGTACCATACAGGGCCTTATCAAACTCCTTGCTGAAGTCCATATAGACATGTCTACAGCTTTGCCCACTTCAACCTTTTTGGTTAATTCTTCAATAAACACAATCAGATTTGAAAAACATCATCTCCCACATACAAAACCATGCTGACTATCCCAATTCAGGTTATCCAAATGCATGCATATCCTATTCCTCAGAATCCTTTTTCTGTAACTTGTCCCCCACAGATACAAGGTACACTGGTGTCTAGCTCCCAGGCTTTTTCATGCAGCCCTTTCTAAATAGTGGCACATTAGTTACCCTCCAGTCTTCCGTCACCTTGCCCATGACTAAGGATGATTCATATATCTCCGGAGCTTCTGCAATTTCTTCTCTAGCTCTGCACAGTGTCCTTGGATATATTTGATCAGGTTCAGGAGATATATCCACCTTCATATGCCTTGGGATGTCCAGCACCTCATTGAGTGTAATATGGACAGGGCTTGCATATCTATAAAGATCTGCCCTGGACTGAAATTATAAAGAAAGCCCATCAATGCTTCTACTTCCTTAGAAGATTGAGCAGATTTGTTATGTCGACGAAGAAGCTCTTGAGCTTCTACAGGCAACTCAGTGCACAGGCAACTCAAACGCCCAGGAACAAAGGAGATTACAAAAAATGTTGAATGCTGCCTGGTCCATCATGGGTACTGGCCTCCCCACCATTGAATTGATCTATAAGCGATGCTGCTTTAAAAAGGCCAGCATCATCAAGGACCCACACCACCCTGGCCACGCACTCATTTCCCTCCTGCTATCGGAAAGCAGGTATAGGAATCTGAAACTGTATTGTCAAGGTTCAAGAACAGCATCTTCCCAATGTCCTTCAGACTATTGAACACTGAATTCCTACTAAATCACAACATACCTAGGATTTCCTCTTGTGTTTTTGCTCTATATTCTTTTGTTTTACTTATTGAGATTTTTAAAATTGCTTGTTTATTAAATTATTTATTGTTCGCAAACCTGTTGTGCTGCTGCTGCAAACAAGACATTCATTGTTCCGTTTCAGCACCTATGACAATAAAACATTCTTGATTGTTTTGACTCTTGAGTGAAAATAAACTTCAATGATGAAATTCACTATTGGAATTCACTATTTCACTAAAACCTTTGGCTGCCTGAATTCCTCGTACCCAGGATAAGCCTCACATTTTATGGCCAGGTATCAATGCTGTCCTATTGTATAATTCTAAAACCTAGTCTAGCTACAGTAAGCACCTTAAGATACTGGGGAGATATCACCATAGCTAGCTCTGCAATATCTTCCAAATTCACGGTCTAGATAAGCAAACCAATGTCAAGCTCTGATCCACCATCCCTAGCACTAAGACCCAAAATACCCTGTTGACTCACAGGGAGAGGCCAGACTGCAACCAGTCCGACTGTGAAATTCCTAAAATGGGATATCTACCTTTGAGTACCGACACAGAAAGGGATAAACAGGTGGACAGAAGAAGTGATTAATGGATGCTCTGAACATTTTCATAAAAACGAGTAACATCTCCAATGACCTATGATGTACGCAAATGCGTTGAAAGGACATCCATAAGAAGAGCAAGGCGCCATGCCTCATTAACTACCAAATGGTAGCACATATATCCATTGCAATGACGGGCTTCAGGAGGTTGTTTATGATGCAATCACTGCCTTATTAATGACGTGGATCCATTTCAATATGCCTATTGTCCGCAACATGTCAAAGGTGGATGTTATTACATTTGCTCTCCACTCTGTGTAGGACCACTTGGAAAATAAAAACACGTACACCGTTATTCATTGACTACATTGCTTGGTATTCAACACCATCTTCCCTTCCAAATTCATCAATAAACTCAGAGAACTGGATCTCTACTGGACCCAATGCAACTGGATCCTCAACTTTCTCCTGAGATGAATAACAAGGAGTCTGAGTGCAGGAGGGAGATTAACATTCTGATTGAGTTGTGCCAGGACAACAATCTTGCTATCAATGTTGGTAAGATGAAGGATTTGATAAAATGTGTAGAAAGGAACTGCAGATGCTGGTTTAAATCGAAGGTAGACATAAAATGATGGAGTAACTTAGCCGGAGAGGCAGCATCTCTAAGGAGAAGGAATGGGTGACGTTTAGGGTCGAGACCCTTCTTCTGAAGAAGGATCCTGACCCAAAACTTCACCCATTCCTTCTCTCCAGAGATGCTGCCTGTTACTCCAGCATTTTGTGTCTACCTTCAAAGGATCTGATAGTTGGCATCAGAAAAGGAAAACCGAGGAACCATGCACCTGTCTTCCTTGGTGTATTGGTGGTGGAGAGAATTAATATCTTCAAGTTTCTCAGCTCTGTCTTCTGATGATCTGTCTTGGACCTCGCATATTGATGCAATCACAAAGAAAGCTCATTATTGCCTGTACTTCCTGAGACATGTCTTTGAATATTCTACTGACTGGTTGCATCATGGCTTAGTTCAGAAATTGGAATGCTCAAGAATGAAGGAGGCTGAAGAAGTTAGTAAATATGAGGGAGGAAGGTAGGTAATATCATCAGTGGCAGCACAGCAGCGCAGTGGTAGAGTTGCTACCTTGCAGCACCAGAGACCCAGGTTCGATCCTGACTATGCGTGCTGTCTGTACGGAATTTATACGTTCTCCCTGTGACCCTGTCGGTTTTCTCTGGGTGCTCTGGTTTCCTCCCACATTCCATAGAAGTGCAGATTTGTAGATGAAATGTCTTTAGTAAATTGCCCCTAATATTCGGATAGAACTTGTAAACGGGTCATCGTTGGTTGCGTGGACTTGGTGGGATGAAGGGCTTGTCTCCACGCTGCACCTCTAAAACTAAAAAGTAAAATTAGATTCCAACACAACCCTGGCCACACACTCTTTTTGCTGCTACCATTAGGAAGAAGCGATAGAAACCTGAAAAATCTTACCTCCAGTTTCAAGAACAGATTATTCTCATCATCCATTGGGTTCTTGAACCACATTGCACAACCCTAACCACAACCCAACTTCAGTACCAAACCACATTATCATTGTACTGCTGCTGGCAAATCCATTTCACTTGCACTTTATGTACAATGTGACGAATAAAACCGTATTGTATTGTATTGTATTGTATTGTAATGTAACCCAGGTCACTGACCCCGAATAGTCATGAAAATGCAGGTAAGGGCTCAATTTTTTAAAACTTTATCTTAATGTTTTAATTTGTTTATATGATAACATTTGATTATCACTGATGCTTAATAATGGTTTAAAGTAATTTGTGAAGGTAGAGCATTACAATCTGTCACCTGAGGACTATACTTTACACATAGAGCACTTCATTAGGTACGGAGCATTGGTTCAGCTCGTACACCTTATCTGGTCAGATTAGCAAAGTAGGCATCAAGTTTAGGGCAGCAGGCTGGATCAAGCATGACCTGCCCATTAAGTTCATATTACCACCAACTCCCCAATCCCACCACCAGAAAAATATCACTATCTGCCACAGTCAAATCATCCCTTAACTTTTCAGATTCCAGACTGATGAAGTGTTTCGACCCAAAACATCACCTATTCCTTTTTCTCCAGAGATGAGTGGCACAGTGGCACAGCAGCACAGTGGTAGAGTTGCTGTCTTACAGCACTTGTAGCTCCGAAGACCCGGGTTCGATCTCGACTACGGGTGCTGTCTGTACAGAGTTTGGGTGTTCTCCCCATGACCGCGTGGGATTTCTCCGAAATCTTCGGTTTCCTTCCACACTCCAGACGCACAGGTCTTTAGGTTAATTGGCTTGGTATCAATGTATATTTGTCCTTAGTTTGTAGGATAGTGTTAATGTGCAGGGATCGCATTTTAGTGCGGACATGGTGGGCCGAAGGGCCTGTTTCCCCGCTGTATCTCCAAACTAAATTATGATGCTGCCTGACTCGCTGAGTTATTCCACCATTTTGTGTCTATCCCTGAACCTTTTACATTTTCCAGCAAAAACCAACCCAGTTAAAGTAATCTCTGTATATATTTAACCCTTGGAGACCTGGTAACATTCTAGGGATAGTATATAAAGATGTGCACTGTGGAATATGCAGCAAATAATGTCCATCATGTGCTTTGCTCGTTGCCTCAAAATGTTCTCCCATTTACAGAATAAGGAGTTAAATTGGACTAACTATATGTTCCTTATTTGATGTATGCCTGGATTTTGTCAAGGATTTTATTTTCAAGAGAGTTAGATAGAGCTCTTAGGGCTAATGGAATCAAGGGATATGGGGAGAAAGCAGGAATGGGGTACTGATTTAGGATGATCAGCCATGATCATATTGATTGGAGGTGCTGACTCGAAGGGCCGAATGGCCTACTCCTGCACCTATTTTCTATGTTTCTATGCCATATCCGTGCTCTTTGAGAAGTTATAGTGTTAACCAGATTTGCTTTGTGAAATACATATATATATATATATTTTTTAAATTTACTTTATGATGTGTTGAAATTCTTCCCAGACAACAGCAGCATGAATTGGTCATCTGCGTGTTCAGGGCAAGTGCTTGTCTATTGTCTATTCAATTATTGCGAAATTAGTTGTGTGGGACTGAAAGGAAGGTTAATTCAGTTGGCGAATTAATTAAATGTCAAATCAAGTACCGAGAGAAAAAAAGAAAGATTGGAATAAGGAAAAAAAAAGTAAAATGTTATTATTGTTTTGTTCTAAAACTGATGTGTTTATTAATTTCAACAACAATTAAAATCTAAAATATTGCAATGGGTTTCCATGCTAATTTATGCCAGTGCTAAGTGCATGAATATAAATGTATGCACCTTGTGTAAGAACTTTAATGGTTAGAAATTGCTAATTACAAGTCTTTGCCATTAGCTCATTCCGGTGTGGCCAATTGATTATTTTAAAATAGGGCAGCTGCAGTGTTTGTCTCTGTTGGTCAAATCTGCTTTGCTGTGATCACACTGAGTGATAACTACATATTCCTGAATCAGTCATAGGGGGGGACATATCATTTGGGCACTGTTTAAGAATTTCTTGCCACCCTTGCAACTAAATGTGGTTTGTGGATGTTTATAGTGAGACCCATGTGACTTAACTGCAATAATCAAGAGAGTCAAGAGTGTTTTATTGTCATATGTCCCGGACGGGACAATGAAATGCTTACTTGCTGCAGCACAATAGAATATGTGAATATGTAAATATTGTACATAATGGGGAAAATAGGAAAAAGTTCAATAAATAACAAATATAATGCAAATAACAAATAATAATATAGTCATTTGCAGTTCAGAGCTTATTTGTTGTTTTAATAGCCTGATGGCTGTGGGGAAGAAGCTGTTCCTGAACATTACAGTTTTCAGGCTCCTGTACCTTCTTCCTGATGACAATGATGAAATGAATGTGTGGCCAGGATGGTGTGGGTCCTTGATGATTTTGTCTGCCTTTTTGAGGCAGTGACTACGATAGATCCCTTTGACGGTAGGGAGGTCAAAGCCGGTGATGGACTGGGCAGTGGTCACAACTTTTTGTAGTCTTTTTCGCTCCTGGTCGTTCAAGTTGCCGAACCAGGCCACGATGCAACCAATCAGAATGTTCTCTACCGTGCACCTGTAGAAGCTTAGGAGAATCCTCTTTGACATGCCGAATCTCCGTAATCTTCTCAGGAAGGCTGATGTGCCTTCTTTACAATCGCATCGGTGTGCTGGGTCCAGGAAAGATCTTCTGATGTATGTACAGCAAGGAATTTGAAGTTATTGACCCTTTCCACCATTGTCCCATTCAGTATTCTGCACAATAGTGGCTAAATAGTAGTCGGTTTTATGCTGTAATTTACACAGCACCTAAAACTGTATACTGTGCTGCAGAATGCAATGTTTTTCAGAGCCAGTAGATTGCCAGTATTGGTCACCTAGCATGCCATTAAAAGATTATTTTCCCTTAAAATAACTTAATGCACTAATTTTAATCTGTATTTACTGCAAAAATAAAGCAAGTTGAAGCATTCCACTCGTGAGGCAGATCCTATTTTCATGAAACCATCTGGTATTTAGTCAAACGTCAGGCCCTGCAAGAAGTTATTCTCTTCATGCCTAACTAACACAGAGCAGCATTAGCTGCATTGTTCTCTTGCAAGAAGGTCTGGGCCACTGTATTATATTTCTACAGGCACTGGTTCAGAGGAACGAAGGGAGCATTTTCAAATGCAATGACAAAAGCCAACGTGATAAATTATCTCTACGCTTTGCCAAATCCACTCTGGTAGTACTATTTTTATTTCCAAAAGTGAACTTAACCAGATGGTTCAGCAAAATAAAGAAAAGACCAGCAAGGGGCACAGATTTAGATACCAAATTAACAGCGTGAGGCAAAATGAACCTGAAACAACTGCAGTTCACATATAAACATTTGTGAGTAAACTCAATTATAGAGGTACTCCACTATGCTAACTGCTTGTAAAGGTTGACACTAAAGCTTTTCTGTTTAATTTTTTAATTAAACAGCAAGAATCCTGTAATTCCCCTCACTCAGCAATGTAAT
Source organism: Leucoraja erinaceus (assembly GCF_028641065.1). NCBI lineage: Eukaryota > Metazoa > Chordata > Chondrichthyes > Rajiformes > Rajidae > Leucoraja > Leucoraja erinaceus. The sequence continues at coordinate 102,725,878 of NC_073378.1, read as the reverse complement.
GTGGCTTCTCTGTGGATATGTGCTTGTGAGATGCTCATGTGAGGACTTCAGCAAACACACAGATCTCAAACTAAAGCTCTTCAGATCAAGAAAGTCCGATGATTAAAACCTACAGTAGAATCACAGGGAGACTTAATCCTCTGAAATATCATGTTGAGGTTTACAACTTTGCAATCTCATCTTCGTCTGCAGGCAGAAGGCCATTGGTTAGTAATCTATTTAATTCTCTTGCTGCTCTGTGTCATTTGGATGTTGAACGAAAATCCCTTGATTCAGTCTGCCACTTCTGACAGTCTCTCTCTGGACCACATTAATCAATGTTCTGGAGATCAGAATGCAAAGCAGGTTCATGGCAGCCACGACAACACCAAACAGAGAAACAGAACAGCTGTTCTGATGGTTTGAATAATTCTTAGTCCTATTTATTGTGTGGAGAGACAGGGATAAGTGCAATCTTAATATTCTCCTTATAAGCGATACCTTACACTGGATTGAAAGGATATAAATACTACCTCACATTAATTATATTGTCATTCAGTCTCTCAAATACCAACTTGGAATAACAATTTCTTCAAAATGGGACACCAAATTGTGAAGCTAGTAATTACAATAAAATACAATTTATTTTTATAATGGATCAAAATAGTTCACCTGAAGTTATATGTCATTGTAGGACTGAAGAAAAGCAGAATCTATTTTTAAAATAGCCCTTTGCACAGACTTTCGCCCATGATCCAGGATGATTATTGAAATAAAATAAATCAGTAACTGAATATTCATGATGTTGGTGTAATATCATAACTACTTTTATCAGACAAATATAATTCATCTCATTACTGCTGTGTACTGCAGCCAAAATTACTATCTAATTCAAATGATTTCACACAAATGGATTTTATCCAAATTATTTAATTAAATATCTCCTTATTATAGATCACTTGAAATGATATGATATGGATGGCTAGTTTCTTGATATAAAGAATATGTTTTGTGAAAATTGAATGCAGTACGTTCTCTGGAACAATTCCTTGTTTACGTATTGCTCAGTAATAATTCCTTGTGTTTTGTGGATCCAATTTTTAGTTTATTTTACTTTTTTTCAAAGCATTGAATGAAATTATTGCATTTGAATGATTAAATTAATCTTAAGAGAAATCACAGCATTTATCTGATTGGTTAACATTAATATTAGGCACAAACATATCATTTATGCTGTTGTTCCTACACTGAATGTAGAAATTGTTTGTGAGCATATACTGCATCAAGGTTTAAATGAGTGTTCGATGCATTCAAAGCTAGGGTCTGAAATATGACGACTAAAATGATGGCTTGTGTATTAATGATAAAAGAATGCCGAGGCCAATTGCTTTAATTAATTATGTGGAAATGTCACAATAAATTCAGGGAAGTTCAATTGTGAGTATGAATCCTGAAATCTACATCATTTCATATTATTCATACTAGTTTCATATTACTCTTCAAGTACATTGAATTATGTCAAGTTTCTATACTTGCATGATGGGAGCTGACTAAATTTACTAGCGAGTTGATTCAAATAATTTGAAATCTATCATGATTTTAACATGAATGTTAAGTGTCAATCTCTCTTCCATTTTACAATAGAAGAGTACAATTCTTATCTGTTTTCATTCTGTTGGATTAATAAGACATGGTAATATAAAATAAACAGTTTTCTGTATTTTTCCTCACTTTAAACCAATGTCATCTCATTCAGTTGCACTTATCCTTTTGTTCTGTTCTTTCCTTCCCTGATTGAACATTGATTTCACTCCATACAACTTGCTCTTTCTTTTTTTTCCACTAAATTATGTGACTTCACACTTCTCCACATATAAATTCCATTTGCCAGGCTTTGGCCCACATTCAATCTATCGATATCCTATTGCAGAAATCAAATATCCTCACTGCAGTATGCCCTTCCATGTATTTGGACACCTTGCACACTGCTCGCCCCTCCAGGTCATTAATATAAATAGAACAAAGAACATAGAACATAGAACAGCACAGCACAAGGATGGGCCCTTTGGCCCACAATGTTTGTGCCAAGCATGATGCCTGACTGACCTGAGCTTATCTGCACATGATCCATCTCCCTTGATTCCCTTCATTTCCTTGTGCCTATCCAAAAGCCTTTTAAATACCACTATCGTATCTGCCTGCCCCACCACTCCTAGCAATGCGTTCTAGACCCCCACTGCCCCGCACATCTCCATTAAACCCTCTCCCTCTCACCTTATAGCTATGCCCCCTAGTGTTTCTAACCTCAGAAAAAGTTCTGGCCATCTACCCCATCTGCAGTGCATTCAGAAAGTATTCAGACCGCTTCACTTTTCCACATTTTGTTACGTTACAGCCTTATTCTCAAATGGATTAAATTTTTTTTTTTAAATCATCTATCTACACACAATACCCCATGATAAAAAAGCAAAAACAGGTGTTTAGAAATTTTTGCAAAGTAATTAAAAATAAATAACTGAAATAACACATTTACATAAGTATCCAGACCCTTTACTCAGTACTTTGTTGAGGCATCTTTGGCAGTGATTACAGCCTCGAGTCTTCTTGGGTATGACGCTACAAGCTTGGCACACCTTCATTTGGGTAATTTCTCCCATTCTTCTCTGCAGATCCTCTCAAGATCTGTCAGATTGAATGGGGAGTGTCGATGCATAGCTATTTTTCAGG